>NC_137825.1:53578083-54000583 GCF_963921795.1 Nannobrachium achirus
GCTTATCCATACAGAGAATACCTGAAAGCGAAAGAAATAGAGAGACAGAGCGAGAGAAGGAGAGACAGACAGACAGACAGACAGACAGACAGACAGACAGACAGACAGACGGGAGAGAGTGAGAGAGAGAGACTGAAAGCGACAGAGACAGAAAGAGATGGAGGGTGTTCTCTTGCTGTAATGGTCACTGCAGCCATTGTGGAGGTTGTCCTTCAGCCAGACACTGAAGTCAAACTGTACCTGCCTCCCTGCGGAATGAATGAACGCAGAGAGAGAGCGGACGGCTACAGTAAATGACATCAGCCAAATGACATTCCAATAGATTAACCTTCCGTGACTTTAACAATTACCTAGGCGGCACCTCGCTGGTCTCCAGCCTTATCTCTTATCGACCTGTATTAGTGATAACGTATCTCCAAATCTGATCTTCTTCTCCGGGCCGTGTTTTGACCATTTTTTCCACTGTACCTCCGTCCAGTGGTAGTCACCCGCAATGCATTCTGGTACATGTTGGCACTGTCACGTTTCGTCGTTGTCGGGTGAAAACCTTGTATGTCCAAAACCGTTCGTTTTGCATTTATCATTTTAAAAAGGATTTAAACTAGTGAAAACAGCAGATCTACAAGCACACAACGCCTCGCGGTGCGAGGCGTTGTGTGCTTGTAGTGCTTGTAGATCTGCTCCCGTGGCCAGACTGTTGCCTCCGCGATTTGCAAATGCTCCCGGCATACAGTCTAGGGCACGGAAATAGAAACGATGAGTGCGAGATAAAGCGGATGTGACGCAACCGCTCCCTTGGTGCAGTAGCAGATAACAAGTCTTACTGGAAGCTTTATGTCTCCTTTCAACATTTTTTGGGGCGTTATTTCATCTTTCCCTGGTGTTGTTGGTGTTGCCTCCATGATGTTTTCAAATGTTTTCTTAAACTATACACCCATTACAAGAATATGCTGCTCGAATGACTGTGCGAGTGTGCTTCTGTTATGTTTCCAATGGGACTACAAGGGGACTACAGTTCTGTGCAGCAGTGGCTACTTCTGATACTCGCCGTTCGGGAGCTGCCCTTCCAGACTCTATAGCATTCGGAGATTGTGGAATAGTTGTCTGGCTACGCGAGACTAGGTATCCACCTACTTCACGCAGAAACAGGAAGTACGGGTCTGTAACGTCCTCTTGCCATCGCCCTCTTGGGTATAGTCTCAGGAGCTGATGGCCATCATCGCTCTACTCGGGGAGCAGTCGGTCATATCTGCTCCGTCACTATCCCTCTGGATTCTTAGAGCAGTGGTTCTCAACCTTTTCCGGCCGCGACCCCCAAGATAATCATATTTTAACTGGGGACCCGCCTACCCTGACAAGCACTAAGAGTTGAGGCATTTTGTATAACACGGTTCTATTGTGAAAATAGCAGATCTACATCACAACGCCTGTAGATCGGCTATTTTCACAATTTCTGCCTGTAATATTTGACAATTTGTCCAATGTTTCATTTGTCATTTTAGAGGTATTAAAAAGTCCTTCAATTGTCACTTTAGAAATGTCTATGTCTAACCTTCTATACACTTGAGAAAACACTGAGTAAACAATGTTGCACATTAAAGGCACAGTTCACCTCTGGGACAACCAGATCTTATTTTATTGTTGTTTGGGACGAGATCAACACAATCCTGAGTAATTTTTTGTGTTCAATCTGTGTTTTGAGATATTTTAGTATTTCAGCATGAATGATGATGCATTTTGCATCTGATGATGCATCATGCTGCAAAATTACTCAGGATTGTGTTGATCTTGTCCCAAACAACAATAAAATAAGATCTGGTTGTCCCAGAGGTGAACTGGGCCTTTAGGTTCATGATCTGGGGACCTCCCAAAATCAGAGTCCCGACCCACAGGTTGAGAACCACTGTCCTAGAGAAATAGAGACAGAAGGAAGAGGAGCGAGAATGGAAGAGGAAGGAGGAGGTTGGGGTGGAGGAGAATGGCAAACTTGAAAGCAATGAATAGCAGAACTAGCCTATCTACAAGCGCAGTACTCACAACCCATGTTTGGTCTGCCGTGATGCAGAACAAACAAGTCGGCAGAGAGGTCACAGGTGTATTTATACTGTGGTGATTGCAACAAGGGCTGTGGTGAGTGAAAGCAGCTGTAGTGGATACAGGTGATTGTGAATGGGGAGTGGCTAATTCAGTGTTTCTCAACCACTGTGCCTGGGGACCTTTGGCGTGCCCCTGAGAAGGGTCAAGTGTGCCCCTTGAAACTGCTTGAAAGCCAGTATTGTATTTATCATTTTAAAAACGATTTAAACTAGTGAAAACAACGCGAGGCGTTGTGTGCTTGTAGATCGGCTGTTTTCACTACTGTTGTGCGACAGCCTTGTATGATGAAGCAGGGCACCAAAATAATTTGGGGACCCCCTGGGGGTCCGGACCCACAGGTTGAGAACCACTGGTCTAGCGTAAGGCCAAGAATGGGGGCTGAATGGGGAGATGAAGCTGGTCGACCCAGGTAGTGCTGGCCCAGACACGGGGCCCACGCGGTGCCAACATGGAGCTCTGAATTTGGGTCAGCGCTGCCCACAGGCCTCGGGCCTCTTCAAGCCCCAAATTCCTGCCTCCTCGCCTCCTGTGCCACTTTCCACCGTTCACGTTCAAAAGGAAGAGGGATTTATTAGTGTGGTTGCCCCCAGGGGCAAACACAGTACAGTAGGTTCACCGGGTCCTTTATATGTAAAGTGTCTTTGGGTGCTTAGAAAAGCGCTATAGCCTATAAATCTGAGCTATTATCATTATTACTAGAGTGACTTTATTTCCTTAATATGGATAAAATAAAGGTTTGTCCCGCTGCTACTCCCGCAGTTCTTGCGGCAGACACGCCAGTCATTATCGGTGTTGGGTATCGTTTCGTTTAAAAGTAACTTGTTAGGTTACAACGTTGCTGCAGGGTGACACAGTCAGTAGTGCTGTCGCCTCACAGCTAGAAGGTCCTGGGTTCAATTCTCGCTGGGGACGCTGGGGGCATGTTCCCTCTTCCGCGGCATCAACGCCCATATCCTAGGTGGGGTTGGTGAAAGGGCCTTTCTGTGTGGAGTTTGCATGTTCTCCCCGTGTTCACTAGTGTAAGTACCCTCATAAAAAAACATGCAGTAATCCTATACTGCCTCCCCCTGGCCAGCCGGGGCACCTGATGGAGGGGAATAACTGGTTGGAATAATGTGTTCCTTCCACACGCTTTGTCCTACCGGGCTAACTCCCCCCTGTCAGGTGGTAAGAAGCGGCTTGTTCACTCCTCACGCACTGAAGGAAGCATGAGCTCAGTTCGGGGCCCTCCCCGGGTTGGCAGAGGGAGAGCAGCGCCCAGGATTACGGCTTAGGCATTTGGCACTGTGTGAAAAATGGGTTACAAAATCGTGGGGAAAAAATAAAAACAGTTAAAACCCACGTGCAAGGAAGTTTGGTAAACATAAAAGGCAGCTAGAAAAAAAAAACGTTAAAAATAGCAGATATACAAGCTCACAGCGCGGCACCGAGTGCCGTGCTGCGAGCTTGTAGATCTGCTATTTTTAACGTTTTTTTTTCTGTGGCTTTTATGCCTTTATTAGAAGACCAGCGGGCTCCCCAAGTCTTTGAATATTTCTGACCCGATTCTAAAAATGTCTTCTAAATCCTTCTTCTAAATCAGTGGATCTCAAACTTTTTCATGTCAAGGACCCCCAAAATTACATGTATTTGGCCGCGGACCCCCATCTCAAAATATGTTGTTCCAGGGACCCCCCAGAAGCAAATATTTGAGTTATAAATGTTCGCTTTTAAAAAAGATATATTCAAAGACCTGCAAAAGTAGCAGATCTATTAGCTCACTGTGAGCTTGTATATGTGAGACCTAAATGGGTTAAACTGTCATAAACTGTCATCACAGCAGACCGGATATAGTGTGTGCCAGCAGCTACGTCATTGTAGTCCTTAGCGGCCATTTCTTGGGACAAAACACAGGTGTTTCAATTGTTTGATTGCATAGATCTAATGCTATAGTCTAATCAGATCACCTGTGTAAGGCTGTGTTTACCCAAGAAATGGCCGCTCTTAGAACTACATTTGGCACACCCTATAGTGCATCAATCACATACATCGCAATGTCACGGTTTCCTTTTTAAACTAAATAAAGCAAAAAAAAAAAAACTGCATTAAAGCATATTTATTCAAAAGAAACTGCTCATCAATCCGGCGCGTGTGACAGCAGTGTAGTGCAGCACTCCTCGGTAGACGTGTGCAGACTACACACCGCAAAATACTCTCCATACTGATACTGTCTGTCACCAAGCGGCTTGCTATTTTTGTTGTCCTCATGAGGTGATTTCCCCCGGCGTAGATAGCATTTCAACTGTCTATTTCTCTTCCCTGGGGCGTCGCAACCAAATTCTGGGCCCCGGGTACAAGGATTCACTGCGTTATTTTGTGCTATAACTATTGCGCAGCACTTGGTGCCGCGCTGCGAGCTAGTATATCTGCTATTTTTGAAAAAAGTTGAAAATCGAGTCTTTGAAGTATTTTTTTTGTTTGTATGTCAGTGGTGCTCACACTTTTTCACGTGAAGGAGCCCCAAAATGATATGTATTTGGCCACGGACCCCCATCTCTTTTTTTTTTTTTTTTAATAACAATAATTTTTTATCCCACGATTTTGTAACCCATTTTCACCCAGTGCCAATTGCCTATGTAATCCTGGGCTCTGCTCTCCCTCTGCCGCGCCTGGGGAGACAACGGGCTGACCTCATGCTTCCTTCTATGCACGAGTAGTCCAAGTTGCTTCTTTTCACCTGACAGTGGGGATTTCCCTGGTTTGGACGTAGTGCATGGAAGGAACAAGTTATTCCAACCAGTTCCCTTCCCCTCCCATCAGGCGCATTATAGAGACCAGGATTACTGCATGTTTTTGTGAGGGTATCTACCCCAGGAGATATGGGGAGAACATGCAAACTCCACACAGAAAGGCCCTATCGCCAACCCCACCTAGGGTGTGGGCGCTGATGACGCGGAGTAGGGAACACGCCCCCAGCACCCACAGCCGCACTGTGAGCTTGTATATCTGCTATTTTTCAATAGCTAAAGTATAAAATAATTAAGACCCCCTCCACCTTGGGCCCTAGTAACTCAGTAACCCCCCCCCCCCCCCCCCCTTGTGACGCCCCTGTCTTTTCCCACCGGGTTCAGAAAGGACCCAGAACCCTATACTGTAAGACTGTGTTACGTTTGAAAAGGCTGAGATAGCTGCTGGTCGTCGATGGCACTGCTCAATCAATAGAGCACAAAGGAGGAGCGGAAATTACCTAGCAGTCAGATAGTGTGGTTTCCAGTGGTGTAAGTACAGTATTTTCTGGACTATAAGGCGCACCTGACTATAAGGCGCACTGTCAATGAATGGTCTATTTTCAAACTGTTTTCATATATAAGGCGCACCTGACTATAAGGCGCACATAATAGACGCTACCGTTGCGTTATGCATCCAACAGATGGAGCTGTGCTAAAGGGAATGTCAATGTCAATGAATGATCCATATATAAGGCGCACTGGACTATAAGCCGCACTGTCGTTTTTTGAGAAAATTAAAGGCTTTTAAGTGCGCCTTATAGTCCGGAAAATACGGTACTGTATTTAAGTACAATGTTGAGGTATTTGTACCTGAGTGTTTCCAATTTGCGATACTTTTACTTCTACTCCACTACATCTCAGGTCCAAATATTGTACTTTTACTCCACTACAATTATTGGAAAGGTTTAGTTGCTAGTTACTTCGTAGATTTGGATTATCATTACAAAACGTATCATTACAACGATTTTGACTATTTGAAAATAGACGATCTACAAGCTCACAATTCGTCGCTTCGGCTATTTCCAAAATATTTGTGTGTAATTAGTGGACTCATTAAAGCTGGCACATTTATATTATATTTTTTATTTTTTTGTATTTATTTATTAGAACACAGTTGAAATACAAGAAAACAATACATTTGTATAACACTAGACCTTACCCGTTCGAAGATATGTGCTCCAAAATATGTGCAGAGTGTGGGTTGTGGGGAAAGTTACTGTAACTGGTGCGTGCGTGAGAATATGTGGGAGCATCTGCGCTTGCTCCACATAGTTTTTTCATACCCGTTGGAAGATGAGACACACATCAAACGCACCTGGTGAAAGCGAGAGAGAGAGAGAGAGAGAGAGAGAGAGAGAGAGAGAGAGAGAGAGAGAGAGAGAGAGAGAGAGAGAGGAGAGAGGGAGAGAGGGAGGGAGAGAGGGAGAGAGGGAGAGAGGGAGAGAGGGAGAGAGGGAGAGAGAGAGAGAGAGAATGCACATTCCTAACTGTGAGAGAGAGGGGTGTGTGTGTGTGTGGCTACAGATCCCATGGCCTGGAGGAACGGACCGTAACCCTGACAACAGGCTAAGAAAACGCTAATAAACAGCTTTAATTTGGGAGAAATGAAATTCGGGCTCCGTCAGCGTTGGTATAATGCTAATGGCCAATACCATGTGAACTTTGGGATCAGTTGCTAAAGCGAGTGAATAGATAAACGTAGATAAGCGTGAGCGTTAGAGCGTGAGTGTGTGAGTGTGTGAGTGAGTTTGCTGGTTTAATAGATAGATATTGTGCAGGAGAAGTCAAGCAGCCTAAAGGCTTAGGAAGAACTTCCCCTATTCATTCATTCATTCATTCTTCATTCTTCATTCATTCATTCATTCATTCATTCATTCATTCATTCATTCATGTTCTCTTCACTCTAAGTTTGTCTCTCCCCATATGGTCTCAGTGACCCTGGGCCAAAGCGCTCTTGAGGTGCCCTTCTGAGATAAAATAATGTAAGAATTCGTAACCTAGCTTTGATAAGCAGTAGTACAACGCTGATACGTTAAGCCAAGCAAGCCGCAAGACGAGCTTGTTCCGAAGGACACAAAATTGAAAATGGGTTGCTAGTCGCTATGCAAACGGACAAACAAAGGACAGCACTGTCACTCTACATGCATCGATTAGCGAATGCTAATCGATGCATTGTAGAGTGGCAGTGCTGAAGTTACTTCAGCACCATCATCGATGGACAGCGACGGACAGACCATGTGTGCCGTGACCCAGCACCATGCCTTTTATACACGGGAATACCCTAGAGATATAGATAGAGAGTAGTGTTGATTTTGATTTTAGTTTTAGTCATATTTTAGTCATCTGAATGTTTTAGTTTTAGTCTTGTTTTAGTCGACTAAATATCCTACGATTTTAGTCGACTAAATCTTCGTAGATTTGGATTATCATTACAAAACGTATCATTACAACGATTTTGGCTATTTGAAAATAGCCGATCTACAAGCTCACAATTCGTCGCTTCGGCTATTTCCAAAATATTTGTGTGTAATTAGTGGACTCATTAAAGCTGGCACATTTATATTATATTTTTTATTTTTTTGTATTTATTTATTAGAACACAGTTGAAATACAAGAAAACAATACATTTGTGTTAGGGGTCCCGCCTGTGACCCCAAGTATATGGCCCCCTGTCCTTTGAAACCCTATGCCCTGTATCTACTGAATAGAGAGAGAAAGACAGGCTGCTGACAAAGCTGCTCTGTGTTCGTGCATCCAGACAAGATGGCCTTGAACTTGTTTGGACTCCTCAGCGCAGCTGGCCAACGCTAACGAGCTGTTATCTTATCTGTCAACATGAGATCTGACATTCTGAGGGGAGAGCAAGTTTCCCAGAGACTTCTGACGTGAGAACGGACGACTCCCAGTTTGGTCTCACCTTGACCGTCTCGATTACGTCAGACTGTGCATGAGAGCGCACGTGAATGTGCGTGAACGCGTGCCATTGTGTGTGTGCTAAACTGAAGTTCTGTGTGTGTATTCCTATTGAGATGATGCAGCGCAACGGCCTATAAAAGAGCGTGTCTCAGTGCCCCAGAGCTCCACTTCTTGTCAGTCTTTTTGTAGAGTTGAGTTGTTGCAGCTATCCCCGGCCCGTTAGGGGTCGGGGATGGACCTTTTTGTATTTAGTGCAATTTCTGCACCAATTGTTCCTGTACTTAGAGAGACTTTGACTCTGTTAGATTCTCTGTTTTTAGTCAAGTACTTATATTGTACTTCTTCATTATTTCATTGCCAATTACTGTATTGGTGGTTTTATATTTTGTAACTGTTTTTACCAGTAAAGCTTTTTATTATTCACTTTTATCTGGTGTCTGTCTGAACTCATTTTTTAAGAGTTTACAACTTTTTAAAGGTTTGACTTTCTCTCCTTCCCTACGGGGAAGGCTGCACTCATGGGAGGAAGGTTTTGAACACCTTCAGGCACTCGAATCATCTCCTGGCTGTGGGACTGAGTGAGGCTTTTGGTAAGAATCAACAAGAGTGTTTTCTTAGGTAAAAGTCTTTTCACCTTCTCAGAAGCCAACTCAGCGCGTGCTGAGTTGGTGGGCGAGCTTGGCAGAATATAAGTACAAATCTCCAAACCCCTTAAACCGGATGAACTGATGTTCACACTGGACGGTTTGTACTAATAAGTCAAGCGGCGTCGCTCCCGAGCCCCTGGTGAGAGCTAGGTGTCAGACTCATACTTTACATGGTCTTTGTGGTTTGCATTCTCCATTCAGACCTAAGGTCTACATTTCTAAAGTAAGGTGCATATCTTGGTCTCTAAAATAAATAGTCGCTGTAGAAAGTAATAATATTCACCAGTTAAAGAGGGTCTCATTGATAGCTCAGCTTTCATTCAGAGAAGTGTATTTATGTTAGTGTTAAATATGTATATGTGTAATAGTAGGTTTACACAAACAAGGAAGGTTATTAAACCTGTTTGTGAACTTACATAGGTTTACACAAATGGGAAACTATTTGTGAACTTAGTACACCTACATAGGTTTACACAAATGGGAAACTGTTTGTGAACTTAATACACTTAATGGGTTTACACAAATGAGAAATTGTTTGTGAACTTAAAGGTGTAGTGTAGTGTTAGTGTTAAAAAAGATCTGGTAACTTCTTGGGCTTAGGACCTGAGGAGGGTTCCGGACGGCGTCGGGGGGTCCCCTAATAGGTGAAGGGGTATCTAGTAACTCGGAGCTCATTACATGGCGTCCCTGGGTGGGCATTGATTGATTATTGATTATTGATTAGTAATTAATTTATTATAGGCATAATATTATTGATTAGTAATTGATTAATTATAGGCATAATATTATTGATTAGTAATTGATTAATTATAGGCATAATTGATTGATTAAATTCATGTCCACTGCCACATAAAGAATAGCCGAGAGACCCTTGGAGTATAGTTATTTACTACAGAAGTAAAGGATAGTTAATATTATCAAGGCTTAAGTGTTTTTTATTCACAAAACTCCCCAGAGCGTCGGAGATTTTGAACATAGTGAAGTGGAGGTCGGTGTGTACAGCCGACGGCCAGTTCGGTAAAAACATCTCCATCAGGAACTAGATAAAATAGCAGTTGAGAACATCTAATAATATTTTAACGACTTTGCGACCAACCTAAGTTATATGGGCGTGGACTCGCCAATCCCACCGCCGCAAATAACTACCTCAATAACTACCTCTTAGATAATGCTACCTCAGGGAGCGGTCGGCAGGGCGAGCCCACATTGGCTCAGCTTAGGTTGGAGAACTCGGTAATAGTACATATTGACCAAGTTCGCAAGACCAGGTGAGCACTGAGAAATGGCCGAAGCTTCGGGTTGTACACCCCTAGTTAGGCATGGAGAGGTTGCGCCAAGGCATGGGACAGGTAACTGTTGTTCTCGTAAGGAGATGCCCTTTGCCTTGGAGTGTGCCAGACATGAAGTGTTGATCTGTGTAGCGCCAGGACGGTCCCCGCCACCTGGGGACAGTGGAGTTGGAAAGAGTGCCAGCGCCGGTTAGGCGTATCCGATGGTGTGGTGAAGTTGGCCAGGGAAGGCTTCACGCAAGCCTCTCCTTCGCCCTGGTGGCGAGGCCTTTACCTTTGGGCCCAAGGAGGGGCCCAGGGGATGTTGAGCATTGGGTTGCCCGCGGTGCTACGTCCTGTATGGACTGTGCATCGTCCTGGCAGCCTATCCTGTTATGACCGCTGAAGCTGTGGTCAGATGTTCTTGCTCATGGTTGGGCATTGCCCTGGCCGAATGCAAATGCCAGAGGGGGTGTTAGGGGTCCTGACTGTGACCCCAATAATATGGCCCCCTGTCCTTTTTAACCATATGCACTATATGTACTGCATAGAGGAGAAACACGACCAGATCATTTGCCGGGGGGACATGGAAGATGACGTCCTCTTTGGTACGGACCCTGCGGAGCCTGGCTTGCTCGCTGAGGACCCGCCGGTGGAGAACCGGCACCTATGGATGAGCCTGTTGAGCTTCCTGGACCCTCTGATGGGGTCTGGGACTTAGCAATCATGCCTGCATTAGAGTCTCTGTCTGGCGATGAGGACTCTAATATGCCAAGACTGCAGTTTATGGCACCAATGGCCATAAACTCAGAGACGATGATATTAAGTTCCCTCAGAATTGGGGGGAGATCGTGGGTATCCGGAGAGGACACCTGCCCCGGAGGAAGCCGTTCATGATGCCCTCCTGGGATGACTACTGGGTGATGAAAGCCGCTTCCATCCAGAGGTCTGTGAGACACTTCACTCTACCCACCTGACTCCGTGGTGGCTGCGGATGAGAGGATCCAGGGTGCCAGAGGGGGTGTTAGGGGTCCCGCCTGTGACCCCAAGTATATGGCCCCCTGTCCTTTGAAACCCTATGCCCTGTATCTACTGAATAGAGAGAGAAAGACAGGCTGCTGACAAAGCTGCTCTGTGTTCGTGCATCCAGACAAGATGGCCTTGAACTTGTTTGGACTCCTCAGCGCAGCTGGCCAACGCTAACGAGCTGTTATCTTATCTGTCAACATGAGATCTGACATTCTGAGGGGAGAGCAAGTTTCCCAGAGACTTCTGACGTGAGAACGGACGACTCCCAGTTTGGTCTCACCTTGACCGTCTCGATTACGTCAGACTGTGCATGAGAGCGCACGTGAATGTGCGTGAACGCGTGCCATTGTGTGTGTGCTAAACCGAAGTTCTGTGTGTGTATTCCTATTGAGATGATGCAGCGCAACGGCCTATAAAAGAGCGTGTCTCAGTGCCCCAGAGCTCCACTTCTTGTCAGTCTTTTTGTAGAGTTGAGTTGTTGCAGCTATCCCCGGCCCGTTAGGGGTCGGGGATGGACCTTTTTGTACTTAGTGCAATTTCTGCACCAATTGTTCCTGTACTTAGAGAGACTTTGACTCTGTTAGATTCTCTGTTTTTAGTCAAGTACTTATATTGTACTTCTTCATTATTTCATTGCCAATTACTGTATTGGTGGTTTTATATTTTGTAACTGTTTTTACCAGTAAAGCTTTTTATTATTCACTTTTATCTGGTGTCTGTCTGAACTCATTTTTTAAGAGTTTACAACTTTTTAAAGGTTTGACTTTCTCTCCTTCCCTACGGGGAAGGCTGCACTCATGGGAGGAAGGTTTTGAACACCTTCAGGCACTCGAATCATCTCCTGGCTGTGGGACTGAGTGAGGCTTTTGGTAAGAATCAACAAGAGTGTTTTCTTAGGTAAAAGTCTTTTCACCTTCTCAGAAGCCAACTCAGCGCGTGCTGAGTTGGTGGGCGAGCTTGGCAGAATATAAGTACAAATCTCCAAACCCCTTAAACCGGATGAACTGATGTTCACACTGGACGGTTTGTACTAATAAGTCAAGCGGCGTCGCTCCCGAGCCCCTGGTGAGAGCTAGGTGTCAGACTCATACTTTACATGGTCTTTGTGGTTTGCATTCTCCATTCAGACCTAAGGTCTACATTTCTAAAGTAAGGTGCATATCTTGGTCTCTAAAATAAATAGTCGCTGTAGAAAGTAATAATATTCACCAGTTAAAGAGGGTCTCATTGATAGCTCAGCTTTCATTCAGAGAAGTGTATTTATGTTAGTGTTAAATATGTATATGTGTAATAGTAGGTTTACACAAACAAGGAAGGTTATTAAACCTGTTTGTGAACTTACATAGGTTTACACAAATGGGAAACTATTTGTGAACTTAGTACACCTACATAGGTTTACACAAATGGGAAACTGTTTGTGAACTTAATACACTTAATGGGTTTACACAAATGAGAAATTGTTTGTGAACTTAAAGGTGTAGTGTAGTGTTAGTGTTAAAAAAGATCTGGTAACTTCTTGGGCTTAGGACCTGAGGAGGGTTCCGGACGGCGTCGGGGGGTCCCCTAATAGGTGAAGGGGTATCTAGTAACTCGGAGCTCATTACAATTTGTATAACATATTGTGCAGGAGAAGTCAAGCAGCCTAAAGGCTTATGAAGAACTTCCCCTCTAAGTTTGTCTCTCCCCATATGGTCTCAGGGACCCTGGGCCAAAGCGCTCTTGAGGTGCCCTTCTGAGATAAAAGAATGTACGAATTCGTAACCTAGCTTTGATAAGCAGTAGTACAACGCTGATACGTTGAGCCAAGCAAGCCGCAAGACGAGCTTGTTCCGAAGGACACAAAAAAGAAAATGGGTTGCTAGTCGCTATGCAAACGGACAAACAAAGGACAGCACTGTCACTCTACATGCATCGATTAGCAAATGCTAATCGATGCATTGTAGAGTGGCAGTGCTGAAGTTACTTCAGCACCATCACCGATGGACAGCGACAGACAGACCATGTGTGCCGTGACCCAGCACCATGCCTTTTATACACAGGGAATACCCTAGAGATATAGATAGAGAGTAGTGTTGATTTTGATTTTAGTTTTCATCATATTTTAGTCATCTGAATGTTTTAGTTTTAGTTTTGTTTTAGTCGACCAAATATCCTACGATTTTAGTCGACTAAATCTACAGTTGATTTTGTCGACTACAATGTATTTTGTCAGGCCTTGATGGCGTCGTAATAGCATATTTTGCATGTTGAAAATAGCAGATCTACAAGCGTTCTAGATCTACTATTTTCATATGTACTGTGTTCAGCGTGCAACACCAGAGCGCAACCAAACATAAAATCACTTGTCTTTTAGCCTGGGATCGCTTCCAATTTCAGGCTTTTGATCCGGTCGGGAGCGGATGACGTCCTACGTCATTTTGTATTCAAAACGGACTACACTTTGGCCGAAACTACCAACTGGAATCAGTTTTAACCCAGTTTTGCGCATGCGCGAACAAAAAAAAAATAGCAGATATACAAGCTCGGTGCAGCGCTGCGAGCTGGTAGATCTGCTATTTTGGAAAAATTGTGTATTATTTAGATATATGCAAAGATATAGATCTATTCAAAGTCTTTGAATATATATTTTTAAAAGCGAACATTTGTAACTCAAATATTTGCTTCTGGGTGGTCCCTAGAACAACATATTTTGAGATGGGGGTCCGCGGCCAAATACATGTAATTTTGGGGGTCCTTTACATGAAACAGGTTTGAGAACCACTGATTTAGAAGGATTTAGAAGACACTTATAGAACCGGGTCAAAAAACATTCAAAGACTTGCACAAAATAATGTCCACGATTTCTCAAAAATAGCATATCTACAAGCTTGTATATCTGCTATTTTCAATAGTTAAAGCATAAAATAATGGTTAAAGTGGTTCAAATCTAAGGTGACACAGATTTCCATTCAGTCTAACAGGGTTAAAAGTGATAATCTACTTAATCCCGCTTCTGCATAGCGCTTTAATTCATTTAGGCCAAGAATTATTTAATTCTTTAGCTATTGAAAAATAGCAGATATACAAGCTCACAGCGCAGCACCGAGTGCTGCGCTGCGAGCTTGTAGATCTGCTATTTTTGAAAAAGTTGTGAAAATGTGTGCAAATCTTTGAACATATTTATTTTTAAACGTTTGTATCTAAACTTTTGCTTCTGGGGGGTCCCTGGAACTAAATATTTTGAGATGGGGATCCGTGGCCAAATACATGTCATTTTGGGGGTCCTTCACATGAAAAGTTAAGTCCAGTTAAAGGGATATTCCACTTTCAAAAAAAACTTTTGGTAATTTTATCGTCTAATCAGTCTTTTATGAACACCCTGAACAGATTTTAATTTGCTTCATTCAATATTTAGATATTTGATGTAAATGTTACTAGGCCCTCCAGGCCCAGTTCCTCTCCACATACACACCCATTGTAACTTCAAACTCCATTTTAACCATGATAGATTCATTAGAAACAACCATTATTTTTTTCTGGTGAGTCATAATACCCTCCTAATACGTGAGCAGGCCGTGTCTTTTCGATAACTTTTTTCATTTATTTTTAATAATTATTTTTTGTATTAAATATTTTTCATTTTCTCAAATAAGTATTAAAAATAAATGAAAGAAGTTATCGAAAAAACATGGCCTGCTCACGTATTAGAAGGGTAATATGAACCATAATGAATAATGTTTTTAATGAATCTATCATGGTCAAAATGGAGTTTGAAGTTACAATGGGTGTGTATGTGGAGAGGCCCTGGATCAAGCCTCCTGATAACATTGACATCAAATATCTAAATATTGAATGAAGCTAATTAAAAACTGTTCAGGGTGTTCATAAAAGGCTGATTAGATGGTAAAATGACAAAAGGTTTTATTGAAAGTGAAATATCCCTTTAAGTGAAAAAAGACCTTTTCTTTGACGATGGCTGGCCAGATTGCTTTTTTGGTTTTTCCAAAAACCTTAAGGATTCAAAAGACACTTATAGAATCGGGTCAAATTTAAATTTTTCATGATTTTTCAAAAATAGCAGATCTACATGCACTCGGTGCCACGCTGTGAGCTTGTATCTGCTATTTTTCAATAGTTAAAGCATAAAATAATAATACACTAATGTGTACCCGTTCTAAATGGGTTAATTCTACTCCAACCAGACGTTTGTGTGTGTAGACGACAGCCTTGGGTAGGATTTGGGACCTCTCAGGGTCCTGCTGCATCATTAGCGCGTGTGAAGTCACTGTAAATATTTGATTAATTGCTGATGAGCAATTTTCAAGCAATTAAAAGCCTATTATGATGGCAATGAAGGGCAACGGAAGTTAATCTGACTATCATCACAATAATTAGTAGGTAGCTCAGTCGGTAGAGCTCTTGCCTTTGTACCGCAAGGTCATGGGTTCGATTCCGGGCACCGCCAACTCAGCGTATGAGTAGCACGGCTTGGCAAGTCGTGCGGCAAGTACTGGGAGCTGATGGTAGGTGTGGCGCTCCACCTCAGCAGTCCATCTCCCAGGGGTCTAGCGCATTGTAACGGGGACAGACTCCCGCGTGTTACCGGCTGATACCGACAATAAGCCACTCCCGACCTACTTTTTAGATTGAGCCCCGATGGACAAAAATAAAAAAAATCACACCCGTGTGAACTGAGTGGTGGTTCCCCCCCCCCCCTTCCCCCCTGTGTGTGTGTGTGTGTGTGTGTGTGTGTGTGTGTGTGTGTGTGCGTGTGCGTGTGCGTGTGTGTGTGTGTGCCTGGTCTGGCCTGGCCTGAACAACAGCGCCCCTCCCTTAACATGTGTGGTCAGAAAAGGTTACTGCAGGCTACAGACAGACAGACAGACAGACACGCACGCAGACAGACAGACAGACCCACACACACGGCCACGTATAGGAGCGTTGTGACCACCGCTCAATTATTCGATACATTTTCCATTCATTTATATTAGCAGGGCTCCCACGGTCATGGAATTGCTGGAAATATATTAGAAAAACTGTTTTCCAGGACCGGGAAAGGTTTAGAATTAATCAAATATTTTGGAAAAATAGCAAAAAGATAATTATGACATGATGCTCTGATGTCACTGTGATGTCAGGGGAACCACTCTACCAGAATGGGTTTGCCGCTCTGACATCACGCTCTGGCTTCACTGTGATGTCACGCTAACAGAATCTTTTATGCCCATATATGGAGTTAATTAATGATGCCCTTTTATGCCCATGTATGGAGATGTGTCAGTGTCAGTGGTGTCAGTTCAGCAAAAGCTAAGGTATGGCAACATGACTGGTGTCGTGACACCAGTCATGTTGCCATACCTTAGCAACAGGCATGATGATGATGATGATTACCATCAGTGGATAGTACTGTATTATTTTACGAGAAAACAACTGACTGCTACACTTGAAAAAAATCTAATTAACAATAATACTTTGCACCTGTGCTGACCTACTGAACCGGAAAATAAACCATTTGTCAAGATAGGGGGGGATACAAGTGTTGTGGAGAATACAATACCTGGTGAAAGTAATCATTTTGTTCTAATTTACATTGCAGTTACTGTACTTATGTAACATTTTGAGGTAGGCTATTTGTACTTTACTTGAGTATTTCCAATTTCAAATACTTTTACTTCTTCTCCACTACATCTCGGATCCAAATGTTGTACTTATTACTCCACTACATTTACTTTAGTTACTACTTACTTTGTTGGTTATTATTACAAAACATGAACCACTTCAACCCTATTTACATTTTGGCCATTTGAAAATAGCCAATCTAGGGTGACGCATTGTGAGCTCATAGGACTTTTATACATTTGAAAACTTGAAATGGGACATTCTGCATAATGACTACTTTTACTTTTGGTAGTTTTAAGTACATTTTGATACCAGCACTTTTGCACTTTTACTCAAGTAAATGTTGAATTCCAGACTTCTACTTGTAATTGAGTATTTCTACATTGCAATATTGATACTTTTACTTAACCCATTTAGAACAGGTACACATTATTGTGTATCATTATTTTATGCTTTAACTATTGTAAAATAGCAGATATACAAGCTCACAGCGTGGCACCAAGTGCCGCGCTGCGAGCTTGTAGATCTGCTATTTTTGAAAAATCGTGAAAATTAGAATTTTGACCCGATTCCATAAGTGTCTTTTGAATCCTTCTAAGACTTTTTGAAAAACCTATGTTTCTATGTCAGCAATCTGGCTAGCCATCGTCAAAGAAAAGGTCCTTTTTCACTTAAATGGAGCTCAGTTAGTCTGTTCTTGAGAGACTACTATGTCAGTGGTTCTCAGACTTTTTCATGTGAAGGACCCCCAAAATGATATGTATTTGGCCACGGACCCCCATCTCAAAATATCTAGTTCCAGGGACCACCCAGAAGCAAAATTTTAGTTACAAACGTTCACTTTGAAAATACATATAGTCAAAGATTTGCACCCATTTTCACGACTTTTTCAAAAATAGCAGATCTACAAGCTCGCAGCACGGCACTCGGTGCCGCGCTGTGAGCTTGTATATCTGCTGTTTTTCAATAGCTAAAGCATTCAATAATTCTAGGCCTGCACCACTGCTCTCTCCTCTGCCCTGCTTTTCTCCTGCCAACCCATCCTCCTCCTGACAGGTGCAGACAGTTGTCAAGCTTAATTAAGGGGGAAATGTCTAATGTCTCTCTCTCTCTCTCTCTCTCTCTCTCTCTCTCTCTCTCTCTCTCTCTCTCTCTCTCTCTCTCTCTCTCTCTCTTTCTCTCTCACTCTTTTTTTTCCCTCCCCAGCAACAACCAAACTACTGGAGTTTCAAGGTTGGTTACAACGTCGTGTTTGTGATTAAGCATGGATCTGTCATTTAGCACGAATCTGTGTGTCTTACAGTCCAGTGTTTCTCAAACTTTTACATTTCAAGGTCTCCCCTTAACTCTGACAGCATACAAATGGAACCAAACATTTGGTTCCATTTGTATGCTGTTAGAGTTACAGTCAGACTTGTATGGGTCAATTTAGACCACCATAAAGGAACCCACAAAGTCCCTAGAATCCACTCTGAGAACCACTGTTATAGTCTGTGAAATGCGAACTTTTCGTTGTGCTTGTGCATGCCTGCTTGTCTTCTCCGCTCATTGAAAGATCGTTGACTCAAATATTCAATGCGGTTGAGAATTGACCCTGGGAAGTAACACATGTCACAGCAAGCAATCCTGACTTTGCAAATACTGTCTGAAAAAACAAGAACATTTGCTGTACTGGATGATGGTGTGGCGGCAGTGGCTCAGGGGTAGAGTGGCCTCTTGGGAACCAGCAGGTTCCCAGTTCGATCCCGGGCTCCCCCAGAGTTAGTGTCGAAGTGTCCTTGAGCAAGACGCTGAACCCCCAATTGCTTCCGGTGAGCAGGTTGGTGCCTTGAATGGTTTCCTCCGCCATCGGTGTGTGTGTGTGTGTGAATGGGTGAATGTAATGCACAATCTCTGTAAAGCGCCTTGGATAAAAGCGCTATATACTGTTGTTTCCTGTTGAGATTGGCACATATCACCCAGGTTTTTTCATCTCACTCACGTCACTTTGTCTGCTGACCTCATCTCAGCGACGAAATAAACTGAAAATAAACAACAATTAAAATAAAACAATTCACAGGAGGCAAGCAGTGATCACCCCATGATGTGCACTGCAATGTAGTTTCAAATGCACTACATTGCAGGTGAAAAACTAGACCAGGTCACCTGGTCGTGCCAGACCCGCAATGAAAACTAGTATGGCACTGAACTAACACATGAACACACAGGATTTTATAGTCTCAGCAACAAAGCGTAGTGAGCTTGTAGATCGGCTGTTTTGACTAGTATGGCACTGAACTAACAGGCTGAGCAGCTGGAAATGTTTGTGAGCTTGTAGATGGGCTGAGGAATTTATAGTGTCAGCAGCTCGTCAGCCAACTCAACTCAGCTGGTCCTGTACAGGTGACGGCACTCAAGGCAATCAGCCGAGCAAGGGAAGGGAGGGGCAGATGAGCAGGCACACTGAGGAAAAGAGGGACAGGCACACTGAGGAAAAGAGGGACCGACAGACCGACAGACCGACAGACCGACCGACAGACCGACCGACAAAGCCTTATGTAGGCCGACCCCCTGGGTCTGGCAAAAATAAGAAGACACGTGTGACATGTGTGATCTGGCCAGCTTGCCCCAGGAAATGTGCCAAGCTCAATAGGGAACAACGGTAAATGCACCATGTACCATAGTAACATTGAAACGTTGCTGACTAAATCTACATATTAAGCAATTATTGTGCGTGTTATTTTTGTTTATCCGTATTGGTTGCTAATGGAAAATAGCCCGCTCAATCAGCTCACAAGTAATCGAACTTTCACAGCTTGAAGCCCTCATTGCAGTTACACCTAGGTAATTATTCGGTAATAATATCCGATAGAACCTGTCCTTGGGGGGATAGAGGAGACACTTGGGCAATATTAACTGGTACGGAATTTTATTTGATTATTATAATTGCATGTTGTTCTGAAGAGTATGTTTATTAAACAAGTCATGCTCATCAATAAGCTCTGTTGACTATATTGATTATAACCTGGGGCTGGGCATTATGACTTCAAATAATTATCACATATTTTTTCAAACTTTTGCCTCGATTACCATTAAAGTAATGAACAATCTTTTTAACAGTGAAACTAACAGCTCACAAGCTGTCATGATGCGACATGTTGTGAGCTTGTATTTTCACTGTTTTGTGCACCCCACCATTGTACAATCCTGGGTTCGATTCCCGCCGGGGGATGCTGTGGGCCCTGGGGCGTGTTCCCTCCTCCGCGTCATCAGTGGCGAAAGGGCCTTTCTGTGTGGAGTTTGCATGTTCTCCCCGTGTCTCCTAGGGTAGATACCCTCACAAAAACATGCAGTAATCCTGGTCTCTATAATGCCTCCCCCTGGCCAGCCGGGTCGCCTGATGGAGGGGAAAGGAACTGGTTGGAATAACGTGTTCCTTCCACGCGCTACGTCCAAACCGGGGAAACTCCCCGGTCAGGTGAAAAGAAGCAACTTGGACTACTCATGCATAGGAGGCATGAGATCAGTACGTTGTCTCCCCAGGCGTGGCAGAGGGAGAGCAGAGCCCAGGATTACATAGGCAAATTGGCACTGGGTGAAAAAATGGGTTACAAAATTGTCCTGCTGTGATCAATTACCTAGGAAAAGATGATTGAAAAAGACCTCCGCCTATGGAAAATTTGCCCTCTGAATAGTGAATGAGCCTCAAGACCTCTTTGAAAACATATATAGTGAATAGAGAAATTGTTCACCAAGGTGTCATCAATTGATAGGCAAAATTGTATGAAAATATTCCAAACTATGTAAACTCTACAGATGTTTTAGTGAGAGTAGTGCTGAAATATTAGTAATGTTAAAGTATAGGGTGAAAAATTATAAAAACGAGTAACAATAAGTTGTAATAATACTGTAATATGAGTAATGTATGGATGAAAAGTACAATGGCAGCTGATTACTATGCTGTAGGCCCACTGTAACAATAATCAACAAAGAAATTGTAGTTTGATTTGGTCTATATTGATTTATTGACATTTATTTATAGCTGTTCAGAGGTCAACACCTTTTGCCCCCGCCGGCGGGGGCAATGGGGTTCAAGAGGTTAAATGGTAAATGGTGCATTTATATAGAGCCTTTATTAAAGGTGCTTTACATAGATTGTGCATTACATTCACACACACATTCATACACCGCTGGCGGAGGAAACCATTCAAGGCACCAACCTGCTCACCGGGATCAACTAGGGGTTCAGTCTTACTCGAAGACACTTCGACACTGGGAACCCTTTGTGTTCTAATGACTGTTTCTTTACGCCTGAGCCAATGCCGCCCCCAGAGCCAATGCCGTGCTTGTATGCCTCCACCAACTACTGCTTACATCCGTGTCTGTTCGGACATATTTGCCTCAACTCTAGATGTACGCGACTCGAACCTCTATATGCGTTTTGTTAAAATATGGTCCCATGTATTTTAAAATTGATGATAAAGTAGACTATGCTTTAGGAGGGGAGTGGCCCAACCAATAGCATTTATTAACCCACCATCCGCTCTGTCCCAACCAATAGAATTCTGGTTTCATTTCCATTTCAGGACAGGAGGTAGAAAGATGGCGGATTACATACGTTTGCCAAATAGGCTTCATTTACGCCTGATTTGGAATCGCACATGAGTTTTGGGGCGGAGCCGTTTGTTTTCACGCCCGTCAGGCAGGTTAGTTACTCACCAACGTTAGTTTCAGTGAGGTTAGGTTTAGGTTTAGGGTTAGGGTTAGGTTTAGGCATAGTTTTACTGAGGTTAAGGTTAGGGTTAGAGTTAGGGTTAGGTTTAGGTGGTCGCACCTCCGCGCGGTCCAAGCGAACAAAAACGAGTGCTCCCTCCCTAGCTCCAGTTCAGCCAATCAAAAACTTCCATGGGCGGGGTTTGCCCAGAACTCACATGTGTTTCCAAATAGCGCTTCATTTACGCTCTGTAGAAACCAATAGGTGACGTCACCGTTCCCTTAGTCCATCTTTTCTACAGTCTATGATTCGGTGCATTGTGTCACAGATGACTTGATCATTGATTTAGGTTTTCTGTCTCTGGAAAGAAATGTGTTTAGACAAACTCTTGTTTAATGCATTGAATGCTATCTTTGGATGTGGCCAAACGTATGTTCAATGCAGAAACAGCACGTTCACCTCCAACAGGCATTACAACAACGTGAGGTTATAATGTTCCATGTGCATTGCTGTTGTGTACATTCTATTGATCCTGATGACAGATAGTGGGAGATGCTTGACTATACTGAATGGAACTTAGTGTGGGATGTTCAAGGCTACGTTCTGATAGTCTCTTGGCACGTCTTAGAGACCTATGGGAAATATGTGTGTCCTTGCTGCATTTATTTACTGTAATCTCCACCACAAGCTTCCTGCAATGTCTCCTTCCATTATTTGCACAATCTTCCCTTAAAGGAGTAGTTCACCCCCAAAATGACTTTTTTTCTATTGATTACTCATGCTATGGAGACTTGAGTTCAACAATTATGTTTTGGTTTTTGTCCCATTCCTAAGACAAAAATGTGATTACAATGAATTTATCCCCATTGTTTCCGGATGGAGGCCTAAATGCGTTCGGGTCCCCATCTGGAATCAATGGGGGTAAATTTACTATAATCAAATTTTTGTCTTAAGGCAACAAATACAAAAATAAGTCTCCATGGCGTGAGTAATCAATAGACAAAATGTCATTTTGGGAGTGAACTACTCCTTTAACACATGGGATGCTCAGGTTTATAACATTTCTAGCTGTTGCTGCTGCCGCCGTTCATTTTGAAGAGCCTCGGAAGCTTTGTGCGTGTGCACGTGGGTGTCCCGCTGAGATTGAGGAAGAAAATCCATTTGTTTACAAACGCTCGCGAAACTAAAATCCAAACCGCGGCCGACCATCGCGGTAAAGTGTCGCCGTGAAAACAATCAGATCTCTGCTTCCCTGGCGTTCTTTTCACCTCATTCATAGATAAAGCCCTTTTTATGTTTCAGAGTAGAATGGAAATCAATGCAACCAGCTCCTGCCATTTTCTCTCTCTCTCTCTCTCAGCTACGGGGTGATGTATGGACTAGGGTCATTCAGAGGGCAGGCAGCTGCACGTAGAGCTGTACAGTTAACCCCTTGTTGACTCGTTCAGGAACGAGACAACTCCTTTTGGCAGGGTGACACCTAGTGGCCTTAACTCGTTACTGAACGAGTTTGGCACCCAAGTTGTTAATGTGAGAGATGTGAAGGAGCGATGTGGACTTGGAGCGGTGACATACAAGGTCAACCTGGTTGTGCCAGACCCCCTGTCTGTCATCATCATTTATGACATCATGCCTTTTGTAGGCATGTCATCATCATGTCATCATCATATATACCCTTTATATAGAAAACCAGGACAGACAGACCGACATTTGCTTATGTAGGCCTACCCATTTCATGGGTCTGGCAAACAGCAAGAAAACTGCATTTCCAGTTGAGCAATAACATGCATGTTTCTAGGTGTCTGAAGGCAGACTTCAATTAAATTAATGAAAAACAAAATAGCTCTGCTTTATTATACATTAATTCATATAATAAACAAGTAATAGGAGTTGAGGACAGGGAATTTAGTATGATTATTGTCTCGCCACCCGGAGAATCAGAGGTCCGGAGTTGGGTTGGTGGGCTATATGAATTACACTTTAGGTCTGTCTGTCTCTCTGTCTTTCTTGGTTACCAATCAATGGACCCTTTGCTAAACCCCACCCCAAAAGCAATTGTCCAATGCTGGCTTAGCAACCATTGCTAAGCTGGCATATGGTTTGACGCATTGGAGGGCATTTTCACCTCTTTTCCCACACTGAAATCTCCCTTTAAACTGCAAGGCTGGCTGCATGGCTGTATTATTGAAGTTGAAATAAAAGTTATGATGATGATGATGATGATGATGATGATAATGATAGGTGAGGAGCATAGCTTGCCAAACCTTGGCCTGGCAGAGTCGAGTGGGTGGGTACAGTATTTACTAGTAAGACACCTCTTATCTGGCCAGTGATGTATATCGGACCAGTTACCCAATCTCAACAGTGCCTGTTGAGATTGGCAGAACATGCCCATATATGGGCATTCCCAGATATGCGCTTAATATTGATGACATCGGGACAGGGATCTCCATATATGGGCATAAAACGGACAAGGATGTAATTAATTTGCGAGTGTGATCTGGGAATGCCCATATATGGGCATGTTCTGACATCACATTGTTGACTATATATGGGGATAAAATATATGGGCATAAAAGGGAAATGAAGCCAGAGTGTGATGTCAGAGCAGCAAACCCATTCTGTTAAGAGTGGTTCCCCTACATCACAGCACTCTAACCTAACGCGGACAGTTTAGTGTAGGCAGATGGGCGGGCGCGGTGAGTCTCTCCGCAAGTCTCCAGCCAATAGCATGTGTTCTCCTCCCCCCACCCCCCTCTGCTCCTCTGCTCAGCGCAGAGAACGCTGGTGTGTCATGACGTCAACACATTTGGTGCGACGCTCTCTGCACTCTGATTGGTTAGGGAAATTCTACACTTCCTACAACAGTGATCATAACGCGATCGCCCAGGCTTCTTTTTCTTCCGATCGCCTAAAGAAGTCTGGGTTTCCGAGGCTAACATCACAGTGACATCAGAGCATGATGTCAGAGTGATGTCACAGTGACAAGGGAACCAATAGACTGTAAAAATGTGTACTGACTGAAGGAAGGAAGGACTGACACAGACAGACAGACAGACAGACAGACAGACCGACAGACAGACAGACAGAGACAAGCTGCAACATTTGTCATGGTATACTTCGACCTTCGGTCGCAATTATGGGAGGCGTTCAGGTATAGTAGGAATGGCATGGTATGCTAACCCCCACTCCACCACACACCCACACCCCCTCTACCCCCTAAACAATTGCTGCCGGAAAGCCCAGAACTATGCCCTATCATGCCCATCACCCGCACACACCCCTATACCCCTCCCCTCTCCCTTCTTCCATACCGATACCAAGCAGTTCCTACCCGATAGAAACTCCTTGGTACGATGACTTCAATCTAATCAAACCATTATTTTCACAACGACGCGTCCTACACAGTTATGTCATACACATATCTTACAGTTTGAGATGCAGTAGTTATGTACAGTAGGGGTGACTTGCTAATATGCCAACCTATTTTGCTTATCTGGTTCACTGGTGTCACACATTGCAGTACAGTATGTATACACACGCGCGCGCACGTGCGCGCACACACGTGCATGCGCGTGCTTTATTGAATATGCTTGTTCCTCTCAAGGGGCCTGGGAGTCTCGCCTCCTCTTCTGATGCAATAGAAAACCCTGCAGCTGTGTGTGTGTGTGTGTGTGTGTGTGTGTGTGTGTGTGTGTGTGTGTGTGTGTGTGTGTGTGTGTGTGTGTGTGTGTGTGTGTGTGTGTGTGTGTGTGTGTGTGTGTGTGTGTGTGTGTGTGTGTGTGTGGAATAGTCCTTTGATGTTCCAGTTGTTGGCTTGCTCTCTAAATGTGTGCATGCCATGCACGCGCACACACACACACGCCCACGCATGCACGAGCTGCGCACATGCATTGCCAGCCCATTGTAGATTAGCATACAAACATCTTGAGGGTGCGGATGAATACACTCACTGACTTTGCAGTGGCCATGAAAAACTGAAAATCCACACATTGGACATGCTTGGCACCAGGGACGTGCAGAGAATGTTAGAGAGGCAGGTGCCCACATTTCTAAAAGGGCCTTTTGGTGGAAATATCGAAAATAGCAGACCTCCACGCTCACAACGCGTCGCAGCGCGACGCGTTGTGAGCTTGGAGGTCGGCTATTTTCTGTGTGTGATACCACACTGAACTAAGTATAATTAAGTCAATACTGGAGATGTGGTGTAACAGCATACACAGAGAGGGAAATTATCAACATAGGCTGCTGCGTTCAAGTTAAGGAGAGTTTTGACAAGGCAATTCTCTTGAATGCTACCTTCAGGTATGGCATGGAAAGAGGGCATTTGCATTTCTTTCACCACAGTAAAAACTGCATTCATGGTCTGGAGAGGGCACTTTTTACAGACGGATAAAAGGGCAGGGGCTCAAGCCCCTTTGATGTCTATGTGTGCACGTGCCTGCTTGGGACACATGCGCACACACACAGACCTCCGCTCGCATTGACATTGTCTGCTTGTCTAAACTGTATGCCATGGAGAGAACAGTGTATCCACACACACACACACACACACACACACACACACACACACACACACACACACACACACACACACACACACACACCAGCCTTTTTGGCTGCCGCCAGTGACAGTGTCAATAATAATGGGGCAGAGGACGGCATAATTCTCTCCCTCTTGTAGCTCCCGGCAGGGGTGACGCACCAAATGCTGGGCCCTGGGTACAAGGATTCACTCACATTTTGTGCTTTAGCTATTGAAAAATAGCAGATCTACAGCTTGTAGATCTGCTCTTTTTGAAAAATCGTGAACATTTGTGCAAGTCTTTGAATATTTCAAATCCTTCTAAGGTTTTTTGAAAAACCTATGTTTTATGTCAGTGGTGCTCAAACATTTTCACGTAAAAATATATGTATTTGGCCACCGATCTCAAAATATATCGTTCCAGGGACCCCGCAGAGGTACATTTTTAGTTACAAATGTTTGCTTAAAAAATACATAATATGTATTTTTTCTTTGAATATATTATATTCAAAGATTTGCACACATTTTCACAACTTTTCAAAAATAGCAGATCTACAAGCTTGCAGCGTGGCACTTGGTGCCGCGCTGTGAGCTTGTATATCTGCTATTTTTCAATAGCTAAAGTATAAAATGATTAAGGCCCCTCCACCCAGGGCCCTAGTAACTCAGTCCCACTTTCCCCCTCCTTGTGACGCCCCTGGTTCCCGGCCTGACTAATACAAGTATTAATGCCCCCATTTGGCAACCCTTTAGACTCTTGTCTGTCTGGAGTGGCAAAAGTAATCTTATTGTCTCCCCCGCTCCAGCCTCAGTGTTGAATGAGGGAGAGACCAGAAGTGGCCTTCATTTCCAAGGGAAAAATACGGATCTGTCTAACGGGCATGTGCACACATAGACATCAAAGGGAGCTTGAGCCCCTGCCCTTTACCTGTCTGTAAAAGGGTATTTTGGGGTGAACTACTCCTTTAATGTTGAAATGGCACACTGACTATCAAGAACATGAAAAAAATTGCACTTATGGCCAAAAAGGTTGCCGGCCCCTGGTTTACACAGATGCGCTATATTTGATATTTACCTGATACCCTATTTTTGATTAAATTTTTTAAATCTTTTTTTGGGGCCTTTCTCTGCTTTTATTTATAGCTGATAGTGGAGATAGACAGGAAACATTGGGAGAGAGATGGGGAGAAACGCTGTAAAGATCGTCGGGAACGGGACTCGAATCCGTGCTCTATTTACTTGACGATTTACCCTCATTTGTTGACTGGGGATCATGCCAGTATGATCAATATATTCTGATCTTGCGCTTTGTAAGTCACTGTGTCTGCTAAATGCCTAAATTGTAATTGTACTTGTTTACACGCAAGAAGCATGGGAACTCTCCAAATATAACGAGTGGTTTTTCGTTTGAAGTTAGTTAATTTATTTCAACTCAACCTCCGCGTGCAGTGCACGCTCTCATTAGCAATGGCGCGCCTTGACGGGCCTTCAAACTGCATGGTAAAAATGCGCTGGCAATATGCAATTCATGATGCGACACTTTGTTCACCTATATCTTAAAGGGGAAGGGACAGAACGTGTGGCTCAAGATAAAAGGTCGAAACTAAAGTCATCTGCAAACGTGCACAAACAAACGTCTTTCAGAAAGGATTTGCATCACTTCAGGGAGCCTGGAAGCCTTTGAAAGGAGTTTGTCTGTGCTGCAACACACACACACACACACACACACACACACACACACACACACGCACACACACACACGCTCGCGTGTTTACGCACACAACCATGCATGTCGTCACTGTCGTGCAGAAACCTCGTATCTCCAAGTTTCAAACGTGTAAAGCTCTGTTTCATCATACAAGAATGTCGCACAAAACTAGTGAAAATAGCAGATCTACAAGCACACAACTGCTTGTAGATCTGCTATTTTCACTACTTTAAAACATTTTTAAAATGATGAATACAAAACGAACGGTTTTGGACATACAAGGTTTCCAGACTTAACACCCAACAACGACAATGTGCCTACACAAATCCTGTGACCTGAGCATTGGCAGTACAGAGGGATATCCCTATACCCCTGCCGCCTCTCTCCCATTGAGCTAGCTCAACGCTGAACCATTCAGGCTGACGCTTTTGTTGCCCTCGTGCTGTTTGGCTGTTGATATGGTGTTGGCTAGGAAATCGCTATTCCCCAATCCGAGTCAGAGAATGGCGAGGGCTTTTTTTGTTCGACTAAAACGCTTAGGTTTGCCCTGCGATGTTCCCCCTTGCCGAGTGGCGTTGTGCCGCGGTACGTGGCAGAAATCCCCGAGTGGCTCTTAATCCCATCTACCAAGACAACAAGGTTTGCTTAGAAGGCTACAAATGAATCAGGGGTGCACACTCTCTCTAACAAGAGAGAAAAAAACAATGGCGATGTTACATTTCCTTTCCCTGCATTTTTTTTTATCTCCGCCAGGCCTGGAACGGCCTGCTAGGAGGTGGAGATTATGTTTTCACCCCGGTCCTCAGTTTGTTGAACCGCATTTAGGTCGTACAGTGACTACAGTCCAAAAGAATATAGATCCCGCCCATTTCTGCCTTGTTACAACCCGTCCTAGGGGAAACCTTGGTGAGCGTGTATCAAAACAACATCCCGCTTCCAGCAGTGGAAGCTTGTGATTGGCTGAAGTGGAGGTAGGGAGCGCTCCGTTGTGTTCGCCTGGACTGTGCAGAGGTGCCGAGAGCTCACTCGTGTATAGGTTTTAGGTAATATAATAGGCCTACATGCGATGTTTCATAACATATTATATAACACAATAAATAATCATAACACATTATAAACATTCTATATTTATAAGGTCAAGTATTTTACTTAATAATTGGGACTTACAAGAACTATTATCATAGTTATAATAGACCTACATTTACAGTAGTTTAGGCATTTTGGTTTGATAAGGTTGTGGGCAGAACAATTTGTCCAATTGTTATTTGACTATTTTTACTTTAAGTATAATTAAAGACCCTTCATAGTGAATTAGTGATTATAATAAATAGCTTATGTCATGATTGCTATTATAGCTAGATCATATTGTGTTTATAATATAACGCCGGCGCGCCTCCGTCATCTCCACCGAAAACAAGCGCTCCGCCCTTGTTCCATTGTTGGAACCGGGATGTTGTTTTGATACACGCCCTTGGTGAAGTGGGACTTCCCTCTTCCCCAACTCCCAAGAACCACCAGCAACACGAATGTTCAGCCTTTTTGACGGGATTTGATTTAAAACCAATTTCTTCAAAATACACTTTTCTCATACAGATCGCGCATATTGCGCTTGACCTTTGCTCAGAGGAGTGCACTTTTTGCGACCGTCAGGGAGCATTTAGTACGAGAACGCTGAGCCTATATGTCCGTATGTCAGTAAGTCACGTTAATCAAGTCAGCTTCGTCTGTTTAGGGGGAGAGGCGGAACACGTTACCATTGTGCTAGCGTGAGGCGGACCAAAACGCCATGGTCGCTGGCCCAAAGACACAACGCCAAGTTTGTGCCTTATTTAGAAGCTCTGACCTGGCGGTCGCCACTCGCCATTGGCTTGTTACTTGTCTAGTGACTCTAGTCTGTATTTGTACTTACAAAATTCGGATACTGTTCATTGTTATGTCTATAATTTCAAATGGCATATAGTTTGCACTCGTCAAATCATAGATCCTTGTAGATTTGAAGGTCAAACATTGAATCTCATATGGCTGATTTTACACTTGGTTACATGCTGAAAATAGCCGCTCGACGCGTTGTGAGCTTGTAGATCGTCTATTTTCAGAGCGCAAGCAAACAAGTCTTTTAGTTCTACTGGATCTCTTCTCCCTCCCTAACATTTTAGTCTAGTTTTTATTCGTTGACACAATTGTCAATATATTTAGTCTTAGTTTTAGTCATCATCATGGCTTAGTTTCTGTTTAGTTTTCATTTAGTTTTCGTCAGTGAAAAAAGGTAGTCGAAGAACATCTTTCGTCATAGTTTTAGTGCAGGGGTCTTCAACAGGGGGTCCGGGACCCCTAGGGGGTCCTCAGAGTTACTCCAGGGGGTGCTCCAAATCTTGTGTGATAGAAACTTTTTTATATTAACCACTTTTTTATATTAACCACCCTGGTGTCCATATTCTGAAAACTTTAGCCAAAAATAGCAGATCTACAAGCTCACAACGCCTCGCAGCGAGCTTGTAGATCAGCTATTTTAGGCAAAGAGGTTTTGTAGAGGGGAAAAAGAGCAGACTAAGCATAGCGTGAAAGGTCAAGTTTATTAAGTATTGACGGTTCAAGTGGTTAAATATCTGAAATCACAAATTGACATGAATCCAAAATACTGATGAGTGTGCTGTCAAACGATTATGCAAAACTATCTATGAACAGGTTGTGGGGGTCCCCGCTCCATCTCTCTCTCAACTAAGGGGTCCTTGGCCTGAAAACGTACATTGAAGACCCCTGTTTTAGTCAATGACATGAACACTGTTTCATCATGGAACCTTTGGCCATGTCAGCGAATAAGAAAGGCATGCTCTCCGTCAACTGGTTACAATCAAACTGCCCTTGGGCAAGGCAACTAAACGGCAACACCTGCTCCTGTATACTGTGCAGGCCAGGGACATGCTGGGCCCCTGATTCAGCCCGGGAAAAAGAGTTGGAGAGGCCCTCATTGCGCGCTATAGAGAGAGATCTCTCTTTATAGCGCTGCTGCTACTCAAAGATTTGCCATTTCAGATCATGACAAGTGACAAGCCAGTGGGCCAATTACATGAGTTATATTTCGTCGTTGTCGGGTGGAAACCTTGTATGTCCAAAACCGTTTGTTTTGTATTTATCATTTTAAAAAAGATGTTAAACTATGGAAAACAGCCGATCTACAAGCACACAACGCCTCGCGGTGCGAGGCGTTGTGTGCTTGTAGATCTGCTGTTTTCACTACTTTTGTGCAATGGCCTTGTATGATGAAGCAGGGCTTTGCTTTGCGAAAAAATGTACAAATTTGAAACTTGGAGATACGAGGTTTCTGCCCGACAGTGACGATTTACTTTGTTGGCCGCCCAGCCCCCAAAATGGAACATGTATTTACATTTTTTCACTAATGGCCGGCCTGGACCGGCCGGGAATGAACCGGCCGTTCGGGAGTTGTCCCACTTTTCCCAATGGCCAGCACGTCCCTGGTGTTGATGTTCAGTGGGTAACAGCACACGACTCGCTGGACAGCTCCCAAATGAATGCCATCTGTGTCCTGTCACTACTTCCACGGGCCTTTGCTTTCAGAGGGTACTCCTTGAACCTGATCTCACAGCAAAGCCCCTGGTTCTAGACAGTAATACAAAGTATTCTACCACTTTTTGTGGTCACATGTTCAGATACTGGATTCTGATTGGCTTAAAACAGTGGTAAATCAGTCAACAACCTTGAGCTGGCTCATGGACCCCGACCACTGTTGTGTTGCAGTTTTAACATTTCCAAGATGTTGCAAGTTACAACTGTGTTTTCTTTCATTTATTTGGTAGAAGTGGTAGAGAAGCAATTTACCGCATAACCCTGAAACAGTGGTAAATCAGCCAACAACCCACTCCCTCTCATGGTAAATTACTTACTTCTAGGCCTACCCTTTGCGCTATAACACAGTGGCTTTCAACCAGTGGTCCGGGGACCACCAGTGGTCCCTGATGGGTTCCAGGTGGTCCCCAGCTAAATGATGGAGAGTTGGTAACCAACCGACCTTTATAGATCTGGGTCTGAGAGGCTAAATCTCATCAAATGGTCGTCCGAGGCTCAAATATGCTGAATAAATAATGGTCCTTGATATGAAAAAGGTTTAAACCCACTACTACTGTATGTAACATGAAATATCAATTCAATATTGGTATTTAAAATAGTTTTTTGCTTTAGTTTTTCTCACCCCAATGATGCATTCTGAAAATCTTGGGAGAGTTTATCGTCACTGTCGGGTAGAAACCTCTTATCTCCAAGTTTCAAGTTTGTAAGTAAAGCCCTGCTTCATCATACAAGGCTGTCGCACAAAAGTAGTGAAAACAGCCGATCTACAAGCACACAACGCCTCGCGGTGTGAGGCGTTGTGTGCTTGTAGATCTGCTGTTTTCACTAGTTTAGTTCATTTTTTTAAATGAAATGATGAACGAACGGTCTTGGACATACAAGGTTTCCACCCGACAACGACGTTATGTTCTTCTCAATGGAATGGAAGGCCTTGACTTTGGTGGGAGAATGTCCACGTAGGACGGGACAGTCGGGAGGCTTGGCACAGCTGTGCACAGCTGTCTTGTCGATCAAAAAACAACCTCCTGTTCATTGGCTGGTTAAAACGTGGATCTGTCCTGCCAGCCAATCGGCGCGCAAGAGCCGTGCAAGAGATTTTGACAGAGAGAGCGATGTGCACTGCTGTTTGGTTTAGGGATTCAGGGGGTGTCGCTCCAAATTCTGGGCCCTGGGTACAAGGATTCACTCTCATTTTGTGCTTTAACTATTATAATAATATTCAAGCTGACAGCGCCTGAGCTTGTAAATCTGCTATTTTGTCTTTGAATATATATATATATATATATATATATATATATATATATATATATATATATATATAATTTTAAACCTATGTTTCTATGTCAGTGGTGCTCAATCCTTTTCATGTGAAGGACCCCCAAAATGATATGGATTTGGCCATGGACCTCCATCCCCATATTTAGTTCCAAGAACCACACCAGAAGCAAAATTTGAGTTGTAAATGTTTGCTTAAAAAATACATACTCTCGGTGCCGCGCTATATCTGCTATTTTTCAATAGCTAAAGTATAAAATAATTCCAGGCCCCTCCACCTTGGGCCCTAGTAACTCAGTCCCACTTTGCCCCCCTTGTGACGCCCCTGTAGGGATTAAAGCATAGTTGATAATAACATGCCCTGATACTTATGGCAAAAGCCATTCCAGCTCAGTAAAAGTGGGGGAAAGACGGGTATTTTAAGACAAGATGCCTGAAGTAGAGGTAAGGGGAAACATGATTGAAACTAGCAAGGGAGGCATTATCTAGGTCGTCCTCAGACGAGCCCTCCATCGTTGTTTCCAGTCATCTCGGTTCTCCATACATCTGGCCAGCTCATTGGTGTTCTGTGTCCCTACGTCTTCCTTGAGTATGTCCACGTATGTTTTTGTGGGACGTCCTCGCGGCCGGTGCCCGTGTGTTGGCTCCCACAGTACCAATTTGCTGGCTGGAAGCTCCTGGTGTCTTTGGCAGTGTCCTGCTAGTCTCATTCTTCTGGTGGCAATTTTCTCGCTTACCTTTGGTATTCCCTCATACAGGCTCTCGTTTGTAACATGTGCACTCCTGTTGATGTTGAGTACTGCACGCAACATTCTAGTGTAGCACCCGTCTAGAGACTTCTGCAGGGTTGGCTTCAGGGTCCAGCATTCACTGCCATAGAGGAGAACAGACTCCACCGTTGCAAAGAAGAAGCTAAGTTTGATTTGGCGGGGGAGGTTAGAGTTCCATACACTGTTCATGCCGTTCAGGGCCCTCCAAGCGAGTGCCTTCCTTACTTTAAGGTCTTTCTCAGTTGAGTCGACCCATGCGCCCAGGTACTTGAAGTCCTTGACTTCCTTCAACACAGCTCCTTCTGTTGTTGTCAGAGGTGAGTGATCAGGTAGGTTATAGGTGATAACCTCAGTTTTCTTAGCGTTTAGCCTGAGACCAACTTTGGCACACTCTATCTCCACCCTGTTCAGGAGTTCTTGTGCTTGTTCCATGCTGTCGGAGAGCAGGCTGATGTCGTCCGCATAGTCCAGGTCTGTCAGAACTACTGCGGGATGCCGTCTTGACCTCCTTGGTGTTAGCGTGAAGCCAAGCTCTTGTTCCCGTCCCCCTATGGCTTTCCTGAGCGCATAATCTAGAACTATGATGAAGAGGTAGGGGGCTAGGGTGTCTCCTTGCATTACCCCAGCTCGGATGTCAAACACCTCACTGCTGCCATCTGGGGTCACCACTTTGGCCCTTGTTTTTGCGTACATGGTCTCGATAGCCCGGAGAATGTTGGGAGGGACATTGTAGGCCTCAAGGATCTTCACCATCTTGCTTCTGTGGATAGAATCAAAAGCCTTTTTGAAGTCAATGAAGCACAGTACAGCTGCTAGGTTGTTCTTTTTCACCTCCTCTATTAATCTCCTTAATGCCAGGATCTGTGCTACGGTTGTTCTCTCCTCTCGAAAACCATTTTGGTTCTCTCTCAGGTGAGGGTCGATGGCATGCCGTATCCTGTTCAGTATCATTCGGTTGAAGACCTTAGCAGTGATACATGTCAGGCTGATGCCTCTGTAGTTGTCTGGCTTTGAGAGGTCTCCAGCTTTAGGCACCGGGATGATATTAGACAGAGACCATATTTCAGGTTGCTTGTTGTGCTGTAGAGCATTGTTGCAAAAGTCTAGGATGAGGTTGTCTAGGTCGCAGTTCTTCAAGACCTCTGGGGGTATGCCATCCGGCCCAGCACTCTTTCCCTCTCTTAGGGTGGATTTTGCCCTGGCGAGCTCGCTGATTGTGAAGGGTCCATCGTCGATGTTCAGGCCCTGGAGGACTGTCGGTATATTTTCCTCCTCTCCCTCTTCCACTGATGTTCCCAGGAGCCTCTGGAAGTGGTCGAACCATGTTGCCACCCTCTCCTCTGGACTGTGTCCCTCCACCTGGCCCTCCTTGGCCCTCTTCCGCCCTGTCATCTCATTTATTACCTTCCAGGCCTCCCCGTATTGCCTTTCACCTTGCGCTGCCTGCACTCTTCGCACACTTTCCATCACTTCTTCCCCTTTGATGGCGTCGTAGGTGCTGAAGAGAGACTGTTTGGCCTCGTTCAGTGTCTCGCGACCCTCCTCTGTTGGTTCACGCTCAAAGTTGAGTCGTGCTTCCTCCATCCTGCCTCGTGCTGCTACAACCTTCGGGTGTCTGGACCGTGGTGGTGCTCTTACTCTGTTCAGCACTGGCACGCACAGTCTGGTCGCCTCCTCATTCGCTGTGATGAATCTCCCATATTCACGGCTGGGCTCCTCTCCCCTATCCAGCTGCCGAAAGCGCTTCCTGACTTCCTCCGAGTACCTGACTAACTGCCTTATGATGTTTTCATATTTCAAAGATATTACTTGTGCTACAAAATGTCGGACTTCACTCTTGTGCACTGGCAGTTTGGACTGATATTAATCGCCCTAGACATTAACGTGACTGCCGTAGTTTCTTTGATGAGTTGGGTCTAATTCACCCTTTGTCAGCCTTCTGATTGGTCCCTGACTGGCCAACCAGAAAAATCATTCACTTTTGCTACCGGGTGGCGGAGTTATGCAGTGGGACAAAGTCCTTTCATTCGGCCGCGGCGCAGTACGGCGCTGCGCGGTCATAGCGATTTCGATAATCATAATGAATAAGCTACAACAAACTAGTTCACATGAACGATATCGATGTAACTAAGATATTCGATTGGGTACATATATTTTAAATGGGCAGAATTACAATTAAAATACATTTTATGTTGAGAGCGAGCCTATAGTTCCACAATTTCCTGGTCAGTGCGAGTCACCCAAGATGCATTGCTCTCTCTCTCTCTTTCACTGCCCTCTGCCTGTTTCAGAGGATTACACTAATTAAAACCCCTGTTTTGCAATGTAACTGTACTTTTTTGTTCCTTTTTTTTATTAATATCACGTAAATGTTTTTCTTTTGGTACTTTAAATAGCAATAATGAGGCTATGAAAAATCTTGTTTTTATAATGGAAGTGAATGGGAAAAAAAAGTCTTCCCTGGCTTTTTTTGTCCCACCTTGTAACAGAGCGACATGGGGTGGGACTTGACAAAGGGTGAATTGGTGCCGTTCCCGAGGAGAGGTCTTCTAAGGTTTTCTCCTGACACCAAGATGCATTTTTACCCAAGCCTTCCAGCCAGTGACTTATCCGACGGAGAGTCCTCGCATATCTAATGTTATAAAAACAATTAAATGGTTATGTAAGAGCTAGGGCCCCAAAGAGAAGGGAATCCCACTGAGTCAAAGTTGACACTCACAGATTCAACCACTCGAATTAAGCCATTAAGTCCAGGAATTATTTTCTACTTTAGCTATTATAAAAAATAGCAGATATACAAGCTCACAGTGCGGCGTGAGCTTGTAGATCTGCTATTTTGAAACATCGTGAAAATATATGTATTTTTAAAGCAAACAGTTGTAACTCAAATCTTGCTTTTATGGGTCCCTGGAACGAAATATTTTGAGATGGGGGTCCGTGGCCAAATACATATCATTTTGGGGGTCATTGACAGGAAAAGGTTTGACCACCACTAACATAGGTTTTCAAAAAAACCTTTATTTAGAAGACACTTATAGAATCGGGTCAAAATGTTCAAGATTTTTCAAAAATAGCAGATCTACAAGCTCGCAGCGCGGCACTCGGTGCCGCGCTGTGAGCTTGTATATCTGCTGTTTTTCAATAGTTAAAGCATTCAATAATCCCGGGCCTAAATGGGTTAATGAAAGAGAAGTCAGCAGGCAGACAAAAATGCCCACGCATGAAATAGCAAACACGGTTCCTCTGTGTTACGGATCTGTAACTGGGCGGCCTGCTGCTTATTGTTTCTTTTTTATTACAGTATTTTCTGGACTATAAGGCGCACCTGACTATAAGGCGCACTGTCAATGAATGATCTATTTTCAAACTGTTTTCATATATAAGGCGCACCTGACTATAAGGCGCACATAATAGACGCTACCGTTGCGTTATGCATCCAAAAGATGGAGCTGTGCTAAAGGGAATGTCAATGTCAATGAATGATCCATATATAAGGCGCACTGGACTATAAGGCGCACTGTAGTTTTTTGAGAAAATTAAAGGCTTTTAAGTGCGCCTTATAGTCCGGAAAATACGGTATATATTTTTTTCAAACAGAGTCTGGAAGGGATCCCTGAGGATGTAGGCTGAGTAGAAACGTTTCTCCTTCTGATTTAGTTTCCTTTAAGAGCCTCTCGTGGACGAGTGGATATAGCGTTTCACTTCAGACAATTAACACAATGCTGCTATAGAGCCTCGCAGTGGGCGTGGTTTTACTGGTGCCACTAAAAAATGTCCCGTTCATTTCCACATAGACTTTACCGCGGTAGAATTCTGTTCTAAAGAGTAACGACAATCTCTTATGGGGTCCCTGGCATAACATATTTTCAAATGGGGGTCCGTGGCCTAATTATGTATCAATTTGGGGGTCCTTGACATGAAAATGTTTGAGAACCCCTTTTCTAAAGGGTGATGTAGGCTACAGAAGATTTGGGTAATAATTCTCATGAAACATTAAACTTGGTATATTTATGGGAACTGAAACGGAACCTTTTCAGGTGCATGTGGATTTAGCTGCAGTAAAACTAAAATGGAAAGTATGTGTGCCAGTTGTGCTTTGTTGCTTACATAACGCTCCAGAAGCTGTCATTCTGTTTACTTTACTGTATACTGTACTTTGGTACAGCTGTTGTGCCCAGCGCTTGAACCGAGAAACTTCAGATTTTCCCTTTGATGAATAAATATCAGTATCACTTGCTTTTTTAGTTCGTTTTTGTTTTTTTATGGCGTCGCGTCGCGGTATCGACGCACGTGAAGTGCCGCGAGGTAACCCCAACTGGATGCGGCGCGCTGCCACACAGCACATCCATTTCCCCATGTGGGGAGAACCATGGGAGAACATGTAACGGCGCGGCAGGCGAGGCGGCAGACCCGCGGCTGCGCGCGTCTGACGCCGCCGGTGTGGATTAGTTAATTGAAAATAATGGGGCCGTATTTTTTGGAATGAAGCCCAGGTGTTCTCTGTTTTTGGATGCCAGTTTTAAAACAAGTGACCAATCATGGAAGAAAGGCTGATCACGAGCCTTCTGATGAATAGATACTCTGCCAGAGTCAGTGGATGACAGTGGTTCTCAACCTGTGGGTCGGGACCCAAATTATTTTTGGGTCCCGACCCACAGGTTGAGAACCACTGTGTTAGGGCACGGTCACACTGCACTTCTATTCTACCTATGAGGGCAGATTCTCCCAATGCATTTCAATGGGAATGGAGCGTTTTTTTTCTTGTTCTTTTTTTTTCAGAAATCCGCAAATGGCAGCAAACCACTCCATTCCCATTGTAATGCATTGACAGAATCCGCCCTCATAGGTAGAATAGAAGTGTGGCGTGACACATGAGTAAAAGTACAAAAGTATTGGCATCAAAATGTACTTAACCAGTGGAAAGATTGCAGATATACAAGCTCACAGCGCGGCACCAAGTGCCGCGCTGCGAGCTAGTAGATCTGCCTTTTTTGGAAAAAGTCGTGAAAATGTGTGCACATTTTTGAATATATGTATTTTCAAAGCGAACGTTTTTTAACTCAAATTTTGCTTCTGGGTGGTCCCTGGAACTAAATATTTTGAGATGGGTGTCTGTGGACAAATACATATAATTTTGGGGGTCCTTCACATGAAAAGGTTTGAGAACCACTGACATAGTAGTCTCTCAAGAACAGACTAACTGAGCTCCAGTTAAGTGAAAAGGACCTTTTCTTTGACGATGGCTGGCCAGAATCGGGTCAAAATTCAAATTTACACGATTTTTCAAAAATAGCAGATATACAAACTCGCAGCGCGGCACTCTGTGCCGCGCTGTGAGCTTGTAGATCTGGTATTTTTCAATAGTTAAAGCATAAAATAATGATACGCAATAATGTGTACCCGTTCTGAATGGGTTAATTAAAGAACCAAAATTAGAAAGTACTCATTATGCATTGCAGAATGTCCCATTTCACACGTTTTCAAATGCATACAAATCGTCTGAAAATAGCAGATCTACAAGCTCACAGTGTGTTGCTTCGCGACGTGAGCTTGTAGTAGTTGGGCTATTTTCAAATAGCCAAACAGGTCCATTTGGTTCCATTTGTACACTGTCAGAGTTAAGGGGAGACTTTGAAATGTAAAAGATTGAGAAACACATGCTTTAAAGTTCTAAATAGTACAAATAAAACGACCCCTTGAAAAGGCTGGGTATTAGACAAGTTAGATTGATGACCGTGACATTCTGTTGACGTTATTAAAGGTTAATGTAGGCGGAACACTCAAATGTAAACAGTTCTTGGCAATGCAGTTTAGCTCAAATAGGGTCTTCTTATTCTCTGGGTAGTTTCTCGCAAAACAGGCATTGTTCGTTGAGGATAAATGTTGGCAAAGAAATGTGTTTTCTTTTTCAAAGATTCACAAAGACAAAAAAGAAATGCCCATTTTTAATTCCACTCATCCACTGACTCTGGCAGAGCATCTATTCATCAGAAGGCGTGTGATCAGCCTTTCCTCCATGATTGGTCACTTGTTTTAACACTGGCATTGCTCTGTAACAAATATTAACCCATTTAGGCCTAAAATTATTGACCGGTTTAACCAGTGAAAAATAGCAGATATACAAGCTCACAGCGCGGCACCGAGTGCCGCGCTGCGAGCTTGTAGATCTGCTATTTTTTTGAAAAAGTCGTGAAAATATGTGCAAATCTTTGAATATATGTATTTTCAAAGCGAACGTTTGTAACTCAGATTTTGCTTCTGGGTGGTCCCTGGAACTAGATATTTTGAAATGGGGGTCCGTGGCCAAATAAATATCATTTTGGGGGTCCCTCACATGAAAAAGTTTGAGAACCACTGACATAGTAGTCTCTCAAGAACAGACCAACTGAGCTCGAGTTAAGTGAAAAGGACCTTTTCTTTGACGATGGCTGGCCAGATTGCTGACATAGAAACAGGTTTTTTCCAAAAATCTTAGAAGGATTCAAAAGACACTTATAGAATCGGGTCAAAATTCAAATTTTCATGATTTTTCAAAAATAGCAGATCTACAAGCTCGCAGCGCGGCACTCGGTGCCGCGCTGTGAGCTTGTATATCTGCTATTTTTCAATAGTTAAAGCATAAAATAATGAAACACAAAATGTGTACCCGTTCTAAATGTGTTAACATAATATAACCTTGGACGCCATCCAGAAACAGAGAACAACCTGGGCTGCATTCCAAAGAACTTGTTGGTTGTCGGTGTCTTTCGTGTTCCAGCAACTTTCTTTTATTTGTCTTTTATTTATTAAATTGATGGAGAACCAGAATCATTGGGCTGTTAACACTTTGTTGAACGAATAATACAATAAAAAGTTCACAGCTGCAAACAATGTTGGGGGGGGGGGGCAATTCAGCGGTCCCGGCTCCAACGGGCGCATCGAGCGTCGCATCAACGCCGCCCGCTCCCGTTTTAATTAATGAAGGGTGCTCCACCGCCGACGTCGACGTCAACGTCGGCCGCTCAAATTCGCCCCCGTTTCATTTTTTGACGCCGTCCGACGCCGTCTTTTTGGTGGAGCCCTAGCAACCTCGAGGCGTTGTGAGCATGTAGATCGTCTATTTTCACAACAGAACCGTGTTATACAAAATGTAGATCCGCAACTCTAGTGCTTGTGTCAGGGTGGGGGGTCTCCAGTTAAAATATTATTTTTTGGTGGGTCGCGGCCTGAAAAGGTTGAGAAGAACCACTGTCCTAACAGAGTATTTCTACATTGCAGTATTTATACTTAAAATGTGAGTACTTTTTTCCACCACCGGTGACGGCCATATGCCTTTTGGGGAGGATGAAATAACATTCTCTGCACGTCCCCGCGCGCACACACACACACACACACACACACACACACACACACACACACACACACACACACACACACACACACACACACACTATTATTGAATGCTTTAACCAGTGAAAAATAGCAGGTATACAAGCTCACAGCGCGGCACCGAGTGCCGCGCTGCGAGCTTGTAGATCTGCTATTTTTGAAAAAGTCGTGAAAATGTGTGCATTTGTATAGGTGTACACCGGGGAGCAGTGGCGTCAGTTCAGAAACGGCTAAGGTATGGCAGCATGACTGCTGTCTCGCGCGTGCAAGACACCAGTCATGTTGCCATACCTTAATTAGCAGCAGGCATGATACATTTATTTTAAGAAGTACATTCTATTTTTCTCCCCCGTTTCTACGGTTTCTTGGGCTGGATATGGCAGCCTGGAACGGTCGTTCAAGTGCAGCTAAACTTGGCATGTTAGTAAACGTGACCATTTTGTTACATTTTGCATTTGTAGTTATTTTTACTGTAATTTAACGACATAATAACTAGAACAGATAGACAAAGAGACATTCATGGATTTATATTTAAAAGTTACTTTTATTTTCCCCCCTGGACCCAGGGTATGGCAGCTGCATACCCCTGCCATACCCAATTGACGGAGGTTCACTGGACAGTGTGTGGCAGTGAAAATGTCGCGGGCACAAATGTACAGACTGCATAGGATAAAAACAACAATGGTTAGGGGTCAGCCATGCTTGTCCTCTCTCGTCCTGTGCGCACCTGAAGAGATGACGGCCCTCTGCAGTCGCTGCCTGCCGAGAAAGAAATATCGGTCATTCAGAAAACAAAGCGGCTTTCCGCCCCCACACGTTTGGAAGAGCACAGTTGTCTAGAATGTCACCGCAGCTTAAGATTCCCATTCACCGGAACAAAGGGTACTAATTAGAAACACTAATTAGAAGCGGTGTCCGCCTGACGTGTCGGTCACGAACGTACATCATTTTTGCCATGCGAGGCGGCCTTATTAACCCATTTAGAACGGGTACACATTTTGTGTATCATTATTTTATGCTTTAACTATTGAAAAATAGCAGATATACAAGCTCACAGCGCGGCACCGAGTGCCGCGCTGCGAGCTTGTAGATCTGCTATTTTTTGAAAAATCGTGAAAATTAGAATTTTGAATCCTTGAGTCTTTTGAATCCTTCTAAGGTTTTGTCAGCAATCTGGCCAGCCATCGTCAAAGAAAAGGTACTTTTCACTTAACTGGAGCTCAGTTAGTCTGTTCTTGAGAGACTACTATGTCAGTGGTTCTCAACCTTTTCATGTGAAGGACCCCCCAAATGATATGTATTTGGCCACGGACCCCCATCTCAAAATATGTAGTTCCAGGGACCACCCAGAAGCAAAATTTGAGTTACAAACGTTCGCTTTGAAAATACATATATTCAAAGATTTTCACATATTTTCACAACTTTTTTCAAAAATAGCAGATCTACAAGCTCGCAGCGCGGCACTCGGTGCCGCGCTGTGAGCTTGTATATCTGCTATTTTTCACTGGTTAAAGCATTCAATAATTCTATGCCTAAATGGGTTAATTAGCCTTTAGCCTCCGTGAGCCTCTTCACAGACTTTCTCTCTCGCTTTCTCTCCCCCTGCGTATTTCATTTCTGGTTTTCCGAACCTCTTCAGCTCCTCTATTCATCCCCCACCCCCCCCCCCCCCCCCCCCCCCCCCCCCAACACAGTTGACTAAACACAAACTTTACAATTCGTGCCAACATCTTATCCCGTGAACAGCTTGACGCTTGGGGTGGTGCAGGTACAAATGTGGCGTTTCTGGCTTATCAACAAAACGCTGAGGCCACACGCACCCTGCAAACAAAATGAGAAGCACACTCACGCACACACACACACAATCTGTCCGGCCCCCTGGTCCCAGTGTTGACAGATGTGTGCGCGCCGTTGTTGGCGTGTAATGCGCATGTTTGCCCGGAAACGCTTTTATTTCTGCAGAGGGTTCCAAGCGCAAAAACAACATCACCTGGCCGAGCGGATTGGCTTTGTGTGCGTGTGCACACGTACAGTATACCAGGGTTCCCCAATAGGCGGCCCGCGGGCCATTTGCGGCCCGCCGGGTGCTACTGTCTGGCCCCCACCAACTCCCAGTAATAATGGTGGTATAAGAGCAGCAACAACACTAGTATATCGTCGTTGTTGGGTGGCTGGAAACCTCAAAATTGTAATATTCCAAATGCTCTAGATATTATTTTCATTCACGAAACAAGTAAATCAGTTGTCATCTTTGAAATAGGTTGTTCTTTTGGTCTGTACATGGAAACTTGCTTCAAATCCAAACTTATCAAACATCAGCCCTTGGTAGAGCGCATCAAAATGTATCTAAAAATGTGTACGTTCTTTCACAAAGTAAAGCCCTGCTTCATCATACGAGACCGTCGCACAAAAGTAATGAAAACAGCAGATCTACAAGCACACAACGCCTCGCACCGTGTGGGAACCCTGCAGTATACGCACATGTATACATTCGAAGGTCGTTGTGTGTATGTGCATGAGTCTTTTTTACACTGTGCTTTTCTTACCGTAATCCGACAACGGTAAGAAGTTATTCCTTCCATCCATTGTCGTAGAAACGAGAAAGAAAAGAAAAGTGGCAACTCTGAGTGGGATCTGGTGGCCGTTCGCCTTTTTACGGCAGCCCATTGTTGGCAAAACCCTTTGGAGACATCTCCGCCATTATGAAGTAGAGATGTAAACAAGAAAAAGGAATGGAGCTTTTAAGCTGTGACATCATTTTGTAGTCAGACCTCCAAGCAGATTTATTGTCAATATCTGTTCCTCGCTATTTCAACAGATCCGAGACAAAAATAACGACTAAAGTATAATTCTACCACTTTCCTTTCAACAGCAAAGAGAAGAAAGATTAGTAAATAGTAAAAATAGTGAAAAGATTCACGGGCCCCCAAAAATTCTCCTCCTACAAAATGATGTCAGACTTAACAGCCCCATTGTCGAGCGATAGAAATAAGCGATTTAGCGTAAAATCCCACTGCTCGCGGCCGGAGAAAAAACAAGAAAACGGTACCAGTCGTTGTGGGATATCATAACGTCAGATTAATGTAATAAAACGGCTTGTCCGGAATTCTCCTTTAACACGAAGGTATGGTGTACATTCAGGTACGCCATCTAGTGGGCCTACTTACCTGACAGAATGCAATAAGGCACGCATACAATATGCATGGCCAAGTACCATGCAGTACTTACCGGAAGCGTGTCGATATTGCGACATAAATTTTTTTCGACGTTCCATTTTTTCGACGTTCCATTTTGTTCGACGCAGCTAACCTGGTGAAATGCTAACCTGCCGATGATGGTGAATGCTAACCTGGTGAATGTTTACCACTATGCCTAAACCTAACCCAAACCCTTCCCCAAACCTCAGTAAAACTATGCCTAAACCTAACCCTAAAACCTAACCCTACTAACCCTTAGTCGAAATAATGACACGTAGAAATAGCGAGAATTGCCCGTACTTACCTGCATTCTGTCAGGTTGTGCGGTTGTTGCGGCGGCAACAAATCCCAGATAGCCTCGCAGCGTCAACGCGGCCGGCAGGCTGAGCCCACAGATGTGTATCAAGAGTCTATACCGCGAGCTCACACACACGGCACTGTGGGAGCTCATTACTGTAGTTTCTGGACTGGAAAATGTCTGTCAGTGAGGATTCATTAACCCATTTAGAGCCTAGGATTATTGAATGCTTTAACTATTGAAAGCAAGCTTGTAGATCTGCTATTTTTGAAAAGTCGTGAAAATGTGTGAAAATCTTTGAATATAATTATGTCTTTTTTAAAGCGAATGTTTGTAACTCAAATTTTGCTTCTGGGGGGGGGGGGGGGGGGGGTCCCTGGAACTAAATATTTTGAGATGCGGGTCCTTGGCCAAATACATATCATTTTGGGGGTCCTTCACATGAAAATGTTTGAGAACCACTGACATGGTAGTCTCCTCAAGAACAGACTAACTGAGCTCCAGTTAAGTGATCGTTTATTTGACGATGGCTAGCCAGATTGCTGACATAGAAACATAGGTTTTTCAAAAAATCTTTGAAGGATTCAAAAGTCACTTATAGAATCGGGTCAAAATGTTCATGATTTTTCAAAATAGCAGATCTACAAGCTCGCAGCCGCGCTGTGAGCTTGTATATCTGCTATTTTTCAATAGTTAAAGCATAAAATACTAATACTCAATACTCTGTTCCCGTTCTGAATGGGTTAAAAAAGCAGCCTGTTCCAGGGGCTCCTGTTAGCGCCGTAATGAGAGGTTCTTCACAACTCGCGGTCCCTCGCGGCTCAAATTGGACAGGTGAAATATCCGTGGTCACTGAGCGTCGCGAGCGAGTCCGTCAGGGGCCGGTGTCTGGCGGCGGTGTTGGCGGCTATTAGCATTCTGCCGCAGTGCCTCGGATGATGCCGCTCTTTGTTGAACTAGTGAAGCCAGCTTGCTTTTTTGTCGTCTTGGGGCCTCGGCATTTCCCAGTGCTTTTTTTTTCTTTTCTTTTTAACAGAACAACAGCATCTGTGTATCGTACGGTTCGGCACCCCCGCCGCGCATATATCGCTGTCGTGTGCTCAGAATACGTCTTTTGGGCTTCGTACACCTTTTGGGTTCGTAAACAACTTTGGCGGTGGGCTGTCTGTCATGATTAAAGCAGCTGGACTATAGTGGGAAGTCAACCTTAGGGCTGTTGTTTTGCCTCCGCCTTGTGTAGTCTGCTGTTTTGAAGCAGGTCATTTTATGCAGTGGCGTCAGTTCAGAAAAGCTAAGGTATGGCAACATGACTGGTGTCTTGCATGCACGCGCATGCAAGACACCAGTCATGTTGCCATACCCTAGCAACAGACATGATACATTTATTTGAAAAGAAGTACATTTTATTTTTTCCCCTAGTTTCTACGGTTTCTTGGGCTGGATATGGCAGCCTGGAACGGTTGTTCAAGTGCAGCTAAACTTGGCATGTTAGTAAACGTGCCACAATTAACAATAATGCATTGCACCTGTGCAGCTGACCTGCGGAACCTGGGAATATACCATTTTGTCATGATGGGGAGAATAAAAGTGTGGAGAATATAATTATAATACCTTGTTAAAGTGACCATGTTGTGGAATTTTGCATTTGTAGTTATTTTACTGTGATTTAACAACATAATAACCACATTTGTGGATTTATATTTAAAAGTAACTTTTATTTCCCCCCCTGGACCCAGGTTATGGCAGCTGCATACCCTTGCCATACCCAATTGACGCCCCTGGCTTTATGTCTAGGCAGTTTGCGTTTCGTACGCAGCAGTCTAATGTTGGGACTCAGCGTGTCGTTTTGTGGTGATCGAGGAGTTTGAGTGAGTTAGGCTACTTTGCAGCGCTCTTGTTCTAAAATCCTTCTTTTGCAGTCTGTACTTTGGCTCTCGCTTGATCGCTCCCGAAGGCCCTTTTCTACACATCTCTCTCTCTATTACCTCTACCCCTGAGTGTGTACAAATGGAATCAAATGTGTCAAATGTCAGGGTCCATTTGCTTCCATTAGTCTCAGAATTAAATGAACACCCAGGTGATAATTCCTGGCCCGTTTCTTTTAGTTTTTCTACTCTCTACTTTTTTCATTTTCGAGGGCGCTGCACTCCCTCTGCCAACCCGGGAAGACTTGTCTTTCCTCGTCTTCATCCGTGTGCTGTACCTCAGTGGTTCTCAACCTGTGGGTCGGGACCCCCAGGGGGGTCCCCTAATGATTTTGGGGGGTCCCCGAGATGATTAACTTAATGTGCTAACACTGTTTTCTCACTCAACTGTAAACAAACCAACATAAAGTTTAAGTGAATAGAGGGTATCTGCACATTTCTAAAGTGACAATTTAAGGACTTTTTAATACCTCTAAAATGACAAATTAAACATTGGCCAAATTCTCATGGAACCGTGTTATACAAAATGCATTTCCTCAACTGCTGTACCTGACCGTGTCTCTCTCATTGTTTTTGGCTCCCCCTCCAGGCTCGCACGCCACGCGCGACCCGCGCCAGCCCCACGCAGCCGGCTCTAGCTGACCAGGCCAGCAGGGTTTCCTTCGCGTCGGCCGAGAACCTGGAGACCATGTCGGAGGCCGACGTCCCCCTGGGCTTCAACAGGATGAACCGGCTCCGCCAGAGCCTGCCGCTGGCCCGCTCCTCCAACCAGGCCAAGCTGAGGGCACCAGGTCAGAGCATGCAGCGCACTGTTCATTCTTTCAGCAGATTTTGATTTAGTCTTAGTCTTTTGAATAACACACCATTTAGTCTCCTGTCTTAGTCTTCTGAAATTGTTGCGACCGTGAGGTCGCAGTTACTATCAAAACCTCCACCGGCTGTCAGTCAGTCTGTCAGTCTGTCACACATCACACTTTTGCCCTGCTCATATCTCCGCAACCGTTGCCAAATTTTGCACACACACTCCTTGCCTGCCAAACCACAACCTCAACCCATCAATTCTCACATGCCCCTCTTCTAGCGCCACCATGAGGCCGCTTCTTGCAAAACACATTTTTGGACACTGCTCCTACAGATGTTGCCCTAAAATCACGCGAATCAGGACACAGTATCTCTACACGCATGTCATCACCATGGATCTGTCCCATATAGCGCCACCATCAGGACGATTTTTTTTTGGACACTGCTCCTACAGATCTTTTCCTAAAATCACGCCAATCGCTACACAGTATGTCTACACTCATGTCATCAACATGGATCTCTCCCATATAGCGCCACCATCAGGCAGATTTTTTCAAACACTTTTTTGGACACTGCGCCTACACATTTAGCTCTAAAATCACGCCTGACGGTCGCTTATCTCCCGATTAGGGAGTCTTACTGGTTTTACTCTAGTCTTAGTTGAATAAATATCAAAATATTTTAGTCTTAGTTTTAGTCTTTTTGGATTAGTCATAGTCTTTTAGTCTTCGTCTTTTAGGCCAAATATAACCAATATAACCATATAACCAACTCTCTGAACAAGTCATTGTCTTCTACTGTCTGTGCAAAACCAACACGATTTGAAAAGAACAGATGAGTGCCATTCTCTAATGTAAAGATTTAAGATGTATTTGGCTTTAATTTCATTGCACAGTTACACCAGTGTTCGTCTTAGTCTTAGTCTTTTGAATAACACATAAAATAGTCTTAAAGGGGAAGACCACCCATTTTCAATATTGAACTATGTCATTAATATACCTTAGAGGAGTTGTGTGGAAATAAAAAAAAAATGTCCCCCTCTTCTGTGTTGCCTAGAACTGGAGGATTGATTTGGGGGGTTTGTATTGCTTGATGACATCACACATTGTACTTTACAATACAAACCCCAAAATCAATCCTCCAGTTCTAGGCAACACAGAAGAGGGGGAACTTTTTTTTTATTTCCACACAACTCCTCTAAGGTATATTAATGACTCACATAGTTCAATATTGAAAATGGGTGGTCTTCCCCTTTAAGGTCTTTGCACACTGCTGCGTTTTTCGTTGCGAAATGCGTTTTTCAGGGCAAGGAGAGAGAGAGAGAGATAGAGAGAGCAAGGGACCGAGTGGTGCGCAAAAAGGGCGGCAGTGTGCACACGTGACTGACATAACGTGAGGTTGATTTTTTTATTTGCACGCTCCGAAATTCACTCCGATATTCGGCCCGAAAAACGCAGCAGTGTGCAAAGACCTTTTGTCTTAGTCTTCTGAAATCGTTTTAGTCTAATCTTATTGACAAAATATCAAAATCTTGTTGTCTTTTAGTCTTAGTCAACAAAATGAACACTGCAGTGGTGTAAAGTAACAAAGTACATTTACCCATTTAGGCCTAATTATTATTTAATGCTTTAACTGTTGAAAAATAGTCGATATACAAGCTCGCAACGCGGCACTAGTTCAGCCCCTGCCTCTCTATCATTCTCTACACACGTCCCTGATCGATACCTTTACGTAAGTAAAACATTTTCCACCACTGAGACCACGTGATCTCAGCCGACTTCGTATCATGTCCTACATTTTGACCTTTGACCCGCTTTCAGATCTATAACGCAGGGGACCATCTGTTCCAGCAGCTGCAGAAGGAGCTTTCATGATTGATCGAAAATTCCACCGTGATTTAAAGTTGCACCTGAAACATATGTTTGCTCATCCAAATTTAGTTACCTCCAAACTATTATGTATGCTATACTGCAACAACAGTTACTTAGGCATAATTGGCAGTAAAAGCAAGTTGACATTTATTTTCTTTTGCTTCAGCCTTTTTGGTCCAAGTACTGTTTTATGTATTGTATTGTTTTGTTTTTAATGTTTTTACATGGCTTAACCCCGAAATAAAAACTATTCATTCATTCATTCGTCCATTAGTTCCTAGCTATTAGCTATTCTGACTAGGCCTGTCACAATTATTGCATAATCTCAATTATTTGAGATAATCGCAAACATTTTTTGGGAAGATAACAAATTATTAAATGTCAGTAATTAATTAATTTAAGTTATTGGTCATATCTGCCAAGTGCAATTTGTGATTACGAAGCTTAAAAACCACGGAACAGAAATTGACCACAGAACAGAAATTGAAATGTTATTCCGTTTCAACGTTTTCTGTTCAACGCCAAAGACACAACTCAATCGTTAATCGCAATTATCTGTGGGACAATTCATCGTCGACTTAAATTTGTAATCGGGACAGCCCTAATTCTGACTGAAATAAATATCCCTTCCCTTGTTCCCTACTTTAACATAACCTGAGTGTAGTTGCACCCATTTCATTCTACAGCTGTATGATCGTAACAATCCTGTGTTGCGTTTGCTCCAACAAAAGCCCTAAAGGAACAGTGTTATTTGGTAATTGTCACCATGGATGAGTGTCATTTGTGTCTATCACTACAGTTCCTCAGCACACGGCCATGTCCCATCAGCACTGTCATTACCATCTACCATCCACGGTCAGTGAGATAAGAAGCCATTTCCGGCATATTAGAGCTGGTGAATAGCAGAGGTGAAATGGCCCTTAACACTTATGTTGCTATGATTTTTTCTCTTCAATGTCCCGCGATGCCATGGTCTCCATAGACTTCCATGTAATTTATAGTGCACGGATCGTGCACGCCCATGCCTAGATGATGCACCACGTGTGTGCCCACTGTTCACAGCTTTCAAACAAAAAAATCCGCTTGGAAATCCGTTCAGGCATTCATGATTTATCAGCCATTATGTTTTCTTCAAACAAACATGGCTGCCATGTTTGAAAGAATGGGTTGGTATGGGGGTTAAACATGCAATTTCGCGATCGCGATCATGCCTAACACATTTCTGGAGGTCCAAAAAACATTTTTGAAAAAGAAAAAAATTGAAAAAAAAAAAAAAAAAAAAAAAAATGAAAAAAAAAAAAAAAACGGCCCAAACTCGGGAAACTCGGGGTTGGCACAGCGGTGGTACCAATACAAACTCGGGAAACTCGGGGTTGGCACCATATGTGTTAATAACTCAGAAGTTTAATAAGGTAATATGCAAGATAAGTATCTTGTGCGGGCGGGGGGCAGGGAGAGAGGAGGAAAATAAACAGTTGCCGTTTGGGAATTAAAACTGGTTGCTTGCTCCTTAAGGACATATTTGGGGGGAAGAATTTCGTCTTCTTTTTGTATTGATTTAAACCACACAAAGGGGATATGGAGAAGGGGACTCTTAACGTTTTATGATTTCCCAGCTTAGCTTAATTCTCTAATGGCACTTTCAGATTGGGATGTATGCCCGGTGGAGCCACGGTTTTGATGATAATAACAGTGGCGCTGTGTGTTAGCCATTGAAGCATAGTTTGGTGTTGAAGGAAAACATAAAATACAAAGTAAAACTATATTTGATCAAATTGCGGCAACTAGCCGACCTCCCTGAATGACTTGCACTCTCAATGGACTTGGAAAATCTCAGAAAATCCCAGAAGACCATTGCAGTTGTGGATATACAGTAACATTCTTTCTGCATGTCGAGTGTGTGTGTGTGTGTGTGTGTTGTGTGTTGTGTGTTGTGTGTGTGTGTGTGTGTGTGTGTGTGTGTGTGTGTGTGTGTGTGTGTGTGCTTGTATAATAATAATAATAATTGTAATAATATCTCAAATTTATATAGCGCTTTTCTGAGTACCCAAATACGCTTTACATGGGGCAAAAAGAACAAAATAAACAACTTTATTAAAGATTAAAAAACACTAAGACTAAGGAATAAAACCATTTAAAACCAATTAAACATAAGGTAGATTAGCTGGGAGCTGGGGAAAGCAATATGAAAGAGGTGGCTTTTGAGGCTGGTTTTGAAGGTTTGGATGGTGGGGGTGTCTCTGAGGGTTTTGGGGAGTGCATTCCAGAGGGTCGGGGCAGCAAAGGCAAAAGCTCTGTCGCCCCAGGAAGGTTTTTTGTTCGTGGGGACAAAAAAGAGCTTTGCGTCACCAGACCTGAGGGAGCGGGAGGGGACATAGGGTTCCAGGAGATCAAGGAGGTATGGAGGAGCGAGGTTGTTTAGTGCTTTATAGGTGTTTAGGAGTACTTTGACGTGGATTCTGTGTTTGACTGGGAGCCAGTGAAGGTCACGGAGGACGGGTGTAATATGGTCTCTTGAGCGGGTACTGGTGAGCAGGCGGGCAACAGAGTTCTGGACACATTGAAGTTAGGACATAGGAAAACAAGGAAAACTAAAGAACATGATGAACTTGAACTTAACTCTTATTGTGCCGATCCCGAACAAGTTCGGCTTTATTTCAATCCAATATAATTTTTTTTTTATTATTTTACTTACCCCGAGCTGCTTGTAGAGCCGTGGGTGGTCCTGGCTCGTCCTACGCTTTCCAGCGAGCCATTTTACATGGTCCGACGATATATTCCATTAAAAATGGTTTAAAATACATTTTTGAGCCCCCCAATGTTCACCGAATGTTCGGCGCCGCTGGCGGCACGACGTCCAGTGTGCCGATCCCGAATTAATGCGGCTTTTTTAATGAAATGAATAAAATGATCAGAGGCCTACTGAAGCCCCGGCCTAAATTTTCCATCCAGTGACCGAGATCCGGCCGCCCCCCCGGCCGGCCGTAAACGAGTAACGCCGCCGCGAATCGCCACCGAATCCAATGCAAACCCACATCTTTGAAGGTCATTTTCTCTGGATTGTGTTTTTAGGGAGGCGGCGCGAGGTTTATTTACGGCGAAATCGCCGAAAAATGATCTTTTAAATGAGAACAAGCTAATAGCTTTTGTAGCCATTTTCATCCGGGACCTTTTCATGACGTGCACGAACGTGAGCACGCGTGTCACTGCAACGTGAGTCCCCGGATGCTAATGCGCTCGCCTATGAGAGATACCCTGGCATTCTTTGGCGTCCTCTAGGGGCTGGCACTGGAAGGGTTAACAGGGAACCAAACAAATGTGTGTGTGTGTGTGTGTGTGTGTGTGTGTTGTGGCGTCTGCGCCAAACCCAGCAGAGATTACAGAGACAGTTCAATGCTCAAACGCCATTTATTAGGGATTAAGGCAACAAAAGTTCATGGGGGGCTTGGCTGCATATCATGCATAAAACTATAACTCAAATTCTTCCCCTAGTCGGGGGTTTGTAGCTCAGAGGTAAAGGGAAGCAGCCTTCATTCATCGTCGTAAGTTGCCTAAAATACAAAAGAAACACAACATGAGGGTCTGATTCAAGTCTAAAACAGGAGAAGCTTGAAATGAGTGGAGTGTATCGCTTACCACCGGACGGTGTTTCCCCAGGGAGAGTCAGACAGAGTGGCAAAGAGTGAGCACCTTATATCACCTCTGCCCAGGTGTCTCTGGTTTGCTAATCACCAAGGTGCCCTCACTTCCCACTGATTGAGGAGGAAGAGTGGCATGTACCGCCCCTCCACTAGTTGCCCTAGGCAACGGGACTGTTTGAGGTGCTGCACTCTGGGCCTCTCACCCTGGCTCTCACTGACAGACTCACCTGACCGGTGGGACTGGAGCGAGACCCCACACATCCCCCCCTAAGCTCACGGCTCGTGCCGGGGGCTTCAGGTCCTTCTTCCTCATAGAGGCGCGACATGGCGTCGGCGTGTGGTATGTCTTTCCCGGGCCGATGCTCCACTTTAAACCGGTAGTTCTGTAGTTCCAGGAACCAGCGGGTGACACGATCGTTGCGGTCTTTGTTAATGGCCATCCACTTGAGCGGGGCGTGGTCAGTGACAAGGGTGAATTCTCTGCCCCAGAGGTAGTAGCGCAGATGGTGGATGGCCCATTTCACAGCAAGGCCCTCTTTCTCGACCGTTGAGTAATTCTTTTCATGCTTTAGTAGCTTCCTGCTGATGTATGTGATGGGGTGTTCGTCCCCATCGATAACTTGGGACAGGATGGCCCCCAGACCTGTCCCTGACGCATCCGTATGGAGAACGAATGGCTTCTTGAAGTCAGGTGCCACGAGCACCGGCTCCTCACAAAGAGCCCTCTTTAGGGTCTGGAAAGCCTGCTCGCTTTCCTCCGTCCACTTCACATGGTGTGGCAAGCTTTTCCGGGTTAAGTCATGAAGTGGGGCTGCAACAGTAGCAAAGTGGTTAATAAATTTCTGATAGTAGGACATTAAGCCAATGAACGATTTCACCTGTTTTTTGGTGACAGGGCGAGGCCAGCTCCGGATCCTTTCAATCTTCCTCACTTGTGGTTTCACACAGCCTCGCCCTATGGTATACCCCAGGTCGTCCGTTTCCGACAAGCCCAACCGGCACTTTTTTGCATTGGCCGTCAGCCCCGCCCGTCTTAAGGCACCCAAGACGGCTTCCAAGTGTAGCAGATGGTCCGTCCAGGTAGGGCTGTGTATGACAATGTCATCAAGATAAGCCGCGGCGTAGGCCCGGTGGGGACGGAGCACTCTGTCCATCAGGCGCTGGAAAGTCGCAGGGGCTCCGTGGACACCAAAGGGAAGGACTGTGTATTGGAACAGGCCATCTGGGGTGGCGAAGGCTGTTTTGGCTTTAGACCTTTCGGTCAGGGGCACCTGCCAGTAACCTTTGGTCAGGTCCAAGGTGCTGACGAACCGGGCGGGGCCCAGCCGCTCGATTAACTCGTCAACCCGGGGCATGGGGTAGGCGTCGAAGAGGGATATCTCATTGAGTTTGCGAAAGTCATTACAGAACCTTAGTGAGCCGTCTGGTTTCGGCACAATGACTATAGGGCTTGACCATGGGCTGTAAGACTCCTCGATGACCCCTAGCTGGAGCATCTTCTTGACCTCCTCCCTGGTGGATTCTCTACGAGCCTCCGGGATGCGGTAGGGGCGTTGTCTTACCACTTTCCCCGACGGGGTTTGGATATCATGCTCTATGACACTGGTCCGGCCAGGGAGGTCGGAGAAAACATCATGGCTCTGACTCACGACCTCCTTGATGTCCTGGAGCTGTGCCGGGGCGAGGTCTTCCCCTATGACGACTGGGGGTGGGGCCTGGGGAGAGAGGGACGTTAACAGGGCCGAGGAGGGCAGAGGACCAGCCGGGGTCCATTTTTTGAGAATGTTCACATGGTACAACTGCTGGCCTTTTCGCCGGCCCGGCTGGCTTACCCTGTAGTTGACAGGCCCCACCTTCTCGATGATGTCATAGGGTCCCTGCCACTTGGCGAGGAACTTACACTCACTGCTGGGCACTAAAACAAGGACCTTCTCCCCCACCTGGAATTCTCGGAGGCTGGCCCCCCGGTTGTAGAGGCGGCACTGGGCCTCCTGTGCCTTCTTCATGTGTTCTCGGACGATGGGCCAAACTCGCCTTGCTCTCTCCTGTAGGACGTCAATCTGTTCTATGACGCTACGGTGGGGCGAGGGCTGGTTCTCCCATGCCTCTTTGGCCAGATCGAGTAGGCCCCGGGGGTTGCGGCCGTACAGTAATTCAAAGGGGGAGAAGCCAGTGGAGGCCTGGGGCACCTCCCGGATGGCGAACAGAATGTAGGGCAGCAGTTGGTCCCAATTCTTGCCATCAGCGTCTACCAATTTCCGCAACATTTGTTTGAGGGTCTTGTTAAACCTCTCAACTAAGCCGTCAGTCTGGGGGTGGTACACAGAGGTGCGTATACGTTTAACGTTCAACCACTTGTACAACGTTGTCATTACTCTTGACATAAAACACATCCCCTGGTCAGTTAACACCTCCTCAGCTATTCCCACCCGGCTAAACAGTAAAAACAGTTCCCTCGCAACCGCTTTAGCTGTGGCGGAGCGTAAAGGTATGGCCTCTGGGTAACGGGTGGCGTAATCAAGGATGACCAGAATAAACCGGTGTCCACGACCAGATTTTGGTAAGGGGCCGACAATGTCCATGGCCAGGCGAGCAAAGGGGGTGCCAATGATGGGTAGGGGAACTAGCGGGTTACGTTGGTTAGGCCGTGGTGCCGACTTCTGGCACTCGGGGCACGCTTTGCAGAAGTCTTCAACGGCTCGTTTGACCCCTGGCCAATAGAAGCGAGCCAAGACACGGTCATAGGTCTTTTGGACCCCCAGGTGTGCACCCAACTGATGAGTGTGTGCTAGATAGAGGACTCTAGAAACGTAAGCCCTTGGCACTAGCAACTGTTCTACTGGGTCCCCCCCTTAGCTTCCATCCCCCTATACAGTAAGCCATTTTTAACACAAAAATAAGGTGTGTTGAGATCACTCACCCCCTCGCATAGCTGGCCGTCTATGGCCGACACCGTCTGACGTGCAGCCTCCAAGTTGGGGTCGGACCACTGCGCCGTGGCGAATTCACCCTTTCGGCCGGGGCCCGCGGCCTTGTCTACTGGTAAGCCTGCAAACGGATCACCCTCGTCTGGTGTGGTGTACCTCTCCTCGTCTCCCCCACTGGCACCGCGATCATCCTCAGAGCTCCCGCTCGCTGGCACGGCAGGCGTGGGGCGGAAGGTAGGGCAAGCGGGCAGTACGGTCCTGGGCGTTGGGCGGCGACTTCGGCGACGTCCTCGTCGAGGTGGAGCTGTACGCAGGCCAGGCGACCAGTACCGCTCGAAGATGACGCAGTCAGTCCCGATAAGTAGAGGTACCGGGAGGTTCGGGACGACACCGACTGGAACGACAGCATCACCTCTGGGAGTCTGGACACGGACGCTGCTCACTGGATAGTGTCGCATGTCTCCATGCACGCAGGTGACAGGTACGGTGGTGTCACTGACGGGCCCCGCCAGGTCAGCTCGGAGCAGGGTGACAACACTCCCCGAATCGAGGAGAGCGTGGGTGTCGACGCCATCCACCTTCACCGGCAGGGTGGCGTGTTGTCGGCCAACGCTTCCGGAATGGAGACAGGGACGTGGAGCTTCCGAGCTCGCTGCTGACGGCATAGACACATCTCTGTCTCGCTCTGGGCAGGCCCAGGATATATGGTCCTGCTGTCCACATACATAGCACCTCCGCTGTGTCTGGGGCGCCCGAGGCGCTCTCTCAGGCGGCATGGCCGACCTCTGCAGCGGCGGTGGTTGTGCAGTCGGAGTTCCTCTCCGACGGTCTCGGTTGGGTCTCTCCTCTGGGGAAGGTCTCTGCGTCTCCATCCTTGTAGACCTGAGCATTTCTAGGCTAACTTGATAATTCTCAAGCAGCGCCATGAGGTCATTGACTGAGGCAGGACTAACTTGAGACGCGTACTTACGAGCATCCGGTGGCAACGAACGAACACAACGGTCAATTACAAGTCTGTCAATCAACGGGGGCCCAGTACCACTGGTGAGCCAGCTGTGAGTGAGTCGCACAAGCGCCGCGATCTGTGGACGTGGGGGTTGGGCGGACTGGTAGTTCCAGTTATGGAAACGCTGAGCCCTGGCAGGCAGGCTGTAGCCGTGGCTGGAAAGTATTGCTGCTTTTAGTTTGTTGTAATCACGGGCATCTGCAATTGACAAGTCGCGGCAGGCATGCTGGGCTTCCCCTGTTAGGAACGGGGCAAGAATGCTAGCCCAGTCTACCACTTGCCACTGCTCGCGAGTAGCAGTACGTTCAAACAGCTCGAGGTAGGCCTCAATGTCATCCTCGGGTCCTAATTTGGTCAGCACGTTACTGGGGGCGCGAGGAGTTGAAGCATCTTTATCCATCTTCTTAAGCAATTCTTGCATAGCATTCTGTAAGTCTGTTTGGCTTCTTAGCAAAGCTTCAATTGCCTGTGCGTGTTCACCCATTTTCGGAATTTGGGGGCCAGACTATTTTCTGAGTTTGGGGTCCAGACTATTTTTTGGAGTTTGGGGTCCAGACTATTTTTCTGAGTTTGGGGTCCAGACTATTTTTCCGAGTTTGGGGGCCAGACTTTTTTTTTTTTTTTTTTTTTTTTTTAGTTTGGGGTCCAGACTACCCGTATTCTCCACCAAGATGTGGCGTCTGCGCCAAACCCAGCAGAGATTACAGAGACAGTTCAATGCTCAAACGCCATTTATTAGGGATTAAGGCAACAAAAGTTCATGGGGGGCTTGGCTGCATATCATGCATAAAACTATAACTCAAATTCTTCCCCTAGTCGGGGGTTTGTAGCTCAGAGGTAAAGGGAAGCAGCCTTCATTCATCGTCGTAAGTTGCCTAAAATACAAAAGAAACACAACATGAGGGTCTGATTCAAGTCTAAAACAGGAGAAGCTTGAAATGAGTGGAGTGTATCGCTTACCACCGGACGGTGTTTCCCCAGGGAGAGTCAGACAGAGTGGCAAAGAGTGAGCACCTTATATCACCTCTGCCCAGGTGTCTCTGGTTTGCTAATCACCAAGGTGCCCTCACTTCCCACTGATTGAGGAGGAAGAGTGGCATGTACCGCCCCTCCACTAGTTGCCCTAGGCAACGGGACTGTTTGAGGTGCTGCACTCTGGGCCTCTCACCCTGGCTCTCACTGACAGACTCACCTGACCGGTGGGACTGGAGCGAGACCCCACAGTGTGTGTGTGTGTGTGTGGGTGTGGGTGTGGGTGTGTGTGTGTGTGTGTAAAGGTGTATTGCAGGGGTGTCCAAACGTTTGTCAAAGGGGGCCACATTACAAAATATCAAAACACCCAAGGGCCGACTCTTTCTCCAGACATAATGTACTTACGGTCGGACCGAAGCAAAGTCACACACATAAGCATAGCATTTAAACAATTTTATTTAACTATCATCATCAATATTTAATATCAATGGTCTTTTGTCAGTTGTGTGCTCTGAACAAAGGACAAATAACACAGGCTACTTGTTATTTCCGAATTTCTCATTACCAAATGTAACCGGATATGTAATCAGACAACAGGGAACAATCCTGACAAATTATACTCTGGGGAAATATTCTTGTTTGGCGGTGCTGGCGGGCCGTTTATAACACAATTTAGGAATGAAGCCGCGGGCCGTATAAAATTTGTCCTTGGGCCGCATTTGTCCCCCGGGCCGCACTTTGGACACCCCTACTGTATTGTGAGAATGTCACCTTTATTTACTGTACTTCCCGTTCTCTGACATTTCCTCTCAGCTCTGTGCGTTTGTGTGTTTTTGAACGACGCGGGCTGAACCGCGTTCATTCTCCCTCGTCACATGACCCCCACTCGGCTATTTCCACTATCAATGTTAATTTTTGAGCGGTGGTCACACCGTCTCCTAAGCGTGAGTGTAAGTAGGTTTGTTACTATGCGTTTGGGTATGTAGCCTAAGCTAGAGCTGCAATACCGCTGGTGACCAAGTGGCATTGTTGCATCTCACACACACACACACACACACACACACACACACACACACACACACACGCACACTCGCACGCGCACACACACACACACACACACACACACACACACACACACACACACACACACACACACACACACACACACACAAAAACGAAAAATGTTTGTCGACTGTGTTTTTTTCACTGACGAAAACGAAATAAAAACCAAGCTGTGATGACTAAAACTAAGCTCACAGTTGTATTTTCAGCACGCAACCAAGTGTAAAATCAGTCATTACAATGCCATCAAGGCCTGCCAAAATATATCTTATATTTAGTCGACTAAAATTTGACTAAAACTAAAACCTTTCAGGTGACTAAATTATGTCTACAACTAAATTTTGCTGTGTGTCCTTGTCTTGTCCCACACATGCAGGCGTGCTGTTCCTCCAGCTGGGTGAGGAGACACGGAGGGTGCACCTGACTCACGAGCTGACCAGCCTGGAGACACTGAGGGCCCTCATAGTGCACATGTTCCCCCAGAGGCTCACCATGGCCATGCTCAGGTACACGGGACCACACTGACAGGCTCTATGCGCAGCAGCCATTTTGAAGAGAAGCTGGGTCTCTTCACACTTCCTTCTTAGGTGTTATAGTCGGGGAGCCACAGGCCCAAAATTTGAGAGGACCTGTGATGTCATGACATACTTTTTATTTTTGTTTTTTCTATTAATTTGGTCATTAAGGTACACAGAATGAGAGGCCTGCTCTGCTGAAAACATTGTGAAAAAGAGTTTTGCCATTTGTATATTCACTGTCCCATAATGTATAGTGGGTATAGCGTCTCCAAAATACTGTTTAGGGGCAGAGCAAGCTTGCTGTGCCCGCATTTTGCGGGTAGAGGATAAGGCTAAGGGGTAATAGGGGAGGCAAAGAATATAGGGCTCCATTGTGTTCAATCCGCTTTGGAGCAACTATTGGAGCCATTTCCATGGCACTGCACAATCAATGCAACAAACAACAGGCCTTTGTCAGCATAACACTCGCAGCCCCATTTACTGACTATTAAGCTCCTGGTCAGCTCGATGGAAAAATGCGGCCCGTCGATGCCCTCATTACAGCCCGACTCGCGCATCTCCAGATCTTACTGATATACTATACCTGCAAATGGATGTACCGTACTGTACGTCACAGGCAGGGACGTGCTGGCCATTGGGAAAAGCGGGACAACTCCCGAACGGCCGTTTCATTCCCGGCCAGTCCAGGCCGGCCATTAAGAAAATACAACATTTTAAAAATGTCGGCCTTCGTTCCATTTTGGGGGCTGTGCGGCCAACAAAGTAAATCGTCACTGTCGGGCAGAAACCTCGTATCTCCAAGTTTAAAATACATTTTTTTCGCAAAGCAAAGCCCTGCTTCATCATACAAGGCCGTTGCACAAAAGTAGTGAAAACAGCAGATCTACAAGCACACAACGCCTCGCACCGCGAGGCGTTGTGTGCTTGTAGATCGGCTGTTTTCACTAGTTTAAATCATTTTTAAAATGATAAATACAAAACAAACGGTTTTGGACATATAAGGTTTCCACCCGACAACGACGAAATATAACAAAAAATAATAATAATTAGGGCCTCTCCAATTCTTTTTTCCGGGCTGAATCTGGGGCCCAGCACGTCCCTGGTCACAGGCGATTGGAATCAGAATGGGTTGTAACACGTGTATACAGGTGTACTGTAAGTCACTGGGAGGATTTGAAAGGGAGGGCAGTGGTTCTCAACCAGTGGTCCGGGGACCTCCAGTGATCCTCGGAGGGGTCCCAGGTGGTCCCCAGCTAAATGATGGAGAGTTTTTTTTTTTATCCCACGATTTTTGTAAAGCATCTTCTTCACCCGGTGTCAATTCACCCTTTGTCAAGTCCCGCCCGTTGTCCCGCCCCTCTTCACACCCATTGGTTGCTGTGTCTTGGTGGGACACTTGGTGGGACACTCCATCCACTACCATTTTAATTGCTTCGTATTGTTATTCTGTGTGTTCAATTCTAATTTCAAACTTGGTTTCAGTAAATTGGAGCTGCTCAGTGGCTCAGCATGTTTTTATTTCGCCAAAAACTATGTTTTAGCAAATTCAACATAAAAAAGGCGGAACCAGGGTGAGACAAGGCGGATAGAGCCTGCTGGTTGGTCAGTCAGGGACCGACCAGAAGGCTAACAAAGGGTGAATTGTAATGTACACCCGGTGTCAATTGTCTAATGTAATCCTGGGCGCTACACTCCTTCTGCCAACCTGGGGAGAGCAACGGACTGACCCCATGCTTCCTTCTATGCACGAGGAGTCCAAGCCGCTTCTTATCACCTGACAGGGGGAGTTTCCCCTGTAGGATGTAGCGTGTGGCAGGAACACATTATTCCAACTGGTTCCTTTCCCCTCCATCAGGTTCCTTTTACGCTCAATAGTTCAATTATTGTTAAACATTGCATTACTTAATTTGCAAGAAGTCTACGCAATAAAGACAACGTAGAAGAATTGTGATGCTACATCAATACAGCATGGAAATCTTATCCAACGACAACAAAATATTCTACGTTTTGGTTCAGAGAGGCTAAATCTCATCACATGGTGGTCCGTGGCTCAAATGCTGAATGAAGAATGTCACCTTGATATGAAAAGGCCTGAAAACCACTGTTCAAATATTAGAATGTTTTATTCTTCATTCTCTTGGCGGATGTCGGCTGATGTTCAGGTGCCCCAGCACAGCCCTGCTGATCAAAGACGAGATGCGCAACGTCTTCTATGAGCTGGAGGACCCCCGCGACGTGCAGGACCGCTGCGTCATCAAAATCTACTGCAAGGAGCCCATTTATGGCACCTATCCAGGGCACCACCTCGCAAACGGAGACCTCCGGGTAAGTCTCTCTCTCTTTCTCTCTTGCACACACACACACGCACACGCACGCACGCGCACGCACTCACACACACACACACACACACACACACACACACACACACACACACACACACACACACACACACACACACACACAAGCATTTCCTTGCTTGTATCTGTTTTTTGCGAGCCGAGAATCGTCAAAGATATTTAGTTGTGTTGTCAGACACACACAGACAACATCCTACAAGGTCACAAACCTACACGATGTTCCAACTAGCCGGACATCACAGTAGATACATTAATGCAGCAGACATCATCATTTATTGAATAGAGGGTATGCACCTCCACTGGGACCCGCCCCCCTAATCTAGACTGAGTGGCAAAACATTGAGCAGCATGGAGCATTGGAGTTTGGAAGTGCTAGTTGCAAATCACTCAACAGCCCTGCATACCACCTGTTTCTAAATTGCACATAATGCAGGAGGCAGCAGGATGTTGTGTTGTTGAAAACGAGTGCTTCCAAACTCTGACACTTGGAAAAATAAAAACCTGCACAGAATGTCTTGACAGAAAGTAGCTCATAACATGCCTATGGTGGATTTTTATGAAACAAAAACTTTGCTGATAGAAAGAGGATAATTCAAGCTTTCAGTACAGCCACTGTTGGTGAGTTTAACTTTGTTTAATACAATCAGATAGGACTTTTCTTTTCGGATGTATGGGATGTCAATTGCAGAAATCTGATTTTTGCCACTCAGTAAGCGTTGCCACTCAGTAAGCGTTTCCACATAGCTTCCAGCAACAGATGATGTCACGCGCATACCCTCTATTGGTCAGACACTCAATGCACTTTATATTGTATTATACACTTTAAAGGTAGGGTAAATGATTTCATTTAATTCAAATAATTACAAAATGGGTCTATGTTCTGATTGCGACCGTAGGTCGCAAGTTTACTATGAAAACCGGCACATCTTGTCCACGTATCTCTGTCTCTACATCACGCCTGACACTGTGGTTCTATGGGTTTGTCTGTGGTTCTATGGGTTTTCCGCTCTGACATCACGCTCTGGCTGATGTCATCACGAGTCACACTAAGCAAATGAATTACGTCCTTGTCCGTTTTATGCCCCTGTCCCAATGTCATCAATATTAAGCGCATATCTGAGAATGCCCATATTTGGTAATGCCCATATGGGTATGTTCTGACATCACATTGTTGACTATCATTCAGGGGTCTCCATGGGTATATATATGTCATAGTATATTAGAGAAACAGCACATTCGAGACGCGGAGCACTCGTGGTGCGGCACGGGGCGGAGCAAGCGGTCGCCACAACAACGTACTCCAGGCGGTGCGCCGCTCTATTGTCCACGACACTGCGAGCGGCTACCGAAGCCCCCCTGTATCCACGAAGCCCAAACGAGTTACGAGGCCCCCCTGGGTCCACGAAGCCCCAAGCGGCGCGAAGGCCAGCGGACCTTGGTCCTGCTCTTCGCCCCCGAGCGCCGCAGGCGCGAGTGGCCGCGAAGAGCGGGCCAGGGCCGCGCGGCCGGCGGAGCGCCGCGCGAGTTACGAAGCCGTGGTGAATGCAATCGTTATATTTATGCCCAGGCCGTAAGGCCTGGGCAAGCGCACGTTAAACGCCCTGTCCAAGTGACTACAATGGAGCTAATGGCTAGGCTAGGCTAGGCTAGGCTAGGCTAGGCTAGTAAATAAAGAGTAAACACTTCCGGTCTGCGGCGAGTTCAAAGCGTGACGTAACTCTCTTATATACACTCTGGTGAATGGCAGAGCAGTGGCTGACGTCGCCATCTGGTGGTGATTAGTGTGTGGTGAACGTCAAAACGAGTGCTCCTTGACAACTTTTACTGGTTTCTTGAACATACTGTAACATATATACATCACTGGCCAGATGGCCAAGAATAGACCCTTTATCAAGTCCTGCCCGTTGTCCCGCCCCTCTTCTCACTCATTGGCTGCTGTGTCTTGGTGGGACAAAAGTCCTTTCTCTCCATCCACTACCATTGAAATTCAGTTGCTTCTTATTGTTATTTTGTGTTCAATTCTCATTTTAAACTTGGTTTCATTAAAAGGAGCCTCTCAGGTGCACAGTATAGTGATTGGGCATGTTTTAAATGTTTTTATTTTTCCAAAAATGATGTTTAGCAAAATCAACTTTAAAAAGGCGGAACCAGGGCAGGACAATTAAGGCAGACAGAGCCTGCTGGTTGGGCAGTCAGGGACCACTCAGAAGGCTGACAAAGGGTGATTGGCGCGACCTAATGCGAGGTCGCATGTCGCCCTGAGGCTTCTTACTAGTAGTACTAGTTACTATAGAGTGTTTTTTTTCCATTCAGCCTTCAGCCGTATCCAGGGGCGTCACAAGGGGTAGGAAAGTGGGACTGAGTTACTAGGGCCCAAGGTGGAGGGGCCCTAATAACTTTAGCTATTGAAAAATAGCAGATATACAAGCTCACAGCGCGGCACCGAGTGCCGCGCTGCGAGCTTGTAGATCTGCTATTTTTGAAAAGTTGTGAAAATGTGTGAAAATCTTTGAATATAATTATGTATTTTGCTTCTGCGGGTCCCTGGAACTAAATATTTTGAGATCGGGGTCCGTGGCCAAATACATATCATCTTGGGGGTCCTTTGACATATAGGTTTCTTGCACACATTTTCACGATTTTTCAAAAATAGCAGATATATACAAGCTCGCAGCGCGGCACTCGGTGCCGCGCTGTGAGCTTGTATATCTGCTATTTTTCAATAGTTAACATTCATGGGGGGCCCGCAGTGAATCCTTGTACCCAGGGCCCAGAATTTGGTGTGACGCCCCTGGCCGTATCTCCTGTGAGGAGGTAAAAGGGCAGTCAAAAACTGTTGGGTGACAAGTTTTCCTCCCAAAAAGTTTTGTCAAAGCACGTCGATGTAAAGAATCTGAGAATGCGAATGACCTTTCCTGCACTACATTATATACAATGGTCTAACATGCAGAACTCAACAACTGTCGTGGAATTCCGGATCAATCGAATTGCTGAGGCAAGAGGAGTCAGAGACAATATTCTCTACGGTGATGGACCTGGAATTATTTTATACTTTAGCTATTGAAAAACAGCAGATATACAAGCTCACAGCAATCTGCTGAACAACATATTTTTAGATGTGGACCGCGGCCAAGGATGAAACACTCTCGTCCTCTGAGAACTTTGTTCGTTTCAGCAAAAAAGTTTTTAGTTCGTTTGGCATGCTGCAGGCTTAACAGCGGTGGTTCTCAAACTTTTTAATTTCAAGGACCCCCATAACTCTGAGAGTGTACAAGTCACGATGGTCCCTGAATTCTCAAACAATGGGTCGGGACTCAGGACCCATCTTTGGGTCGTGGACACATTTTTATACCACGAGTAGGCTTAATGTCTCCCTTTTTTGTTTACGACATGCTAGTTATTTCAAAAGATATATTCAAAAACAAGAACTCTTCTACAGAATTCCAAAAGAATTTCATGAATGCGAAACAAAAAAAGAAATTCTTAACGTTCTGAAAAGCGAATTGTCGTATGCTTTCAGATCTGCTGTTTTCACTAGTTTGGGTCGCGGGGAGAGTCGGAGACATAAAACTTCTCGTTTGGGTCTCAAGCTAAAGAGTTTAGGAACCACTGCTTTATAGTATACCGTTATTTAAGCCACCAGGGTTTACATTTTCGACAAAGTTATCCTGATCTGTGACAGACAGAGTAGGGAGTGGAACGAGACTTTAATTGATTAATAATTGATAAACACCAAACCACCAAAGTGGAATTCAGCGAGTATCATTCATTCCGTCCAATGCCAACGTTCCATGTTTTACTGCTTTGATATTGATATCTTGGTTGTTCCACAATAAAAAAAAACACAGCGTCCGTTACGTAACACGTCTGATCATAAATTAACCCATTTAGACCTGCATCACTCTACACTTTATCCACTACTATTAAAAAATGGCAGATCTACAAGCTCGCAGCGCGGCACCGAGTGCCGCGCTGCGAGCTTGTAGATCTGCTATTTTTGAGAAAAAAAAACATTCAAATCTTTGTATATATCTTTTTTTAAAGTGAACATTTGTAACTCAAATATTTGCTTCCGGCGGGGTCCCTGATGCATAATATTTCAAGATGGGGGTGACACGGAAAATGTTTGAGAACCACTGACGTACGTAGAAACATGCGTTTTTTTCTAAAAACCTTAGAAGGATTTAGAAGACATTCGCAGAATCGTGTCAAAAATATCCAAAGACTTGCACAAAATGTTTCATGAATCCTTGAAATAGTCAAAGCATAACGTCGTTGTCGGGTGGAAACCTCGTATCTCCAAGTTTCAAATGTGTACGTTCTTTCGCAAAGCAAAGCCCTGCTTCATCGTACAAGGGCCGTCGCACAAAAGTAGTGAAAACGGTGCTTGTAGATCTGCTGTTTTCACTAGTTTAAATTAGTAGTTTTAAAATGATAAATGCAAAACGAACAGACCGGTTTTAGACATGCAAGGTTTTCATCAGACAACGACGATAGAATAATGGTAAGTAAATAGTGCGTTCCCGGTCTTAGCGGCTTAAGCGTGGGCGCTCTGCGTGGAACAGTTGGTGTGAATGAGTAATGGAATATCATGCACAACACAGGCACTGGCGCTCTTGGACCAATGCCAGGCCTTCACATCGCCGCCGCCGCCGCTGCTGCTGCTGCTGCTGACTGGGCTTCTTATGATGACTCATTTGTTGACACGGTGTAAACAACAGCCCTTGCCCATGGATTGCCAAACAGTTCCGCGCAAACAGTCAGCGGCTCATTTGTTACCACAGCCTTTTTGAATTAAAAAAAAATCACACCCGTGTGAACTGAGCGGTGGAGGCTGTGCACCGCTGGGTGAGTGGAGCAGGGGTTGAGGTATATGGGTAAAATATATGCATTGCAAGGTTGCTCAACAGTGTGTGTGTGTGTGTGTGTGTGTGTGTGTGTGTGTGTGTGTGTGTGTGTGTGTGTGTGTGTGTGTGTGTGTGTGTGTGTGTGTGTGTGTGTGTGTGTGTGTGTGTAGGCTAGACTCAACAGCACCCTCTCTGGTCTCCCTCAGGCTACTCAGGCTACATACACCTCAGACTACATACAGACATACAAGGATACACACACGGCCACGCTATGGAGACGGTGTGACCACCACTCAAATAGGTCACAAAGTGTGTTGTAACAGGAAATACAAATATCTCTGCCGTCGGGGGCCAAGACCAGCTAACTCCCAAATGTTCATTTTCAGGAAACGAAAAACAAAATAAACTTTTTTCAGGGAATGAAGAAAACCATATCTTCTTTTAGAAAACAAAGCAATACTGCCTCATCAAAAGTTGGTATTGTGACTGTATACCGGTATATTGTCGTATACATGCAGGTGTCATTATATTATCACCACTTTAACCAAATCCAGCTCTAGAGGAATTAGGAGGTTCTGTCCGTCATTGATAAGAACGGCTGACCATGGATCTCCAAGCTCACAATTTATCAATTTTGAATTGATGCCCTGATTCTTCATGACACACAGCTTATATATAGGCCTACAACAACAAGCAGGGCTTTAAATATTACAATAACTTCACAGAGTCGCAGTTCCAGTAGAACAAGCGAGAATAGCGCTGAAAAATGGCAGGTCGTCGCGGCAGCCCGCATGATCTTCGATATATTATGTTACCGTTAATAGAAAGAAGTCGTGGGAACAATAAAAAGAGTGTGACAAAGTATACCATTTTCTATACCGGAAGCAATGACTCACAAAAAAAATCAAGTATCAAGTATCAAGTAGCCATGAAAGAAGCAGGGTAACAAGCAACAAAATGGTCATTATTTAGAAATAAACTCCTTCAGGGTGATTCGAGATCCCTCTGTGGTGTTCATTTCCCAATAATGTCTCATTATCCCTTACATAACTACAGCTGAAATTTACGTGGGACAAAATGAATGTAAGCTGGTTCAGCCATTGCTAACAGAGGAGAAAAAACACTGTCCATGTCCCTCTACTTTGCAGTGCTGCTTTCTATTAAGCCATTTAGGCCTAGAATTATTGAATGCTTTAACTATTGAAAAATTAAAATAGCAGATATACAAGCTCACGGTGCGGCACCAAGTGCCGCGCTGCGAGCTTGTAGATCTGCTATTTTCTTTTTTTTTTAATTCTTTGAATATATCTATTTAAAAGCGAACATTTGTAACTCAAACATTTGCTTTTGGGCGGTCCCTGGAACAACATATTTTGAGATGGGGGTCCGCGGCCAAATACCTGTAGTTTTGGCGGTCCTTGACATGAAAAAGTTTGAGAACCACTGATTTAGAGGAAGGATTTAGAAGTCGGGTCGAAGATATTCAAAGACTTGAACACATTTTCAGGATTTTTCAAAAATAGCAGATGTACAAGCTCGCAGCGCGGCACTCAGTGCCGCGCTGTGAGCTTGTATATCTGCTATTTTTCAATAGTTAAAGCATAAAATAATGGTTTAAAGTGGTTAAAATCCAACACGACTCGGGTGCGTTCCAGGCATGCGCGCAGGGGGTAGGGGGGGACGGGGGGGATTAACACCTCCACTTTTTTTGGGTGGGGGGGATATCCCCTCCAGTGTTCAGGTCCAAGAAAAAGCCGCAAATATGATCGATTATACTGTACACACTGAGTAGTTCTCATTTCAAGGCGTATTACTGCCCTCTAGAGGCACAGTCCCACCAGTGCAGTCACAGTGCAGTCGGCAGCTCAGCTCAGCTGTTCTGAATGAGTTTAATTAATGCAACGCGATAGTGACAAGCAGGCAGGCAGTGGCAGAAGGAGACCGTCATTGCAGGTGCTGGACCTGCTGCTGGTGTGTGTAGGCTAGTCTCACATCATTCTCAGTCAAAATGAAACGGTCAAAAAACCAAAAAACGATAACGTCGTTCTTTAAATCAAGCAACAATGTAAGTACCTTTGAACAGATGCATAATGGAAATGCAATTTTGTTTGTCAACACATTTTAAGTTACGTTTCCTCTTGTTACTGTGGTTCAATAAAAAGATCTAATATAGACTTAATGAATTCATGTGTATTTCATTTTAAAAATGCCTTGAAATCTGCGTAAAACAACTGTGTAATTCAGCTCAAGTGGAGGGGATATGTCCCCCCCTCCTCGGGGCAAAAGTGGGGGGGATATCACCAAAAGTGGGGGGGATACCCCAACATTTTTCGCGCGCGCTACGCGCGCGCACATACCTCCCAGATGTGTCCCCTTCACTCTTAAAATGCCTCCTGCGCCCCTGGTTCCAGGTGTTTGACGGTTAATAAACCCATATTGAATTCTGTCATTGTACAATGTACATGGCACTGTGGATTATCCCCCCCAAAAAAGAAAAGGTACCGTGAGATGAGGAGTTACTGAACGTTGCATTTTGTAGAATAAAAGTCAGAACTGTAAAATGCTAAACAGGAAATCCAAGAGAGAGGATAGGCGCCAACATAAAAGAGAGAGAAATCAGGAGGAGGAGGCAGAAACAGGAGACAGGTTTTCACACATCTGCCAATTTAATTCTTATCAATCAAACACCTCCGTTGGTAAGCCTACGTGCGCGCGCGTGTGTGCGTGTGTGCGTGCGTGCGTGTGTGTGTGTGTGTGTGTGTGTGTGTGTGTGTGTGTGTGTGAGAGAGTGAGTGCGTGTGCGTGCGCGTGTGCGTGTGCGCGCGTGCGTACGTATGTACGTTTGTACGCAGTGGTGGAAAGAGTACTCAGATGTTTTACTTAAGTAAAAGTTTCAATACTGCAATATAGAAATACTCTGTTAGGGTGCCCTCACACCAAAATACCTAGAGTGGAATCCGCCAATGCATTTCAATGAGAATGGAGCGTTTTTTTGCCAGTAGAGGATTTCTGCAAAAAAACGCTCCATTCTCATTGAAATGCATTGGCGGATTCAACTCTAGGTATTTTGGTGTGAGTGCCCTCACACCAAAATACCTATGAGAGTGGAATCCGCGTTCTGCCAATGCATTTCAATGAGAATGAAGCGGTTTCATGCCAGTAGAGGATTTCTGCAAAAAACGCTCTATTCTCATTGAAATGCATTGGCAGAACGCGGATTCCACTCTCATAGGTATTTTGATGTGTGGGCACCCTTACAAGTAAAAGTCTGGAATTCAAAATGTACTTGAAAAAAAGTAGTAAAAGTAGGAATCTAGTGGCATCAAAATATACTTAAAGCACCAAAAGTAAAGTACAATATATTTGAAAATAGCAGCTCACAACGCGTCGCAATGCGACGTGTTGTGAGCTTGTAGATCGGCTATTTTCAAATAGCCAAGGTATAAAATATGGCTAAAGTGGCTTATGTATGTTTTAAAATATTATAATTTATACCTGCAAAGTAACTAGTAACTAAAGTTTTCAAATGATTGTAGTGGAGTAAAAGTACAATATTTGCCTTTGAAATGTTGTGGAGTAGAAGTAAAAGTAAACTGGAAATACTCAAGTAAAGTACAAATAACTCAAAAGTGTACTCAAGTACAGTACTGTGTGCGTGTGCGTGTGCGTGTGGAGTTCCAGACCCATGCGGGATTGGAGGACGCTATGATGGACAGTAGAGATGCGCTGATCGCGGATGCGGTGGATATAGTATATCCGCAGGGCGGGCGAATTTGGGTCATGAAAATTTACATATTAATTGATAGCGGATCGGGTTTCTGCCGAGTGAAATAATACATAATGAGGGGGAAATATTAATTTGAGTCTCTTCTTCCCGTTCGGTGAATTATTCCAAGACTGCCAGCTTTTTCATGCTCGTCCGCTGTCATGTCAACATTACATGTCTGTCTGCAACAGCTTATTACAGAGTGTTGAATATTTTTGACTCGATTCTATGAATGCCTCCTAAATCCTTCTTCTAAATCAGTGGTTCTCAAACTTTTTCATGTCAAGGACCCCCAAAATGACATGTATTTGGCCGCGGACCCCCATCTCAAAATATTTAGTTCCAGGGACCCTCCAGAAGCAGAGATTTGAGTTACAAATGTTCGCTTTTGAAAAGATATACATTCAAAGATTTGCAAAAGATTTTCACGATTATTCAAAAATAGCAGATCTACAAGCTCGCAGCGCGGCACTCCGTGCCGCGCTGTGAGCTTGTATATCTGCTATTTTTTTAATAGTTAAAGCATAAAAGAATGGTTAATATACACAATACAATACAATACAAAATACACAATATCAGAATGGGAAGTAGGTTAGATAAGACAGTGGTTCTCAACCTTTTTCAGGCTGAACCCCCAAAATAACCATACCGGTATTTGAACTGGAGACCCCCCACCCTGACGAGCATTAAGAGTCGAGGCATTACATTCTGTATAACACGGTTCTATTGTGAAAATAGCCAATCTACAGTACATGCTCACAACGGGCGTGCAGTGAGCATGTAGATCGGCTATTTTCACAATTTCTGACTCTAATATTTGACAATTTGGCAAATGTTTAATTTGTCATTTTAGAGGTGTTAAAAAGTCCTTAAATCGTCACTTTAGAAATGTGCAGATACCCTCTAGTGAGTCTATACACTTAAAATGTATGTCGGTGTGTTTACTGTTGAGTAAGAAAACAATTTTGCACATTAACTCATTCCCTGCCAGGCCCGATAGTCCCGAGATTATTCCAATGTCTTTCCCCGCCAGGCCCGATAGTCCCGAGAATTAAAAATAAAAAAATAAAAAAATAATAATTCTGGAGTAGGCATGATAGCAATCGCGAAATTGCATGTTTAACCCCCATAGCAACCCCATCTTTCAAGCATGGCAGCCATTTTGGCAGCCATCTTTGTTAAACATAGTGGCTGTTATCTCATGAATGCCTGAACGGATTTCCATTCGGATTTTTTTGTTTGAAAGCTGTGAGCAATGTGGACACACGTGGTGCATTATCTAGGCATGGGTGTGCATGATCCGTGCACACCCAATTACATGGAAGTCTATGGAGACGAATGGCAGGTGGGAGTACGGAGGTATGTTAAAATGGCGGTCAATGTGTTAAGTTAATCATCTGGGGACCCCCCCAAAATAATTTGGGGACCCCCAAATTATGCGTAGAATTATTGAATGCTTTAACCAGTGAAAAATAGCAGATATACAAGCTCACAGCGCGGCACCGAGTGCCGCGCTGCGAGCTTGTAGATCTGCTATTTTTGAAAAAGTCGCGAAAATATGTGCAAATCTTTGGTTGAGAACCACTGAGATAAGACACCCAGTCTGACACACATCTCATTACAGAGTGCAATGCGCGCGAGGGCACCGCGGCATAGCACCCCAAAGATGTCGTGTCCATCTCGCGCTCTGCGCAGGAGAGAGCGCACGGTGTGCAGAGTGCGAGAGACGCAACTTAATTGAATCTTTCAATCTCCCTCCCGCCCCCCTGCCGGCAGGACCGCTCATGATCTAATGTTAATTTATGTTCTATGATCGTCTGCACATCAAAAGCTCCGTTCGTACCAGGGGCGTCAATTGGGTATGGCAGGGGGTATGCAGCTGCCATATCCTGGGTCCAGGGGGGGAAATAACATTTTACTTATATAAATATTTTTTTTACAGTAAAATAACTACAATTGCAAAATTTAACAAAATGGTCATTTTAACAAAGTATTATAATTATATTCTCCACACTTGTATTCTCCCCATCTTGACAAAATGGTATATTCCCAGGTTCCGCAGGTCAGCTGCACAGGTGCAATGCATTATTGTTAATTGTGGCATGTTTACTAGCATGCCAAGTTTAGCTGCACTTGAACAACCTTCCAGGCTGCCATATCCAGCCCAAGAAACCGTAGAAACCCGGGGGGAAGATAGACGGAAAAATGGGTGTGCGCATGAGGACTCCCATCTTTGCCATACCGTAGCTTTTGCTGAACTGACGCCACTGGTTCGTACACTCAGGTCCATGCGGTGACATTTTTTGAATCCACTCACCAGAATAGATGATCGCTAAACCAGTAAGACTCCCTAATCGGGAGATAAGCGACCATCAGGTCGCATAGACAAAGTTTAGAAGGCAATGGTAGCCAATCAGGAGGGAATATGGGAAATGGGACAGATCCATGTTGATGACATGACTTTAGAGATACTGTGTACCGCTTTGCGTGTTTTTAGGCCAAAATCTGTAGGAGCAGTGTCCACAAATGTGTTTTGCAAGAATCTGCCTCATGGTGGCGCTAGAAGAGGGCCATGTGAGAAATGGGTGGAGGTTGTGGTTTAGCAGCCAAGGAGTGTGTGTGCAAAGTTTGGCATGGATCGGGGCAACGGTGGCGGAGATATGAGTAGGGCAAAAGTGTGACGTGTGACAGACTGACAGACAGACAGACTGAAAGACAGCCGGTGGAGGTTTTGATAGTAACTGCGACCTGACGGTCGCAATAAATCAGGTTCTGGATAAAAAGCTTCATCACCATCTCCCCCTCTTTCATCCACTAACCCATTAGCATAAGGCACGAACATAATTTGTTCCCGTGAGATTTTGATCAGGCTGCGTTTTGCCAGATTTGTCCATGGCGTCTCGCAAATGGAGAGTGACGAGCGAAGCTTCTCCCCTTGGGTCCATTTGGTATTTCAGATTTTTCTGATTTACGTTCCAGAAAGCAGCCTACTGTGCAAAAGGAAAAAAAAGATGTTTGCATTTAATTGCTATATCTACATCTCAGAGAAATAATTCATTTGGGTGAATGATTTATTTGCACACACACATTCAGGCGATGTCAGAGCCCATCTGCAGATCTCTAATGCACTGGTTCTCAAACTGGGGTCCAGGGACCCCCAAGGGTCCTTGAGGGAGTTCCAGGGGGTCCATCCCCAGCTAATTGATAGTTAGAAACCAATGGACTCTTATAGGTATGTAACACAGAGAGTGTACTAATGGAACCTAACGGGTGCATTTGGTTCCATTTGTACACTCTCAGAGATAAAGAGGTGGTGCCATGATTTTTCCCCCCTCTAAAACATGATTATCAGGTATTATGATTATACTAGGAGGAAGATTTTTTCCAAAAAAGTATACAGAAAGAGTTAAAATTGGGTTTTTATGTGGCCACACCCCCAGTTCATTAAGTATGCATGGATGTCATGGTGGGAGGTGACCCAGCTGAAGTTAGCCACACCCCACAGTGTTGGGTGAATGGTAATTAGGGGAGGAGTTGATACTGTGACATACTTAGTATCTGTGTTTTTTAACTGACACTTTTGACCACAAGGTGGCAGCCTCCAAGAGAAAACAAACAAATACCAAGAGAATACATCATTTCTCATAAAAAACACACCAGGGGGTCTAATGAAGTACTTTCAACCTCCTAGACACATGAAAAACAGAAAAAGTACAAAACTATGGCACCACCTCTTTAAATTAACATTAATTTAAAAAAAAAATGTGGGTCTTTGATTGATTGATTGAAGACTTTGTTAGAAGTTTGCATTGAAAAAGGTACAGTTTCATGACGGTACAATTCACTGGTACAAGGTCAACTAAACGGAGATCCTAGGAAAGCACTTCGCTTATTTACACAGGAAACCATTGAAGTATCTCATAACAGTGAATGACAGAGATAGAAATGCCATTAAATGGGGGTCCGTAGCCTAAAATGCATGTCAAACTGGGGGTCCTTGAAATTAAAATACTTGAGAATCACTGCTAGACCTGTGAAAATCTTCTCGTATAAGGGGGTCCCTAGCATATCTTTTCAAATGGGGGGTCTGCGGGCTAATGAGTGTCAATTTGGGGGTCCTCGACATGAAAAAGTTTGAGAACCACTGTGGGAACGGGCACTGTGGGATGTGGGGTGGAGGCAAGAGGAGAGTGGAGGGGACACTCTCTTGAGTTTATCTGGAAGGCCTTGGACATAGAGATGGTCCATCTCCATACCTTCACAAGGGATATCGCTGCAGATATGGAGGTGTTGCTAAGATACAAGAAATATGATTGCACAATCATTAGTCTGCCATAAGGGAATCCTCAGTGTGCTGAAGGAGAGATAGGGAAGGAGGGAGAAAGAGAAATTAACGTTTATTAACACTTAACTCTTTTTGTGCCTATCCCGAACTAGTTCGGCTTTATTTCGGCCTTTTGATCGGCCGGTGTGCCGATCCCGAACTAGTCCGGCTTTTTATAAAAAAAGAAAAAAAAAACATCCAGAGGCCTTACCGAAGCACCGGGCTAAATTTTCGAGCCGACCCCCGGCCGTGGTCTGTTTACATCAGCCCGCGAGAGCGTCGCGCCGCCGATATTTGCCGTCCACTCCAATGCAATCCATGATCTTTAGAGCTCATTTTCTCTGTTCCATGCATATCCATGAGGTGCACAAGGTTTAATCACGGCTAAATCGCCGAAAATAGGGCTTCTAAAATGCTTGGTAGCCAATAGCTAACTTCAAGCTAACTTCATCCTGTTCCTGTTCATGACACAAAGGAAAGTGTTCAGGCGCGTCATGGCTGCGCACGGCTTGTGCATATACAGCGTATGTCTATGGTGGATTCTCTGGCCATTGGGCGCCCTCATGTGGTGATTCTGGGCACTGTATGAGTTAAACCCTATACTTAGTTGACTGTATTCCCAAGGGTTCGATACTAGACCTCCACTAAGGTTCAAGTGGTTAGGTGTGTGTGTGTGTGTGTGTGTGTGTGTGTGTGTGTGTGTGTGTGTGTGTGTGTGTGTGTGTGTGTGTGTGTGTGTGTGTGTGTGTGTGTGTGTGTGTGTGTGTGTGTGTGTGTGTGTGTGTGTGTGTGCGCGCGCGTGTGCCGTCTTCAGTAGAAAGCATTCACACTGTAATCTTTTATTGTGTATCCCTTTGCGTTCCCATTCCCCCAACACTTTTGCTGGTATGGACAAAAAGAACACAGAATTTAATCTATTTCAAATATAGTAGGTGCTCTCTTCTGTCACTGTGCAAGATTCTGTGACGAATGCAGCAAATATAGTAGAAAGGAATAATTGAAAAGTATTGCATTGTTGTAGAGCTGCAAGATTAGGTATCACTTTCTCAGACTGACCCAACAGGTTCAGCAGAACCACAGTTTATTGAATTACGTTTTTTTCTGAAAACCGAAGGTCTGAGAAATCTGGATTTTCACACGTTATCAGCTTAAGATACGTCTTTTAAAAGGTATCTTGTTAATACTTTATCCAACAAAATGGTGGATTTGTTCCAGCACTTTTACTTTGAATCCTAAAGTGATTAGAATTTGAGTTGCATTTAGGTAAAACATGGAACAGCTGCTGCAATTCCTATTTGAATTACTAGTGTTATTTTAACTCAACTCTAATTAGTGCTTAATTTATTTTTATTTGGACTTGGCAGAAAAAGTGGGGGATTGATCTTTTAACATTACTGCACGTTGGTAGGACTCGTATAATCAATGAGTTATCGATTTTGCCGCCTTTATTATTTTAATGATTACATGCGTTTTCAGCTCTGACTTTTAGGTAAATGATAGATATGCACTGCACATAACACAGTATATATGTGTTATATGTTCTTGAGCTCTGCTGCAAAGTGTGCTGCATTCGATCTGGCTACAAAAGGGTTGGAAACAACATGCTTTAAAGCCTTTAACCACTATTTTTTATACTTTGGCTGTTCAAAAATAGCAGATATACAAGCTCATAGTGCGGTACCGAGTGCCGCGCTATGAGCTTGTACTGTAGATCTGCTATTTAAGTAAATAAATAAAAAACGTGATTCTTTTAAAGCGAACATTTATAACTCAAATCTTCGCTTCAGGGGAGTCCCTGGAACAAAATATTTTGAGATGGGGGTCTGCGCCTGTGGTCAAATACATATAATTCTAAGGGTCCTTTGAGCACCCCAGATAAAGAAAGATGAGTTTTTTGGAAAACCTTTAGGATTTTGAAGACATTTTTTGGTATTTTTCAGGTCTCATTGGGTTATTTGGGAAAAACGGCCCACGCTCTTTATTCCAACCGTCTCATCCAGGCACATGCACACACAGAAATGAAAGGGGGCTTGAGCCCCTGCCCTTTTATCCGTCTGTAAAAAGTGCCCTCTCCAGACCATGAATGCAGTTTTTTACTATGGTGAAAGTGAAAGAAATGCAAATGCCTCTCTTTCCATGCCATACCTGAAGGCAGCAAGAGAATTGCCTTGTCCAATCTCTCCTGAACTTGAATGCAGCGTCTTATGTTGAAAGAATTGCCCTCACTGTGTAGAAATCCATGCCGTTAACACCACATCTCCAGTATTGACTTGATTACACTTAGTTCAGCGTATAAAGCAGTGTTTCTCAACCACTGTGCCTGGGGACCTTTGGCCGATCTACAAGCGCACAACGCCTCGAGGCGTTGTGTGCTTGTAGATCTGCTGTTTTCACTACTATTGTGCGACAGCCTTGTATGATGAAGCAGGGCTTTACTTTGCGAAGAACGTACAAATCTGAAACTTGGAGATGCAAGGTTTCTTCCCGACAGTGACGATATATACACCCCCGTATTATGTTGGTGTGCCCATGGATTCTTGGGACATGAAAAGTGTGCCCATGCAGAAAAAAGGTTGAGAAACACTGGTATAAAGCACCAAAAATAACCGTCCGAGGTCTGCTATCTTCGATATTTCCACCAAAGGGCCCTTTTAGAAATGTCAGCCCCTGCCTCTCTAACATTCTCTGCACGTCTCTGGTCTCCTCTCCTCATGTCCCCCCCCCCCCCCCCCGCCCCCCCCCCACAGAGAGAGATGGTGTACGCGCCCCAGGACTCCCCGTCCAGCCGGCGCCTCAGCAACCCGCCCATGTCCTCGCAGCACTCCGTCTCGTCCGCCTCGCCCCCGCAGGGCGGCTCGCCCTCGCGGGCCCGCCTCCTCTACGGCGGCGGCGGCGGCGGAGCGGGCGGAGGGCGCCCCTCGTCCTACGCCGGGCCCCCGCACCACCCGCACCACAGCACCCACTCCCTGCCCCACCCGCACTCCCACCACTCCTCGCCACACCACCACCACCAGCAGCAGCAACAGCAGCAGCAGCAGTCGCTGCTGCACCACCCACACCCCCACGCCCACGCCCCCCAGCCCGCCTTCTGCGCCTCCCCCAGCGCCATCCTGGAGCGCCGCGACGTCAAGCCCGACGAGGAGGTAATAACGACACTCTGTATTGACCCCGAAGGGACGTTCTTTGTCTTCACGAGTCTGTTCAAAATCGACAGTGAAAACAACAACACCATTTGACACATAGCACACAAATGTGCCATGTGTCAGGTCTGGCTGGATCGCGTCCTGCATATCTGGCAGTGTGTGATCCCTTGTCGACGATCAATCATATAGTATGAAAACCACAACGATATTATGAAAGCTATAATATCAAGAAAGAGACTTGTATAATGTGAAATACTCTTTAACGATCCAATAATCGCCGTCATTCGCCGACCACTTAAATATCGTACAGTGTGGAGTAGTTCACCCCCAAAATGACTTTTCGATTACTCACACCATGGAGACTTGAGTTCAAAATAATATTTCTTTGTATTTGTCGCATTCCTAAGACAAAAAAATGTATTATAGTAAATTTACCCCCTTTGATTCTGGATGGGGACCCAAATGCAAGGGCCTGGATGGGGAACCAAATAAGGCCCTGGATGGGGACCCAAATGCATTTGGGCCAGAATCAATACATTTAGTAAATTTAGGGTCAAGGGTCAAGTAAATTTACCCCCATTGATTCTCACACAAATGCATTTGTGTCCCCATCCAGGGCCTTATTTGGTTCCCCATCCAGGCCCATGCATTTGGGTCCACATCCAGAATCAATGGGGGTAAATTTACTATAATAATCTTTTTGTCAAATCTTTATTGTTCAAATATATTATTGAACTTAAGTCTCCATGGTGTGACTAATCAATAGGAAAAAAAAGTCATTTTGGAGGGGAACTACTCCTTTAAAGGGGTACTGTCACCTAAAGAGGTTGAGGGGCAGATTACACTGTGACATGAGCTTCTCTGAAAACGGTCTGAAACAGTCTGAAGCTCATGTCACAGTGTAATCTGCCCCTCGCCCCCCAACAACAGCTGACCAGTACAGTAAGTAGTCATACAGTCAGGGTATACAGACAATTAATTGCGCATCCCCACAATGACATCATACAAATATTAAAGCTATACTGTGTAAGTTGCTCAACTAGTGGTCAGTAGCGTCCGCGTCTTTCGGCCGTTTTTCGCCGCGGACCGGGCCTCACACCCCCGCGTCACCCCCGCGTCTGCCTCCACCTCGCCGAGATCTATCTTTAGAGGGGTCCCTGGTTCCTGTGCGTTCAGGCATTCCGGAGAAACGGAGTGTTTCACCCGAGTATAGATAGAGACACACGGGCGCCTACAAATATGGCCGCCCTATTGTGATAGCTAGCGACCCCACTTCAAGATGCGCTGTGATTGGCCGGCAGTGTATAACCCTCGCTGTGATTGGCCGATAGTGTATGATGACGTAATTTTTGCGCGAAAACCGGACCCCGGTCAGGATCATAGAAAACATATAAAGAGAAGGCTTCAGAAGCTGAAAATAACGGAGTGGGTGTTCTAAAACTTTAGCGATTTAAGAGTTAGGACAATTTTAAGATTTGTTTTATAAAAAAAGTTACATGGTACAACTTTAACTTGTTTTTTAAGATGATTCTTAAAGTGACAGTAACCCTTTATGTGACAGGCCCCCTTTAAACACTTTCTAAGCCGGGCCGTACTTGCCCGTACTTGTCCGGACCACCCAGTGCGCCGCTCGTACTTTCCCGGACTTTTGATATAAATGATAATTATCAAAAAAAAAAACGATCGGCCGTTGTTCTCTGGGTCTTCTTGGATCCATCTGAAAGGGTTAAAATTTTCTCCCCCCTCCTTTCTGGAAGTGGGTGTAGTCCTCGTAGTTTCCAGCAGGCCGCGCCGTTCACTTACATTCTAGCTGCATGGTTGGCTCAGGAGCTCCTCCTTCACTCCACGGGGTAGAGAATCAACAAGAAGCACAACCACCATGGCTGGATTACGAGTGTCTAGGTTTCTGTACGTGGATCGCGGACTCAATCACGCTCGGGCGCCGCTTCCCTATCGCTCTTTTCCCTGCTTCGCCGCACGGAAACGAATGGAGGAGATCTCCCCGCCGCGTCCCCAAAGTAAGAACGTCGACCTCTAAAGGATCAATATACACGCTGTACCGAGCACTCCATTACGTGTTGTTATCATGTGGGCTTTGTTTTTTTTAAACATGTTTATAAATAAATAGCATATTTGTTCGGCAGAACCTCTGTTCAGGGGTTTCTGGGGGGGCTGGGAAAGTGTTTTAAGTAAGAAATATGAGTACCCTTTTTCCACCGCTCCTTGTTCCTACCGTTCCAGGTGGGCGGCGGGGGCTCCAGGAGCGTGGTGCTGCTGCGCGGGAGCGTGGGGGAGGACCCCCGCGGGGGGGGCATCTACGCCGACCCCTACAGCCTGGGGCCGGACCCGGGCCGGCTGAGCCTGGCCGGGGGCGGTCCTCACTCGCCCCTCCCGGCCAGGGCCGACCCCTACGGCTCCCTGTACCGCCGCGGCGGGGGAGGGGGCGGAGCCGGGTCGGTGCGCTCCCTCACCTCGTACTCGGCGGCCGCTCTGCAAGGAGAGCTGATGGACAGCGGCGTCCTCTACACCAGGTTGGAAGAGTTTGAAGTATTTTTTAGAGCGGGTTTGCTTGTTTTTATTAGTTTTATTAATTTTCTTTGGGTTATTTGTCAGATGCATGATTCAAAAAGGTCAGAGTAAAGCCCAGGCTTTACACAGGCGCGTTTATCCGCACGGATAAAACGGACAATTGCATTTTTTTTAAAGAAAACAAAGATTCTCTACGACCTCATGCACACCGGATCCGAATTAGCCATGCGACGAGTGGCTGCGGCCGTGCGTCTTTTTCTCGATCGAACCCAGTTCGATTCGTGCGTCTTGTCGCATGCAGTAAAAAACTCACCACTCCTTTTATGACTCCTTTTGGGATCCGCAGCGCCGATTCCGCACAGCATTGCACACCAAATCCAATGTGTTTTATTCATGCAGCAAACGAAAAAAACACAACGGTCCTGTGTGCAAAGGGCTTTAAGCTGTTTTCACACTGCTGTGTTTTTGGAAATCCGAAATCTGCAAAAAAACGTTTTTCAGACCAAGCGGAGAGACAGCAAGGGACTCAGTGGCCACAGCTGCGAAAATCGGGAAAAAAATCAACCCTGGTCTGAAAATAAATACGAAAAGGGCGGCAGTGTGCAAACGTGATTGACATAAAGCAAGGTTGATTCTTTTACGTGCTCCAAATTTGCTCCTGTAGGCTATTTGTCCGAAAGTGTTAAAAAAAAACTCAACAAAAGAGGGGCATTTTGTCATAATTTCAGTTGGTTTTAGTTAGTTTTGTAAACACACAATACAGTTTCAGTTAGTTATCCTTCATTTAAAATAAAAATAAATATTTTTTCTTTTGTTCAGTTAACGAAAATGTATATATTTCTTTCGTCATTTATAGTTAGTCTTTCCAACTATAACAACTTTTGCCTCTTACAGGTCGGGGGGCCAGCTATACAACGACAGCTACGCCGCCTCCATGTTGGCCATGGGGCTGCGCGTGCCGCCGCCGCACTCGTCCCCGCAGAAGATCCCCGACATGAGGGATTCGTACTCGGGCGGCACCATGCCCGGCCGGGGCTCTCCGGGACGGCAGAGCCTGCGCCGGGACTCGGTGACCTCCTGCTCCGTGTTCGGGGACAGCCCCAAGGCCAGGGGGCCGCAGGGCGCCGGCCTGGGCCTGGGCTCCGAGCAGCTTTGCCTGATGGCCGGTCCCGGAGGGGAGCCCGGGAACGCCGGGGCCTTCGGGTCCCCTCTGCTCGGCAACGAGACCGAGACCAGGTAGGACAAAGCAGGCGGTGGGGGAAAGTACCGTAATTGCTGGACTATAAGCCGCACCTGAATATAAGCCGCACCAGCTAAATTTAGAATAAAAAAACAAATTTTTACATATATAAGCCGCACCTGACTATAAGCCGCAGGTGTCCTTCCTGCTTCCGTTAGCTGTAAAAATCTATATATACATCCTTGTTAAAGACCATTGTAAAACCAACTAACTGGCCGTTAGCTGTAAAAATCTCTATACAAGCCGCACCGTTGTATAAGCTGCAGGGTTCAAAACATGGGAAAAAAGCCACGGCTTATAGTCCGGCAATTACAGTACTCACATATCGTTGTTGTCGGGTGAAAACCTTGTATGTCCAAAACCGTTCGTTTTGCATTTATCATTTTAAAAATGATTTAAACTAGTGAAAACAGCCGATCTAGTGCGAGGCGTTGTTTGCTTGTAGATCTGCTGTTTTCACTACTTTTGTGCGACGGCCTTGTACGATGAAGCAGGGCTTTACTTTGCGAAAGAACGAACAAATTTGAAACTTGGAGATACGAGGTTTCCACCCGACAACGACGATATTTTACTTAAAGGTAGGGCTACACCAAAAAGGGTTCTTGGATTGAAAGCGTAATGCGTTCCCGGTCTAAATGGGTATAGTAAAAGTATCAATACTTCTGTGTAGAAATACTCTGTTAAAGAATAAGTAAAAGATCAGAGTTTACTTGAATAAAAGTACAAAAGTATTGGTATCAAAATGTACTTATTGTACCAAAGTAGAAAGTACTCATTATGCAGAATGTCCCTTTTCACAAGTTTTCAAATTGATCTTTTGAAAATAGCAGATCTACAAGCTCACAATGCGTCACATCGCGACACATTGTGAGCTTGTAGATCTGCTATTTTCAAATGGCTGAAATGTGTATAGGGCTAATGTATGTTTTGTAATGATAATCCAAATCTACAGTACAAAGTAACAAATAACTAAAGTTTTCAAATAATTGTAGTGGAGTAAATGTACAACATTTGCCTCTGAGATGTAGTGGAGTAGAAGTAAAAGTACTGATAATTGGAATTAGCCAAGCAAAGTAAAAGTTGTACTTAATTACAGTACTTGAGTAAATGTACTTTGTTACTTTACACCACTGCAGCAGGTAGGACAAGGCCCTCAGGGACAGACAGCGTTTATACTGTCCTTAATGTGTTATACACTTTATAGTGTCCTTAATGCATTCTATTTTATAGTGTCCTTAGTGCACTGTATATTTTCTAGTGTCCTTTAATGTGCTATATTTAGTAAATGTGGGCTATTTTCTCTCTAGATTCACTGAGCACCGAGTCTGCGGAATTACTGTGAAAGGACAACTTTGTTTTTTTTAGTTTTTTACAACAAGGGTTCATATTTGAGATTGTAATTAGAGAAAAGAAAAGAGTTACAATGTTTTCATTTACTGTGTGTCTTTTTAGACAAATTAAGCCCATTCCCAAGATCCACCGCAGTCTTTCATGGGCAGATGTGAATTATGGGGGCCAGCACTGTTACTGTAAATATTCAAAAAGAAATCGACAGCTTTTTGTTTCTAAAAAGACATATTTAGCCGCTTGTACACATGCCCCCACCCACTGAAATCACAATCGATAAAACGATAGAAAGCAGTAAATGAAAACATTTGAACACTTTTCTTTTCTCTAATTACACTCTAAAATATGAACCCTTGTTGTAAAAAGCCAAGTTGTCCATTAAAAGCAAATGAGAGAAAACAATATGGGAACAGTTGTGTCGATAAAGCATGGTGAAGCTTCGAATGATCATGTATATATATGTCACGGTTTGATAGAGAAACAGTACGGTCGAGAAATGGAGCACTCGTCGTGCGGCACGGGGCGGAACAAGCAGTCGCTTTGATCCACAACAACGTCCTCCAGGCGGAGCCGCTCGATTGTCCACGACATTGCAAGCGGCGCGAAGGCCAGCGGACCTTGGTCCTGCTCTTCGCCCCCGAGCGCCGCAGGCGCGAGTGGCCGCGAAGAGCAGGCCAGGGCCGCGCGGCTGGCGGAGCGCCACGCGAGTTACGAAGCCGTGGTGAATGCAATCGTTATATTTATGCCCAGGCCGTCAGGCCTGGGCAAGCCCACGATAAACGCCCTGTCCAAGTGACTACAATGGAGCGCTCCCTAGCTCATAGTAAGCTAATGGCTAAACACTGCCGAGCTAGGCTAGTAAATAAAGAAAGAGAGTCGCAAACGAGTGACGTCAGCGCCTTCACTAGTGAATGGCTGTCGTCGCCATCTGGTGGTGATTGGTGTGTGGTGAACGACAAAACAAGCGCTCTTACAATGAACGTACTGAGTCACCCAAACGTACTGTAACATATATATATATAGATGCAGTGTCATTTGGAAGAGTACATGCAATTTCAAATGCAAGAGATGCATTTCTTGAAAGAGTACAAAAAGAAAATTGCTTCGTGATTGTTGTAGCTGACAAAAGAATTGCTAGCTCCAGCCCTACAGTGCACTGCATTGTGTTGGTTTGTGTGTGTGTGTGTGTGTGTGTGTGTGTGTGTGTGTGTGTGCGTGTGTGCGTGTGCGTGTCCGTGTGCGTGTGCGTGTGCGTGTGTGTGTGTGTGTGTGTGTCAAGGGAGCGTATGGAAGCCATGGAGAAGCAGATCGCCAGCCTGACAGGCCTGCTGCAGAGTGTGCTGAGCAGGGGCCCTGACGCAGACAGCCCGTAAGTAGACGCATGCACGTAGGCTGTGGTGTAAAGTAACTAAGTAGATTTACTTAAGTACTAAGTACAATTTTGAGGTATTTGTACTTTACTTGAGTGTTTCCAATTTCCAATACTTTTACTTGTTGGTTTTCACCCGACAAAACTAGCTACGCTCTAGGTATTTTCGTATGAGGGCACCCTAAGGGTGCCCACACACCAAAATACCTAGAGTGGAATCCGCCAATGCATTTCAATGAGAATGGAGCGGTTTCATGCCAGTAGAGGATTTCTGCAAAAAAAAAAAAACGCTCCATTCTCATTGAAATGCATTGGTGGATTCCACTCTAGGTATTTTGGTGTGTGGGCACTATTACAAGTTAAAGTCAGAAATTTGAAAGTTACTTAAGTAAAAGCTCAAAAGTATTGGTATTAAAATGTACATAAAGTACCAAAACTTGAATTATGGTAGAATCATGGTGCATTGTGATCTTGTTGATCGTCTATTTTAAAATGGCCAAAGTGTATATAGGGTTGAAGCAGTTAATGTACATTTAATGATAATCACAAAGTATCTAGTAACTAAAGTTCGCAAATATATGTCCTGGAGTAAAAGTACAATATTTGGATCCAAGATGTAGTGGAGTGGAAGTAAAAGTATTGGTACTGTAAATGGAAATAAATCTAGTAAAGTACAAATACCTCAAAAAGTACAGTACTTAATTAATTGTACATAGTTACTTTACACCACTCTCGGCCACGCATGCATGCACGCACGCACGCACGCACGCACGCACGCACGCACGCACACACGCACGCACACACACACATTCATTTGAATAACTACACTGGTCATCAACATTTTAGGACAGCGATATCATGAATACCATTCTTTTTTTTTTGTGTGTATATTTTGCCAGAAAAAAGCTGGACCCAAACGCGTTACTTGTGAGCTTGTGAGCTTGTATTTCCGTTGCTTGTCAACATCGTAAAACTACATTAATCACAAAATCAGGAATGACTCTAGTGTGTCTAAGCCTAACCTGAATATTTTCCTAATCGTAAGCCTAACTCCCCAAACCTTGTAACCATAAAACATTTCTCTATTGAGGACTCATATATTAATATGTGTACACACACGCATGCACGCACGCGTGCAGAGAAAGACACATCCCCAGACACCTGCCGTGCTGAGCGCACTGTGCAGACGCAATCATTGATATTCCTCCGTGTACACATTTTGTACACGCAGGAATGAATGATCGACCACATCAATTATGCAACACTGTCAAGTCGTCACACATGCATACACACACACACACACACACACACACACACACACACACACACACACACACACACACACACACACACACACACACACACACACACACACACACAGTCTCACTCTAAATTAAGTGCACAGTCATGAGGGCGTAAATGCACAATAACACAACGGCGAGCGAACTCACAAAGACGCATGCACGCTTATGCGTCTCATGCACGTATTATCACGTGCCCACACACACACACACACACACACACACACACACACACAGTGCACGCCCGGGGCAGTAAACACAACCTTACGCAGAGTGCGCACGCCATACACACAAACGTCAATAGCCGTTGGCTAGCTAAGCCGGCACAGTATGCTATCTCTAAACGCTTTAACTGTCTCTCTCTCTCTTTTAGAGAGAAGATTGAGTCAGCCAGCGACTGCTCGGGAACTGACAGTAAGTGTGTGCACGTGTGCGTGTGCGCGTGTGTGTGGTGGGATATTATATTTTTTGTGTCCCTGCCTCCCACTGCTGCCTGCTTGATATTCATGCAAAGTATCTCTCCTCCCAAGAGCACAGTCCATTGCTTAAGCGCTGCAATTTATTTTATTTTTTCCCCCGCATAGTAATGATTAAAGTGCCTTTTTCTCCCCTCTTGGTGTGACGAACGTTCCCCACTTATTTTGCCAAAAATAAAAACCTCACTCCCACTGCTGTTGTGCGTTGGCTTCTCACTGCTGCTTCTGTGTGTTAACACGCTGCCTGTGCCTCTTGTTTTAGCTGGACGCTCTAAAAAAAAGAAAGGTAGCTATGTGTGTGTGTCTCCACGTCTGCTCTTTACATATCGCCGTTGTCGGGTGGAAACCTTGTACGTCCAAAACCGTTCGTTTTGTATTCATCGTTTAGAAAAATGAACTAAACTAGTGAAAACAGCCGATCTACAAGCACACAACGCCTCGCGCCGCGAGGCGTTGTGTGCTTGCAGATCGGCTGTTTTCACTACTTTTGTGCGACGGCCTTGTATGGTGAAGCAGGGCTTTACTTTGCGAGAAAAACATACAAATTTGAAACTTGGAGATACGAGGTTTGTGCCCGACAGTGACACCACACCAACACCGTCCTTGCTGTGTGCGTTTTCCCTTCAGAGATCCCCTTGTTTCGTGTCGTCTTTTAAGTCTTGTCGGAAAGCATTTTGAGGAATGAATCTCAAAAGCTTAATATTTTTGTCCTTTATTGTGTGGACTCTTCAGGATGAAGTGTTAACAACAGAGTGTTACATTTCCAAATGTATGATGCTGCTATAAATCTATATACCGTGCGCGAATTTCTGTTGTGACGTCATATCATCTTATTTATTCCCCCGGTTTCATCAAACACATTCTCCTCAACTAGTCACAGCAGCATTGACTCCTGCTGAGTCTGCTATCGTTTTTATTTTATTTTATTTTTTTCTCGATTCTTTTGTTTCTTTGCTGCTCACAGCTGAGATCAGGACATTCCCTGTATTCACCGAAACCGGCGAGGCAGCAGAAAGGCATTTGGCTTAAGGATGACTGCAGGGTTTCACAGAGGTGCTGCCTGCTGCGACTGTCGCACGCGCTTTCAAAAGCAGCGTTTATAAATTAGCCATGTTCAAGTAGTCCAGCTTCAGCCTCTCCCACTGTCTCCCTCGCCTGGTCAACTTAAGCTGGTTGCACACTGCTGCGTTTTTTCGTTGCGTTTTGGAAACCGAAATCCGCAAAAAAAAAAAAGGCCAAGGAGAGAGAGAGGAGAGGGAGAGAGAGCAAGGGACCCAGTGGTGACAGTTACGAAAATCGGAAAAAAATTAACCCTGGTCCGAAAATAAATACGAAACGGGGAGGTGTAGCTATGACCGTGGCATGAATGACAAAGTCGTCAAAAACGCTTGTCAAGTGATCTCCAAAAAGCAGTTATAATTTCAAGATATGAGTAATTGAATAGGCCAGACTATCAATAGAATACAACAGAACTTCAGAAGATACTTCTATAAAATGAAGCATGGATCGGCACACACACATTCAGTGAAGGCAGTTCAGAACTTCAGGGAAACACCCCAAATATTGGTGTGCGGTGCGCGTGCCATGTTTCAAAAATCACATCATTTTGGGATTCTTTTTTTCTCGCTTTAAAACCCTCTAAGACCCCACTTGAAAAAAGAAAATAAAAAAAAATGGTGCTGTAGGAGTCCTAATAAGAGGAAAATGTAATGTTTTTTTTTTATATATATATACCGGTATATATATATACTGTATATGTTTTTGTAAGGTTTTATAGCCATAAATCATAAATCATGCTCTAATTTACATATGGGGGATACTTTTCACAATAATATCATATGTACATGTTCTAGACATTCTAATGATCACCAAAAAATATATATATATTACAGGCATTTTACTTATGTTTTTTGTGAGGAATAGCTTCAGTGAAAAAGTGAGATGTTATTCGTCCAGACTCTGGAATGTCAGCCTCTGTGGGAGGTGTGAATGAGGTTGGGGCAGGATTGTCCTTGATGAAAGCAGGGTGCTTACATGAGAACTCTTAGCATTCGTTTTCTGGGCACGTCATAGTAGGCGAACGTTCAGGGAAAAGAGCAGATCTACAAGCTCACAACACGTCACAACAAGGCGACACTTTGTGAGATTACACTGTAGATCTGCTATTTTTAAGATTTGGTGTTGAGAAAAAAATGAGGGGACCAAGTTTAACTAAATAGATATGGATTGAGTGGGTACTTGCAACTCAATCCAGAAGTGCACTATCTGTTGTGTGATTGACTGAATTGTAAGTCTCCCAATATCTGTCGCTCTGTCTTGTTATGCATGACATGCGTGGCTCGACTCCTGAGGGCTTGAGCGCAAAGGGCATAAGTGACATTTTCGAAGTTTTACAGGACAGCTTTTCATTGAAGCCTATATTAACTCATTTTGTGCCCGCGATTTTCGGTCGCAATGATGTCCAGAGTGCCTCCCGCAGGCTCCGTCCACTTGCACTCTCTTATTTTGAAGGCCCAGAAGTGCACCGCGTGATCACTTCCGGTCTGACGTCATCGGGTCGTGCGCCGGAACCGATCGTTGTTTACGTGGTGCCATGCTGGATTGCGTTGGAGCTTTTATACATGTGTTATATAAGCGAGCATCTGCCTCCATCTTCGCTTCTAAAGTGTAGTTTTGAGATAATGGACATTAAAGATGAGATCCCCCGTCCACCTCAATGTTATGGGATGACTATTGTGTGCTCGTGGAGCCGTGATGATGACAAATCAGCGCGGATTTTCGTCTCCGGACATCCGGCCATTCTACTCGGTAATGTACTCAACGTTACAGTAATTTATTACTTTTCGCGCGACAACACGCATTCGGCACTGTAAGTACTCGAGTACTTATCGCGTGACATCACGCAAACGGCACAGAATGAGTTAAGTAGATTGCTTAAACATATTTTGTTTTTAATTAAATAATGACAATGAATGGAAAGCTGTTCTCTACACCCTTTGCACTCCAAGCCTCCAAAGTGTTGCATTGGTTATATCCAATGCCAATCCTGTTTTAAATAAACCAATGCTCTCTGGGGACACTGTGTTGTTAGATGCTGAATACAGCTTTTCTTTGATTACTGTGTTTATCCCGGAAGCCTTGCCATGCTGTGTTCCATTGTTCAGCCTTATGTGTGTAAGGCTGTACACATTTTTACAGTCTATGGGTTGGTTCCCTTGACACATCACTGTGACATCGCAGGTGATATCACAGGTGACATCAGCATGTAAGTCCATATATGGGTATTCCCCAGTATCCCTTTTATGCCCATATATGAAGATCCCTGATGTCATCGATAAATACCACTGGCCAGATGGCCAATTCATGGCCCATATCTGTGTGGCTGGTTGAGATAGGGATCTCATTCTCCATGTATGGGCATAAAATATATTGTATGTTGTGATTTCATGGGAACCACCTTAACAGTATCCCTTTTATGCCCATATATGGAGATCCCTGATGTCAGGCACCGACCGACTGATGACCCACCCTCAAAACAAAAACAAAACCAAACGGTATAGAAAAAGAATCAAGTGAACAGGATAACGCTGCTTTTTGTGCCCCCCGGCAGCCCTGACGCCCTCTGCTCCCCTGGCCCTGATGCCCCCGCCGGCCTGCGCAGCCGGCCAGACGGTGACGGTGTCGCGGCCCCAGATGCAGCAGCACCTCCACAGCCTGCAGCAGAACACCAACGCCCTGCGCAAACAGCTCTCCCAGCTGCGCAACATGCAGGTGATGTGTGTATGTGTGTGTGTGTGTGCGTGCGTGCGTGCGTGCGTGCGTGCGTGCGTGCGTGCGTGCGTGCGTGCGTGTGTTAGGGCATTCACCAAATATTCGAATATTCGAATATCAAAGTCACTATTCGAAGTCGAGTATTCACATATTTTTTATTTATTTTTTATAGTTTTTTCTTTAAAAATATATATATATCTCTTCATGGTTTATAAAGCTTGGCTAGATAGGAAGTCATAAGAACCCTGACGAGCACTTGGAATTGTAGGTATTATATTTAATGTGACTCGGTTCCGCAGATAAATATTGTGAAAATAGCAGATCTACATGCTCACAACGCCTGCGTTGCGAGGCGTTGTGAGCATGTAGATCGGCTATTTTCACAATGTCTGCCTCTTGCTTACTTACTATTTGCTAGTTTGGCCAGTCCTGTCGAATATTCAACTATTTGAATACTCTGAGGTCGAATAATCCGAATACTAAAAATCACTATTCGTGCCCTAATTCAGTACCCTTATGCAGTACCCTTATGCCCTTTAGGGTTCATTTGGTTCCATTTGTACACTGTCAGAGTTAAAGGGATATTCCACTTTCAACAGGGAAAAACCTTATGGGCTTTTCTCCACATACACACCCATTGTAACTTCAAACTCCATTTTAACCATGATAGATTCATTAAAAACACCCATTATTTTTCTGGTGACTCATACTACCCTCCTAATACGTGAGCAGGCTGTCTTTTATCCATAACTTTTTTCCATTTATTTCTAATAATTATTTGGGAAAATGGAAAAAATGAAATACAAAAAAAATATTATTAAAAATAAAATAGAAAAAACACGACCTGCTCAATATTAGGAGGGTAGTATGAGTCAAAAAATTGTGTTTTTAATGAATCTATCATGGTTAAAATGAAGTTTGAAGTTACAATGGGTGTGTGTGGGGAGAGGCCCTGGGCCTGGAGGGCCTGGTAACATTTACATCAAATATCGAAATATTGAATCAAGCAAATTAAAATCTGTTCAGGGTGTTCATAAAAGCCTGATTAGACGATAAAATGACCAAATGTTTTTTTTAAAGTGAAATATCCCTTTAAAGATGGGGGGGCAAGATTTTCCCCTCTATAAAACATGATTATCTACTATTATGATTATACTAGGAGGAAGGCTTTTTCCAAAAAAGTGTACAGAAAGAGTTAAAACTATGTTTTTATGTGGCCACACCCACCAGCATTGGTATGCGTGGTTGTCATGGTGGGTGGTGACCCAGCTGAAGTTAGCCACACCCACATGTGTTGGGTGAATGGTAATTAGGGGAGGGGATGATTCTGTGATGTAATAAGTATGTGTGTTTTTGGAACGGCACGTCTGACCCAGCAGGTGGCATCCTCCAGCTAAAAACCCAAATAAAAAGAGAATGCATAATTGCTCATAAAAACCACACCAGGGGGTCTAATGAAGTACTGTCAACCTCCTAGACACATGAAAAACAGAAAAAAGTACAAAACTATGGCACCACCTCTTTAAGGTGAGACTTTGAAAATGTGAAAGCTTGAAAAAACACCATGACTATCTAACACTGAGCCGGGGTCTCCCCGCCGGTCCTCAGCTGGAGAACCAAGACTCGGTGCTGTGCCTGCTGAGGCAGACGGAGGCGGAGCTCAGCCTGATGATGCTGGACGCCACGCGCACCCAGGAGGACCCCCTGCAGCGGCAGCGCCTCCTGGTGGAGGAGGAGAGACTCAAGTACCTCAACCAAGAGGAGCTGCTCATCCAGCAGCTGCAGTGAGTTCAGAGGAAAGACAAAGTGGTGTCAGTTCAGCAAAAGCAAAGGCATGGCAACATGACTGGTTTCTAGCACGCGTGCGTGCTAGAAACCAGTCATGTTGCCATGCCTTAGCAACAGGCATGATGAATTTATTTTGACACATTAGATGCCATTATTTTGGTAATTATTTGGCTGTAGAGTGCCGCCGTTCACTTACACTTTATTTTGAAGAGCCCCGGAAGCCACGTGCCTGTGCCATAGAGTTATTGCGACCGTCAGGGAGCAGCTTACTATGAAAACCTCCACCGGCCGTCGGTCGGTCGGTCGGTCGGTCGGTCGGTCACACGTCACACGTCACACCTTTGCCCTGCTCATATCTCCGCATCAGTATATAGGGCTTGTTTGTTTATTGTATGACATCACGCCACATCATCAGCTGTGGACTCTGTGATGTCATCGTATCGCATCAGTATATAGGGCTTGTTTGTTTATTGTATGACATCACGCCACATCATCAGCTGTGGACTCTGTGATGTCATCGTATCTCCATATATGGCCATCTCCGTATATGGAGATATAAGTCGTCCATGCCCAAGTATGGGCTGGTGAGGTCAGACTTTGTGTGATGCGTAGGTTATCTCCATATATGGAGATTCAACATTCCAGGCAATGCTCTCTTCCCTGGTGAGAATTGCCCCTTTATATAGGGCTTGTTTGTGTATTGTATGACATCACGCCACATCATCAGCTGTGGACTCTGTGATGTCATCGTATCTCCATATATGGCCATCTCCGTATATGGAGATATAAGTCGTCCATGCCCAAGTATGGGCTGGTGAGGTCAGACTTTGTGTGATGCGTAGGTTATCTCCATATATGGAGATTCAACATTCCAGGTGTAACTATGGCTACCCGTATGACGTGAGAGGTGGAGGTTGTGATATTTGTGGAGATAAGCGACCAACGGTCGCTTGTCTCCCGATTAGGGAGTCTTACTGGTTTATTGCGACCGTCAGGGAGCAGTTTACTATGAAAACCTCCACCGGCCGTCCGTCCGTCGGTCGGTCCGTCGGTCGGTCGGTCGGTCACACGTCACACGTCACACCTTTGCCCTGCTCATATCTCCGCATCAGTATATAGGGCTTGTTTGTTTATTGTATGACATCACGCCACATCATCAGCTGTGGACTCTGTGATGTCATCGTATCGCATCAGTATATAGGGCTTGTTTGTTTATTGTATGACATCACGCCACATCATCAGCTGTGGACTCGGATGACATCAGGGATATCCATATATGGGCATAAAAGGGACAAGGGCTTACAGTTAAGAGATCTCCATATATGGGCATATCAGAAAGCCCATATATGTTCATATACTGATGACATCAGGAATATCCATATATGGGCATAAAAGGGACAAGGACTTACAGTTAAGAGATCTCCGGGCATAAAGGGACAAGGACTGTTACAGTAGATATAGAGATGTCCATATATGGGCATAAATGAACAAGGACTGACAAACACTGAGATCTCCATATAACCTATGGGAATATAAGGGACGAGGACAATGCGTAGCATTGTGAGCTTGTAGACCTATTTTCTAAATATTGTTGTACATTAAAAACTTGAAATGGGTCGTTCTGCATAGTACTTGGGATTTGTTGATGTAAATGTTCACATAGAGTGTAATAATTGGTAAAACAAACTTTTGGCCTATTTGTGGAGATAAGCGACCAACGGTCGCTTATCTCCCGATTAGGGAGTCTTACTGGTAATTGCATTTCGCACTAAACTGCGACCGTCAGGGAGCAGTTTACTATGAAAACCTCCACCGGCCGTCCGTCCGTCCGTCGGTCGGTCGGTCGGTCGGTCACACGTCACACGTCACACCTTTGCCCTGCTCATATCTCCGCAATCACACTGCTAGCTTCGCTGCTGGTGATGTCAATAGCTATGATGTCACTGTGACTGTGCACCATGCCCAAATTTGGAGATCATGTGTGGCAAAATATCAACAAACGAGTGAAAGGCCTTTATCAAGTAACCATAGCAACTAAAAATCAACAAATTGTGCAAAGTGAAATATCTTTATCTGGTAACCATAGAAACCAAAATAATCAACAAATATGAGTATTTGTCCCCTTGTAGTATGTCACTAATTTGAAATATGTGGGAATGGCTGACACAGAACTCCATATTTGGACATAGAAGTGACAGACAGATGATATCTCCATATATGGGCATAAAAGGGCATGGCTGATGATATCTCCATATATGGGCAATTGGGCATAAAAGTCGCAATCAGTAGTATCATATATGACTCTATATATGGAGTTATATGTTGTTCGTGTCCAAATATGGGGCTTGTGAGGTCAGACTTAGTGAGATTCGTCGGTTATCTCCATATATGGAGGGATGTGTTGGTTATCTCCATATCTGGAGATTCAACCTTCAACGATTTTGACATCTTGTTACTAATCTGTCGGTAGATAAGACGATTTTGACATATTGTTTGTGGAGATAAGCGACCAACGGTCGCTTATCTCCCGATTAGGGAGTCTTACTGGTATCAAAACCTCCACCGGCCGTCGGTCGGTCGGTCGGTCGGTCGGTCGGTCGGTCGGTCGGTCGGTCACACGTCACACGTCACACCTTTGCCCTGCTTATATCTGGGCTCGTTTGTGTATTGTATGACATCACGCCACATCATCGGCTGAGGACTGTGTGATGTCATCATATCTCCATATATGGAGACATAAGTTGCTCATGCCCAAATATGGGCTGGTGAGGTCAGACTTAGTGTGATGCGTAGGTTATCTCCATATATGGAGATTCAACTTCAATGAGTAACCATGGCAAATCACACCGTACACAAATGACCCTTATATAAGACCGGCATTATCTACCGACAGCTGCTATAAGCCAACCCTGTCGATAAGGTCTGAGTCGAAGAAATGCTTCTTTCCTGGTATAAGACCGGCATTGTCTGTCGTACATTTCGGTCAATTCCAGTGGGGATGCCATTGAAAAGTTAATCTAGTTGTACAAAGTAATCAAAGAATGGGTTGACTGGTAGGCTGGTTGACTGCTTTATCTGTGGAGAGTGTATGTCACTGAGAGTCCTTTTATAGCGATTGAAATCATGATGAGGTCACGATGAGTCATCTATGCCCAAATATAGATTTCTAGGTCAGATGGCCCATGGAGTTTGTGATGTCAAACCTAGCAACCCAATATAAACAAACCTGATGTCAGACCTGAAGTATCCTTTTATACCCATATATGGAGATACAGAGATCTCCATATATGGGCATATTAGAAAGCCCATATATGGGCATATACGGATGACATCAGGGATATCCATATATGGGCATAAAAGGGACAAGGGCTTACAGTTAATAGATCTCCATATATGGGCATATCAGAAAGCCCATATATGTTCATATACTGATGACATCAGGAATATCCATATATGGGCATAAAAGGGACAAGGACTTACAGTTAAGAGATCTCCGTGCATATAGGGACAAGGACTGTTACAGTAGATATAGAGATGTCCATATATGGGCATAAATGAACAAGGACTGACAAACACTGAGATCTCCATATAACCTATGGGAATATAAGGGACGAGGACAATGCGTAGCATTGTGAGCTTGTAGACCTATTTTCTAAATATTGTTGTACATTAAAAACTTGAAATGGGTCGTTCTGCATAGTACTTGGGATTTGTTGATGTAAATGTTCACATAGAGTGTAATAATTGGTAAAACAAACTTTTGGCCTATTTGTGGAGATAAGCGACCAACGGTCGCTTATCTCCCGATTAGGGAGTCTTACTGGTAAGAATATAATAGAGAGGACACCGGATATCCCCGCCCGTCCACTTGCATTGAGTTGCTCACCTAGCGCATGAAGCGTACTTCCGCGTTTGAGACGCCTCTGAAACGTGACGTAGTGGGGCTTCTATTATGCTTCTGTGACGCATAATAGTTTGTGTTCATGGACGCGCTGGGGCTCTAATTCATGAACGAGCACCTCCGGTATGAACGCGCGTCAATGCAAAGAAGCCTAGATGCGCGTTCATGATTAGAAGCCCCAACTGCAGTACCTCAAACGGTCACCATGTCCATGGCGCCCCCTCGGTCCCGGTGGCTTGGCCTGTGCATGTTGTGGAAATTGACGATTTTAAAATGGACGTCAGTTTGTGTACATTCGGTCGCGAAACTAAAATCCTAACCGTGGCCTACCGTCACGGCCCAGGTGAAAAAGGGCGGCTCTCGGCCTTCTCGCCGTTTGTGTGGGGAGATTCCGAGATAAAGCCGTTTCTTTGCATCATGAAATGAATAGGTGCCTATGGAGAATAGACGCGCCATGATGCTGGCGGCCGAGTTGCATCATGGGATATGTAGTGTTTTCGCTCACCAACCGCGGCACCTGTTCATCTGGTAACCATGGTAACCAGGTAAGACGTCTCCAGGCGTCTTAACTCATACAGTGCCAAACGAATTTTAGATCAACTTTCTCACTATGGACTTCCCTGCCAGACGACTTAAATCGACTTTTACTTAGAAAAAAAAAAAAAAAAAAATGTTTTTATTTTTTTATTTTTTTTATTTAAAAAAAAAATAAAAATTTTTTGGACCCCATTAAATCTAGTAAACATGATTTCAATCGCGATTTTGCATGTTCCACCCCCCATACAACCCCATCTTTCATACAGGGCAGCCATCTTTGCTTACATAATGTAAAACATAATGGCTATTATCTCAAGAATGCCTGAACGGATTTCCAATCTTTTTTTTTTGTTTGAAAGCTGTGAACAGCCTGCACAAACATGGTGCATGATCTGTGCATGGCCGTGCATGATCTGTGCACTATAAATTACATGGAAGTCTATGGAGATTTTCTGGCAATAATGCCACTCGAGGGCATATTTGGAGTAGTTCACCCCCAAAATGACTTTTTTTCTATTGATTAGTCACGCCATGGAGAGTAGAGTTCAATAATATTTTTAGTTTTTTGTCGCATTCCTAAGACAAAAATGTGATAACAATAAATTTACCCCCATTCGTTCCGGATGGGGACCCGTTTTGAAACGGGTCCCCATCCGGAATCAATGGGGGTAAATTTACTCGAATCAAATTTTTGTCTTAGGAATGTGACAAAAACCAAAAAATATTATTGAACTCTACTCTCCATGGCATGAGTAATCAATAGAAAAAAAGTCATTTTGGGGGTGAACTACAACTTTAACAGGGAATCGGTGAGCTTGGGGGTCTCCTATTTTCGATATTTCCACCAAAAGGCCCTTTTAGAAATGTCAGCCCCTGCCTCTCTAACACTCTCCGCATGTCCCTGGAGCCTGCTGTAACGGGTTGCTTTCCCCTCAGTGCCCTGGAGAGGTCCGTGGAGGAGCTGCAGAGGAACTCGTCCATCAACCACGGCCTGGTCACCGAGCAGGACGTGGAGCAGAAGACCAAGGAGCTGAGGACGCTGGGAGAGACCCTCACCCAACTGAAGAGTAGGTACTTTGGCGGAGGATTCGGAGGAAGTACTCAAGATAAATATAAATATAAATATAATATGTCGTTGTTTTACAAAACGAACGGTCCAAAATCGTTCGTTTTGTATTTATCATTTAAAAAATCCTACCCAATGTGAAGTGAGCGGTGGTCATGCTTGCATAACGTCTTCAATTGGTAATTGGTGATGTAATACATGTAGGCTACACACACACGCACATTGCTATGGCAAAACGCTGAGGAAAACACATTATTATGGCAAAACGCTGAGGAAAAGTTGCTACAGATAGTGGCTACAGATAATTGGTGATGTAATATGATGTAATATGGCTACGCACACACACATATTGCTATGGCAAAACGCTGAGGAAGACACATTGCTATGGCAAAACGCTGAGGAAAAGTGGCTACAGACACACGCACAGCCACTCTTAGGAGCGGTTTACCACCGCTCAAAAATGAACTAAACTAGTGAAAACAGATGATCTACACAACGCCTTGCGGTGCGAGGCGTTGTGTGCAAGGCGTTGTCTGCTATTTTCACAATAGAACCATGTTTTACAAAATGTAATGCCTCAATTCTTAGTGCTCGTAGGGTGGGGGGGTCCCCAGTTAAAATATGATTATTTTGGGGGGTTGCGGCCTGAAAAGGTTGTGGTCTGGGAAGACCGGGAGCACACTCCTTCCAGGAGTGGCGGTTCATGGTCAAGGCTGCTGCTATACATGGTCTGTGACAGGGACAGAGCTGTAGGTTCTGCTGAGGCCGGACAATTTGTCCTCTCTCTATCGCCCTGTGTTCTTTGTCTCCCAAAGTTCTGCATCGTTTTCTCTCAGAACACTACACAGTCACATCAACACACCCCCTTGTTGTCTTAGTGGAAGGAAGTGGAAGTCTGGACCCTGGAGTCTCTTCACACCTCATATACTCATATACTCTACTGTATGATGTGCAGAGCTTTGTTCTGACTCACACCACAATCGGTTGCCATGCCAATATAACATCATCACCATGACGGCAGAGATCCACATGGAATCCACGCCATGTCCTCTTCATTTTCATGTGTTTATCATCATCATTTACTCATTGTGGGCTCGCTGAAAGGCGAGACCAGTATGTTATACCAAATCCTTATAGTTGTGGGCTCGCCTGAAGGGCGAGAACACTATGTTATCCTTATTATTTGTATAGTGAGTTCCGCCGCATATTTCTGCCGCAGACAGTACAAAGGCTGGGCCCAATGAGGCGCAATTGGTGGAAAACAAATCTGGGAGAGGTGTTAGCTGGAGTATTGGTTGAGCTTCACATGACAGTTAGCACGCTGCAGAATATAGTCACGTTGGCAAACATAAGAAATGAAGAACAATTTATTTGATTAAGATTTTTTATTTTAGTTATTGTTGTGGGCTCGCCTGAAAGTCGAGAACACTATGTTATCCTCATTATCGTGGGCTCGCCTGAAAGTCGAGAACACTATGTTATCTTCATTATTTAGTGAGTTCCGTCGCAGACAGTATAAAGCCAGTTATGTATATAGTGAGTTCCGTCGCAGACAGTACAAAAGCTTCACATGACAGTTAGCACGCTGCAGAATATAGTCACGAGCGAGCCCACACTGTTTCGTAGGAACAATATTTCTAGTTCAAGTGTATTCTCCTAAAAAATTACAGTACAAAGGCAGCCCTTAGCCAATGAGGAGCAGCGCTCTAGGTGACATCATCACCAACAAGTGCGAGGAGTGGGAGGAGTGGGAGGAGTGTTGCTTCCAAATAAAGTACACATCTGGAAAGATGGAAAGAAAGAAAGGAAGAAAGTCGGACAAGTAGTATTATAGTCTAGCAGCTGGAGTTCTGAACAGCTTCAGCGTAGGAGATCAGACCAGCTGCCTTTTGAGTTACTGGCCGACCTCCCTTATGTCAAAGCAAGTAAAACACCAAATTAATCCAAATGAATGCTTTGACGCACCGCAGAGGGGTTGAGGCTTCAGTTTTTTTATTCATCGTCGGAGGATGCTGCAGATCTCGGCGGTTGATGCCGGCGCGATGACCGCGATAAAACCTTAATACATATTCATGGCTTTCCGCCGGCTTCGATTCATATTCATAAAATGTTTAGCACTTTGGCTGTCTCGTCACTTTGGCCCCCGTAATTGTCCTCTCCCTCGAACGAGTATGAATATTTATATTTGGTACATTAGCTGACCTTTGTGGCGTCTCACATTATCCCTCGAAAACCTGGAACGCGTCCTTGTCGCGTTAGATTTGAACCACTTTAACCATTATTTTATGCTTTAACTATTGGAAAATAGCAGATATACAAGCTCACAGCGCGGCACCGAGTGCCGCGCTGCGAGCTTGTAGATCTGCTATTTTTGAAAAATTGTGAATATGTGTGCAAGTCTTTGAATATCTTTGACCCGATCTTTGACCCGACTTCTAAATCAGTGGTTCTCAAACTTTTTCATGTCAAGGACCCCCAAAATGACAGTTATTTGGCCACGGACCCCCATCTCAAAACATGTTGTTCCAGGGACACCCCCAGAAGCAGAGATGTAGAGTTACAAACGTTTGCTTTGAAAAATATATATTGAAAAATGTGCACACATTTTCACGTTTTTTTTCAAGCAGCGCGGCACTCGGTGCCGCGCTGTGAGCTTGTATATCTGCTATTTTTCAATAGCATTAAATAATTCTAGGCCTAAATAGGTTAAAATGTGGCTCGTATTTGGATTTTCCAGGCGGACTGATCTTGTTTTCAGCGCCGGCTACGCCGCAGACACAGCTGGTAATGCATGTCGTGTTGTGTTATGGCGGCGTGACACGGAAAATCTGGTTATCCTTCACTCCGGGGTACCGACCCCAGGGGGGCTGCGGTTAACAAAAGGCTACACCTGGGCACGGCAGGGGGGGGGGGGGAGGGAGGGGGGGGGGGGGGGGGGGGCTCCTGCGGGGTGCGGTGACAATGTACACGTGCGGGAACAAATGCTTTGTTGCATGTTCTACAAGCGAGCGGATCGTGCCCGTAAATAAACACTGCCTTCGGATCGCTCGGTAACAACAAAGCCTCTAAAAGCGGCGAGATAATGCATTATTAAATGTCGTACAGTCACTCGCTCCTCTCTTCTCTTTACACGCGTACGTAAACATGCATGCATTGTTCATGAATTGAATACCAAGGACTTCCAACGTAAAAAAAAATACCGTAAAAGGACTTATTTGGGATGTTCCTTTTAGGCAGGGTTTTAAACTGTACTGTGCTACATTTCTATTGTATTGACTATACTTGTACTGTTCTCCATTTGTGTCTAATGAAATACTCAATCAATGAATCAATCATGCACAATGCAGACGCATCCTTTTCTATTTGAGTCAATACCTCGACGCCTCCGCTGCTCTGTATAACTGTCCGTCTGTATGTTTCTTTCTCTCTCTTAGATAGAGCTATACATGACAGCATGACAGGAAAAAAAAAAACATTTCTTCAATGAAATATTCCAACGGTAGCTCTACCGTCTTAGCCTCCTGTGCTATTACCCATTTTAAGACTAGGAATTATGCTTTAGCTATTGAAAATAGCAGATATACAACCTCACAGTGCCTTTTATATATATATATATATATATATATATATATATATGTAACCCCTGGGTAAATTGCCCAGCGTTATTTGTGCCTATTTTCAAAAACCTCAACATTAGGCAGTCCATTCATAAGCCCACAGGTTAAAAGGGTCTGGTTCACTTTAAGAGATCAGCCTAACTTGATGTGTATTGTGTTTTCTCTTTTACTTGACTCTGATTGGTCAGGATGAATGTCCTTCATTTTCTAAGCATGTGATTGGTTGGGGGGCGGGACATGAAAAGAAAATGTGTGTGTGTTTAAGAGTTGGGAGTCAGTTTTGGTGTGTGACTGGGAGAGGAGAGGACGTGAATGAAAACGAAAGCATCACGTTATAAGAATGAACCAAGTGTTTAAATCTTTTAGTGTTTAACACTTAGGGAGGGGTCGTTTTTTATTGAGGGGTGTTACTGGAGAAAATGTGTAAGACCTTTTATAAAATGCCATGACCCTCCCTCTCAATTGGGGGAAAAATCAATGACCCTCCCCAAGCATTAAAATAAAAAAGATTGACCCTCCTCTACAACATGACATTTACCACAGTAAAATGATGCCTAAAACCTAAACTTAGTTATTCCTAACCAGTGGCGAGAACAGAACACCGAAGCAAGTTCTGGGTGGGCACTGCTAAATTTATTTTCTTTCTTTCTTTTTTAACTGTAAATAATTAGGATTTTCTAGGGTTAAAAAACGTGTGCGGGCGGCAGCAGCAATGAACAATTGAGCTTTCCATTGTTTTAGGAAAATACATTGTAGTATAAACACTAGGGGTGCAGGAAAAAATCGATTCGAATTCGAATCGTGTTTCTAACATGGCAAGTTTCAGAATCGATTCTCATTTTTATTAGAACATATTTATTAGATATCATGATTTTCATGATTTATTATTTTATGATTTTTATTATGATGTCTTTTTTATTACGATAATTTATTAGATATTATGTTGTGTTTGTATGAGTTAAAAGAATGTGTGCAAGCATGAATAAATCAGACATGTTGTCTTGGATTTACCTTTGTGTGTTTACATTATTGCAATAAGTTGATAAAACCTTTACAATTATAAAAGCTACGTAAATGTACTCTGCCTTCATGCCAAGCATCTATGGCAAAGGGCCATACAAATATGAGTTATTAAAAAAAGAATTGGTCAAGTCAAGTGGCTCAAATTGCCCCAGACCCAAGTCTAGTACTGTCAGTTTAATGCTGCTAATAAAAAAATGCAAACATAGATTACATCAATAATTTAGTTAAAAGAAAACTAACAAAAAGTGTCAGGCCTTTATTATTGTCAATAATAAAGGCAAGACAGCAAACAATTATGCAACAATGATTCACAGAACTTTTAAAATGCACTTCAAGTCAAGTTTCACATGCTGTATGTTGCACATTTCAGTTATCTCAGTTCACTGTTTTCGGGTAACTTTCAGTCAGATGATTTGTGGGTTGTCTGGGTGTATTTGCAAGTTCCTTGTCTTTAACAAAAAAAAGTACAGTTTTTGCTAAAGGGACAAATACTGATACACAGTTAAAATATTACTGACAGCACTTGATCATCTGGTCAGATGATTTGTGGTTTGTCTGAACGCGTATTTGCAAGTTCAAATAAGGAAGGGAAACCACGTGACCACCAGGAACGGCCATGCCGCTCCCTGACGCTCCATGGGTGCCAGAACTCGCACCGAAAGTGCAATGAAATACGTGTGAAATACATGCCGTATGATTTCAGTTCCTTTTTTTTCTTTTCTCAGTTCACTTTCGGGTCAGATGATTGGTGGTTGTCTGGGTGGTTGTCTGGGTGGCCTTTTGTCTAGGCCACCCAGACAACCACAAATCATTGTTTTTGCTAAAGGGACAGATACATAGTTAAAATATTGCTGACAGCGGTTTCAATTCCTTTCTTTGTTTCGGCAGGAGAAATTCTTCATTGTAGCCTATTTGGGGAATTCCACCTCAAATAACCAATCACCATTTTGGGTCTCATAACTGTTTAAATTAATATCAGATATCTAAATATAGGCATGGGTATCGTTCACCTTTGAATCGATACGATACCTTTTTCAATACCTGGGAATCTATACGATACCCTTTTCGATACCATTTTCGATACTTTTTATTTATTATTATTATAATTATTATTTGCCTTTTTCTATGGGCTATTTTAGAGACCAAAATAGGTTATTAAGCCAGTTATTCAGCCATTTTCATGTCAAGTAGGCCTAGTAGTAGTAGTAGAGTAGTTGATGTGACTACTATTACTGTTATGGCTGCTATTGTATAATTCTATTGTTTGTCTACAATAGAATATACACATAATAATAAACATTATAGGCTATTGTCGGCTATTTTCCACGGTAACGAGTGTAGCCTACTAAAGCAGTCATTAAACTCTCAGTAGCCCAACTCTTACAGATGCGACCGGCCAGGGGTGTGTTCAAGAGTATTGAAACGAGGTATCGTTTGTTTTTACGTGAACCAATACTCGATAGTATCGATGTCATGCGATTGATACCATTAAAAGTATCGCAGACGATACCCATCCCTATCTAAATATTGACTCAAGAAACGTATATTACTGTCTGAGGTTCACACAAAAGTCAGAGTAAACCTTTAAATGACATGTAGGCCTAACGTAAGATTTTTAGGGGACTTCCGCCTCCTATAACCTGGCCCAGTTAGTTACCAATAATTACCACCTTGGTTGTTATATCCCCATGTGTAACGCCCAGGATTCGAACGCGGGTTTCCCGTGTATCTTAACCATCAGACCAAAGGGATATCCCTTTGTACCAGGGGAGATACTAGACTTTTGAGGCCATCAGGCTGAGTCACTCTGCTACACGTGTTCAAAAGCTCAAGACCCAGGGCTTAATTAATGCCGGAGCTTCGCTCCGCCACCTGGCTCTTGCGCTCCGGTACCTGAAAGTGCGCTCCGCCACCTGCTTCTTGCACTCTGGTACATCAAATGCGTCTACAGTCTATATAATGTTAAGTGGCGTGCCATGCCGTCGCATGAGGGCCTGGGTATGGGGAAGTGTAAATACTTTATTCTGAAGGTAAAACCGGAAAAGGTAGTTGTTGTTGCTGCTGGTTACTTGTCGCACAGCATTACGTCATCACCTGATGACCTCACCGGGGGGCTCTCTCGATTCCGACATGTCGCCACTCCGACAGTGACTTCTTATTGTTGGAGTGGCAACACGTCCATAGAGGTTAAGGTTAAGGTTAGGGTAAGAGATAGTTGGAGTAGATCCTGATATATGAATTGAATAGAGAATTGCTTTGAATCGAGAATCGTTTTCAATCGAGAATCGTTTTTAAATCGGAAAATAATCGTTTCTGAATTCGAATCGTTTGATTTGAAAGAATCGAAAAAAGATTGTGAATCGTGACCCCAAGAATCGATTCTGAATCGAATCGTGGGATACCCAAAGATTCGCAGCCCTAATAAACACAGCCACTTCAGTTCATTCACTAACTACAGTGACTGTGGGGCATTTCTAGGGATGGCACCCACGGTTTGTCATTAAATAAAGCAGAAGGCTGTTGACAATGGTTGCATAAGTGCCTGTACCTCTGGAGCCATTGTTTGCTTTTGAAAAAGTGCATGACCCTCCCTTGAATTCAAAGTAAAATCAGCAGACCCTCCCTAGGACTGAAATTAAAATAGCATGACCCTCCCCTATTTTCCTCCAGGGGGTGCTGTTCATAAAAAACGATTGCTCCCTTAGCTATTGAAAATAGCAGATATACAAGCTCACAGTGCCTTTTATATATATATATATATATATATCTGATATATATATATATATATATGTATATATATATATATATATATATATATATATATATATACACATACATACATAAATACATAAATACAAAAATAAACAGAAATGTATTTTTATAACTACGTGTTTTTTTTTGTTTTAACTTTGAACAATAGGGTACCCAACCTCTAGGGTAGTGGTTCTCTAAGTGGGCTCTGTGGACCTCTAGGGGTCCTTGAGGGGGTTCCAGGGAAATGTACAGGGTCATTCGGTTCGGTATTCGATATTCGGTTTGATATTTCCGAAATGCAAACAGCAACAAGTGCGGACAGCTTCTCTCTGAGTCTAGTTTCAGAACATAATGATATGCACGCATTACTCCGCCCCTTCCCACCAGATAACCACGTCTACATTTTAGATTTCTTTTCATAATCTGAATTCTGATAAAACAGATAAAGAGGCAGGGTTTCTCGCTCCTTTAATGTTTGAATCTATTTTGATGTTTACAACTTTTCATGTGCTAAATCAGTAAATACAGTTGTACGCATTATTATATTGATTCACATTCTTCCCACAGATTACACACAAAGAAAGTTTGACAACATGACTAATATCAATAACATAAAGTACAAGTACAGCAATATTTGTAATTAGTCTTCAAAAACTTTGAAAAGTATCCTAACTAATAGTTGCCGTTTTGCATGTAGCTATAAAACAACAATACATTAACTGTAGTAAATGTTGTCAACCATATAAAATAATGCATTATATAACTGTTGTCCTCTATACAGTATACTAGCCCTTACCCGTTCAAAGATATGAGCTCCAAAATGATGTGCAGTGTGTGGGTTATGGGATGTGCACTGTGCATACAGTATATGAGGGATGGAAAGTAACTTTAACTGGTGCTTGCATGATAATATGTAGGAGCATCAATGTAAGAAATACCCGTTTCGTTTAATGGTTACAGAGATACTGTGTGTGTGTCCCCCCCCCACGCCCCCCCCCAGCCTGCCCGCCCACCCGCCTGCGCACACACCCGCCTGCCTGCCTGCACACACACACACACACACACACACACACACACACACACACACACACACACACACACACACACACACACACACACACACACACACACACACACACACAGAGCTGGTTAAACATGTTGCCTCATGCTAGATGCAGAATAGATGTGCCTCATGCTAGATGCAGAATAGTAGGTGGTATTGCCTTATAAGAAAAAGTGCTTAGAAAATGAATTTCGTTCCCACGTCTGGGCGGGGTTGCACCAGCTGTTACTAAGTTATAACGTAGCCTAGTTGTAACGTAAATGGCTTCTAAGTCAAGACTTACGCATTACTAAAATGTCAGGTGTTGCACCGCACAAATTAGTTCTTACGTATCTCTAAGTAACAACTAAATATTTACACCACCCCTTGGGCAGCACTAAGTCTTTACTAAGTAACCTATCTCTATGGGAGTAGAGCAACGTCACTACTAACGTGGCAGACAGCATTATATCAGCTATAATTAATTCAACAATGAAACTACCCATCTGTTTAAAACATACATTAAGCGGCCATTTGAAAATAGCCGATCTACAAGCTCACGATGTGTCTGTTAGTATTTCTATATTGCAGGATTGATACTTTTTTAATACTATATCTACTATAGTATAGTACTTTTCAACCACTGCATACAGCACAACAGCGAATTGAACGGTGCGCTCTCTTCCCCTGTGTCTCCAAATATGCGTTGCTCTGCGTTACTTCACAACGGGGGATACAATCCGTTTGCAGGGCAGTGCGCTGCGCAGGGATGCGCTCGCCCTGTGCGCGCATATCAGTGACTTGTGTTCTGTACTGCACATGCCAGTGGAGAGACGGAGGTCTCTGTTGACAGAAGACGATACAAGCTTTATTTCCTTACTAGAAACAGTTCGCTTTCATTGGATTCGGGAGCTATGACGTCATTTTATGCGACTATACATTACTTTAGGAACAGTCTAGGCATTACTAGTTACGTTATGCCTTAAGAAGTCGTGGTGCAACACCTGTTAGTAACTCACTTAGTTACAAACTAACTAGTAGTTACTAAGCCTCTAGTAAGGACTTTACTCCCTAACTTAGGGCAGGACTTACGTTCTGGTGGTGCAACTGGCCCCAGGGCACTACTCGTTCAATGCATTTTTGCATAGACAATACCCTTGTGGACTTTGGGTTAAAAGTTCTCCGCACGAAACCGGCACGACTTTTGTCACCAGCCAGAATTGTATATAAAAGTGAACACAAAAATCTTGTGCTGCTTTTTTTGCTTGTAAAATGTTCTATATTGATTTTGGCAACACAAAATCTTTCTCAAATGTCATAAATACATCTACTTAACATCTGAAACAAGTATTGTTGCCTTAGTATACTCATATGTAAATTTAGATCATGAAATATAGCACATTTGTTGAAGAAAACACCTCAATGTACTGTATGTGATTGGCACCCATCAAAATGAAACATACACATAGTAAATTTGTCTCATACATAAAACATCTCACAGCCAACTGTGTAATGAAAGGTATAAAAAAGAAAAATAGTACACCTTGGCCAGAAATGGATGAAAATCAATCAAATTGCTATCACAACCCCCTAAATTGGAAAAATGCCCAAAATGGACAAGACTATAATAAATGCACAAAAGGTCATGTCAGGTTTAACATATGTATTTAAGTACCCCAGTGTGTCCCAACATCTGTCATTTGTACATCAAGTACCCCCCCCCCCAACCAAAACAAAAACACATACAAATGTTGGCAGCATAAGTAAACGTAAGGCTGTGCTGTGACAAAATATAGCAAATGTTAAGCTTTTTCCTCCCACATGTATGTATTGCATTTAAATGTGATAAAAGCAAATCTTGAAATAAAACAAGTATTTAGCTAATTTTACATGCTGACATGGTGCGTATATTACTCACCCCTATCACTTCCAGGGGTCATCAATATGTCTGTACGGACAAAATGTGTCAGTGGCTGATGTTAATCCTAATAATATTCTTGTTTTTGATCATAAGATCCAATTACTGAATTCGAAGTCAACAGGTTTTCTTCAGAATATCTATGACATTGAGACATTTTGGCATATTAGGAGTCCAACCAGTACTGGTTCTCAAATGTTTTATTTGCAAAGGACGCCCTTAAGAGATTGTACAAATGGTACCAAATGGTTCTCAGAGTTACACACTGGTAATTCAGGGCTTGCTCTTCTAAGTGTTTCTGGTATATATTGTTGTCCACTCATTTAGTAAAAAAAATATATTTCAACATAAATGTCCACCAAAAACCAGCATGGCGATGACCCCTGCTTAATCAGAGCCATCATCGCATAAAGCTTGTTCTCCTGTTTCTTTTGAAACATTCTCACAGTTCTGGCACTGACATAAATCAGTACAAGACAGTCTTGCAGACATACTGTACAGGCTTGCTTGTCTTCAACTACAGTGAACTACATGCAAAACACTTGACTGTGGAATCAGCACACTGTCCTGTAGATATGTTGAGCATGGATGATGTGGTCACTGCTGACATGGTGTGGGTTGGAGGTGTGGAGGTGGAGCATAGACTTGAGCTCTGCAGAGACAGGGCTGAGTGTAATGCCATCCAGAGCGCTTGCTTCCTTGGCATCAGCATTATAAGTCTGCTTCAGTACCATGTCAAGAGAAACACTAATGTTGTGGCTGCCATCTGCTCGTCAGCCAACAAGTGCTTTATGTACCTCTGAAGCTGTTTCCGGTAATTTCTTCATCTAAGGCAAATACAAAGGTAAAGATTGCTGCCTGTACTTCTAGTGGCCTACTGAAGTGAGGTAGGGTATCATTCTAGCTGATTCACAGAGATGTCCTGTCCAGTCACCTTCCCGCTCGTAAAACCTTTTTAGTTAAACCTTTGGAGAATATCTGATATCTCCAGGAAGGTCCAGGAAGGTTGCCCCGAGAATTGTAGTTGGTTTCCCATTGAATGATTCCTGAAAAGCAGCAGCTGATCTCCTAGGAGTGCCATCTCTGGATGCCTCGTCATTTCTAACTTCTGCCAGTTATCTCTTTCTCAAACAGGATCTTCAAGACCGACTCAACTTGTGGCTTCCAGGGCTGTGTGTCCCTGTCTGCTGCCCATGCCTCAAAGGCTTCCCAGGGCCTCATGGCTTCACTGAGGACCTTGAGGGCATGTAAAGTTAGGTAGTATTATGTCTTTTCAACAAACATCTTCTTGACAGTTCCTTCTTGAAAGAGACTTTCTGCGACAAGCAGATCATATGTCCTTGCTTCCCTGATAATCTTGCAAATAGCCTTCATGTGCAGTAGTTGTGAGCTTGGTGGAAGCCTCCCAGCAACAGGACTACATTGCCAAACTCATCTTGGTGTTGCCTGATCTCCAGTGATAATGGCGTACTTATGTAGTGAAGAGTCGTTTCATCTCTTTTCTGAGGACAGAAGGATCAGTTGGCAATGCTGGGATGCGTGGAAGGTAGCCAATAATGCTAGCCTGTCACTATGTGGGTGAAAGTTTACACAGAATGCTGAACAGCCAGGTAAACCAGCTGCATCTGGAGGAGCATTCAGCAACTGCAGGCGCCACACAAGTAAAAGGTCTCTAGAATCTCCAACTTCCCAATGTGCTCAGGAGACCTGGACTTCTGTCTGTCTTTTGCTGACAAGAAACACTTGGGAGTAGGTGGTTCAGCAATGTGATAAATTAAAATGTCAACTGTAAGATACATGTAGTATTATAGGTAAGCAAGATAGCTTTCACACTGACCCAGACCTTTGCCCTAGTTTTTAGATCATGTCCTCACATCACCTCTAATATAAGGCCTGAAAAGCCAGTACATGAAACCCTGTTTATTAAGCTCCTTCCTATGGGGCGTGCTAACCAATACCCTTCTTCACTAACAGGTCCCATTATCTTACTGTTCCCATCATTCTATACAGTTTACATGATCACGATCTTTTTAACCATTATAGTAACATAACACTGTTATTTGATCTTTTACATCGTTTGTTACTGTCTGCTCTCCACCACCCTTCTCCTCTCTGTTAGACAGGACGTGAACCATTACGACATCGACTAGCGCGTGGCACAGAGAAAGAGCTGGCTCCGTTCCCAGACAGGAAACAGATGTCAAGCGAGAAAGTGACCATAATAACAAAATACAAATAATCCGACTCTACAAATGAAAGTTACAATGCAGAAGTGAATGCAGAAGTTACTTCTGCATTTGTTGTTTTTCCATTTCAACCAAAATTCCCCCATGTGTGTCTCTTCACAACAGGATGCAAGTGTGTGGTAATCTGTCTGTACATTTCTTGTCACATTTAGCCTCATTTTGCAACAACCCAAACATAATATTCTGCTTAAACTGCATTTAAGCAGTACAAAGATGCTTGTCTTCAGCTTGATCTATAATTAAGGGAAAACAGGGTTGAAACGCTGATATACAAGCCCAGTCTTGTAGACAGTAGCTGTATGTACGTTTTCTCCGATTTTTCTCCGCAACTCTTCATAGAATCTGAGGTAAAACTGACCAAATGTGTTCATATTGCTTAAAAAGCAGATGTTTTGTCATAACAGCCAGCTGTCACTGTAAAAGTCATAGTAAAGCTCATTTTCGGGTGTCGTCCATCTTGGAAATATGTAAATTAAAGGTAAGGTAGGTAAGGTACATTTATTTATAAAGCGCCTTTCAAAGGTGCTGTACAATACATAACATGAAATAAAAACATCACAAAGCAAAAACAGAACAATATGAACAATGGCATGGAAATGAATAAGCAAAACAATATAAACAATACAAATTAATAAACAATACAGTAAGCTTTTACACACCATAATGTTTCCTAAACAAATGGGTTTTTAGCAGGCCTTTAAAGGCATCTACTGACTCTGCAGTTTTTATAGAGAGTGGTAGGCTGTTCCAAAGAGTTGGGGCTACCACTGCAAATGCTCGATCCCCTTTTGTTTTTAGTTTAGTTTTAGGAACCTCAAGTAGGCCTTTGTTCGAGGACCTAAGCAACCTCATATTTGATTTAGGGGACAAGAGTTCCGTTAAATAATTTGGGGCCAGCCCATGGAGTGCTTTATAAGTAATTAATGAAATTTTAAACATAATTCTACTCTCTATAGGTAGCCAATGTAGGGCAGCAAGCACCGGTGTAATATGAGACCTTCTATAGGTGTTGGTTAGAAGTCTAGCCGCCGCATTCTGAACTAATTGGAGGCGGTGTATCGAGGAGTGACTCAGGGTAGAAAACAATGAATTACAGGGTTAGGGTTAGGGTTAAGGTCCAGACACACCCAATCATGAAGATAAGTATTCCATTGAGTTTCTCTTGATGTGAAACCATGAAATAGACACCACGTTTACTTGTCATTATAACAAAATTACAATCACTGACACTCACTTACAGCGTTTCCTTCAACAAATGTCCTACATTGTATGATCTAAATTCGCATATGAGTATACTAAGGCACCAATACTTGTTTCAGATGTTAGGTAGATGTATTTATGACATTTGAGAAAGATTTTGTGTTGCCAAAATCAGCAAAAACTAGACCTTACCCGTTCGAAGATATGTGCTCCAAAATAGTTTTTTCATACCCGTTGGAAGATGAGAGAGAGAGAGAGAGAGAGAGAGAGAGAGAGAGTTTCATACCCGTTGGAAGATGAGAGAGAGAGAGAGAGAGAGAGAGAGAGAGAGAGAGAGAGAGAGAGAGAGAGCACATTCCTAACTGTGAGAGAGAGGGGTGTGTGTGTGTGTGGGGCTACAGATCCCATTGCCTGGAGGAACGGACCGTAACCCTGACAACAGGCTAAGAAAACGCTAATAAACAGCTTTAATTTAGGAGAAATTAAATTCGGGCTCCGTCAGCGTTGGTATAATGCGTTAGAGCGTTAGAGCGTGAGTGAGTTTGGAAAATTATATGTTTGATAGCAGCACAAGATTTTTTTTTTTTTGTTATTCCCTTTAAATACATTTCTGGCTGGTGACAAAGATTGTGCCAGTGACACGCGGAGAACTTTTTGTTTCTTACTTACTATCAATAGATCTTTCTTATGAAGCAAAGTTTATGTAGTGCCCATGGGGCGGGAACGAAACCGAACAATACCAGCCACGCAATACGACCTAGGTGGTATTGCCTTATAAGAAAAAGTGCTTAGAAAATGAATTTCGTTCCCACGTCTGGGCACTACTCGTTCAATGCATTTTTGCATAGAAAATACCCTTGTGGACTTTGGGTTAAAAGTTCTCAGCACGAAACCGGCACGACTTTTGTCACCAGCCAGAATTGTATATAAAAGTGAATAACAAAAAAACAAAAATCTTGTGCTGCTTTTTTTGCTTGTAAAATGTTCTATATTGATTTTGGCAACACAAAATCTTTCTCAAATGTCATAAATACATCTACTTAACATCTGAAACAAGTATTGGTGCCTTAGTATTACTAAGGCACCAATACTTGTTTCAGATGTTAGGTAGATGTATTTATGACATTTGAGAAAGATTTTGTGTTGCCAAAATCAGCAAAAATAGCAGCACAAGATTTATTTATTTTTGTTATTCCCTTTAAATACATTTCTGGCTGGTGACAAAGATTGTGCCAGTGACACGCGGAGAACTTTTTGTTTCTTACTTACTATCAATAGATCTTTCTTGAAGCAAAGTCTATGTAGTGCCCATGGGGCGGGAACGAAACCGAACGATACCAGCCACGCAATACGACCTATAGATAGTAGATACACCATAAAAATGCTAATATACAGTATATGATTTGTGAAAGTGACAAACGGGCTTCACAGTTATGTCAGGTGTGTTCATATGCTAATGGTTGCGATTTCAGATCAATTGCTCCAGCCACTGAGGAGAAACGCTGTTTCAGACAGACAGACACTCACTCACTCACTCAGACATTTCGAAAATTATATGTTTGATATTGAATAATGCTGGTGGGAAAAACAAGGAAACCGGCACAGGTAAATAAGTTACACCTGTGCAGTTTCTTGGTAGGGAATGACTAGTGAAGGCTTGAGGAATAACACAATGATACTCAGGCCCAGATTTATATGACATGAGGCCCCTGGGCAAGGGGAAATAAAGAGGCCCTCGTGCACGTGCAAAAATTCCACCTCCGGTCCACCTGACCACACCGTGACCTCACCTCCGGACCGGCCCGTGCATAATCTGACTGTGTATCCTCATTGGCTCATTGGAAGGGTCTAAATCAGTTACAGAAATGGGGTGTGTGTGCATGTGTGTAGCCTATGTGTGTGGAAAGTACCGGATACATAGAGTGTGCGCCTGTGCGGGCTTTAGACTGCACTAAGCTTTCAGAGAAGCTACATGCAGTGCGGCCAGCAGAGCAGAAGCAATGTTATTACCATAATAAAACAAAATGTACTGTAACTAAACACAAATATCACTTTATTTGGATTGCAATACTTTAGAATGTCATCATTTTAAAGTATTGGCCCCCGGGCACGTGCCCACCTTTGCCCAATGTTGTTGTTGTATTAGTGATAGAAGCAACAAATCAGATGAGTTAGATTTAAGGTGTGTCAATACTGTCTATCATGCTTTGCCCTTGGCTCTGGATGCCTACACACTCATTATTCATTTGTTTGGTGCAGCTGCGTTGATAGTCTGCCACTATTTTAATCTGCCTAGTTTTTCACCTGAAGTGGGAAACAAACTACAAAATTAAACAATAAATTCCATTCAATTTAGTACTAGGCCTAATACACTCATTGCATGTGTTTGAACTCTCATAAACCTCTTGTCTTTAAGGCCATGGCTACACGGAGCTGGATATTTCTGAAGCTAGAATTTTTTTTGTGCTGTTGGGGCTTGCAGCCACATGAAGCTGGATATTTCGGACGCGAAGCTGGATATTTTTTAAACCGGATAAATAAGTGAAGACATTGAAAAATATCCGATTCACTGGATCCGTGTAGACAGGGAACCCGGATATCTCTGAAGACTTTACAGTGTGTGTGCTTGTTTGACCTAGATATCTTTGTCGTGTGGACCTAGATATTTTCCTAGGTGGATATTTGAAAAACCGGGATATAATAATAGTAATAGTTACCTACTCCTCCCGCGAGGGAAATTCAGTATTTGCAGCCCATCCCAGCTGCAATTCGCAGCCCACAAGGAGCGTGTGAGCAATTAGGGGTTAAGAGTCTTGCTCAGGGACACACATCGACATTGCTATCCTTTAAAATTTAAGGATACATCGGCCTATAGCAGAATGAAAAAAAAAAAAAAAAAAAAACAGAACAAAAACAAAACAACAAAAAAAACAAGAGAATAAATAAAATAACTGAAGATAAGGGAATTTCCATATCTACATCGAAATATGTTATAAGAGTATACAAATGTACCTTCTAGTACCTGTAATAATGAGAATGAGAATATTAATGATAATGAGATAAATTAATAGATACTGAATACATGCATAAATGATTAAATGAATAAATGGATAAATGTACAGAAATGTGAAATTAAAAACGACAAAGAATTAATCAGATGAAAAAATAAACAGAAACTTTGATGACAAATTTAAAAGAAATGCTTCCAAAAGTAAGTAGAAAGATTATATTATACTGTATTTAGCAAGGATATTGGATTTGAGTAGTTTTTTAAATTGTACAATATTTTTACTATGTTTGATCTCTTCTGTCAAACTGTTCCAGATCTTAACTCCACAGACTGAAATGCACATACTCTTACGGGTGGTCAGTCATAGCCACCCTCCCTATCAGTAAACAAAGCCAGAATGTTCGGTGGGAGCAGTTTGTTTCTTGCTTTAAACATTAGTTGTGCAGTTTTGAACTCATAACTTTAGCCAAAAATAGATGATCTACAACAGGGGAATTAAGGTGACTTGACTTGCCTGTCAGCTCCTTACACTGCTTCTACACTGCTTCTACACTGCTTCTAAAGTAGGCAAACCCCCCCAATGCAATGCTTTGGTTTCAAGTCAGTAGCATTCCAAAGAACCCAAAAACCTATCACTTCCATTTCCCATTTCAAGTGCGTTTGTATCACTTCCATTTCCCATTTCAAGTGTGTTTGTATCACTATTACGTGGGCACATTTCCTAATGATGGTAATAACGGAGGCAATCTGGTATCACTTCCCCGTCTAAGGGAGGGGTCGTTTTTTATTGAGGGGTGTTACTGGAGAAAATGTGTAAGACCTTTTATAAAATGCCATGACCCTCCCTCTCAATTGGGGGAAAAAATCAATGACCCTCCCCAAGCATTAAAATAAAAAAGATTGACCCTCCTCTACAACATGACATTTACCACAGTAAAATGATGCCTAAAACCTAAACTTAGTTATTCCTAACCAGTGGTGAGAACAGAACACCGAAGCAAGTTCTGGGTGGGCACTGCTAAATTTATTTTCTTTATTTCTTTTTTAACTGTAAATAATTAGGATTTTCTAGGGTTAAAAAACGTGTGCGGGCGGCAGCAGCAATGAACAATTGAGCTTTCCATTGTTTTAGGAAAATACATTGTAGTATAAACACTAGGGGTGCAGGAAAAAATCGATTCGAATTCGAATCGTGTTTCTAACATGGCAAGTTTCAGAATCGATTCTCATTTTTATTAGAACATATTTATTAGATATCATGATTTTCATGATTTATTATTTTATGATTTTTATTATGATGTCTTTTTTATTACGATAATTTATTAGATATTATGTTGTGTTTGTATGAGTTAAAAGAATGTGTGCAAGCATGAATAAATCAGACATGTTGTCTTGGATTTACCTTTGTGTGTTTACATTATTGCAATAAGTTGATAAAACCTTTACAATTATAAAAGCTACGTAAATGTACTCTGCCTTCATGCCAAGCATCTATGGCAAAGGGCCATACAAATATGAGTTATTAAAAAAAGAATTGGTCAAGTCAAGTGGCTCAAATTGCCCCAGACCCAAGTCTAGTACTGTCAGTTTAATGCTGCTAATAAAAAAATGCAAACATAGATTACATCAATAATTTAGTTAAAAGAAAACTAACAAAAAGTGTCAGGCCTTTATTATTGTCAATAATAAAGGCAAGACAGCAAACAATTATGCAACAATGATTCACAGAACTTTTAAAATGCACTTCAAGTCAAGTTTCACATGCTGTATGTTGCACATTTCAGTTATCTCAGTTCACTGTTTTCGGGTAACTTTCAGTCAGATGATTTTTGGGTTGTCTGGGTGTATTTGCAAGTTCCTTGTCTTTAACAAAAAAAAGTACAGTTTTTGCTAAAGGGACAAATACTGATACACAGTTAAAATATTACTGACAGCACTTGATCATCTGGTCAGATGATTTGTGGTTTGTCTGAACGCGTATTTGCAAGTTCAAATAAGGAAGGGAAACCACGTGACCACCAGGAACGGCCATGCCGCTCCCTGACGCTCCATGGGTGCCAGAACTCGCACCGAAAGTGCAATGAAATACGTGTGAAATACATGCCGTATGATTTCAGTTCCTTTTTTTTCTTTTCTCAGTTCACTTTCGGGTCAGATGATTGGTGGTTGTCTGGGTGGTTGTCTGGGTGGCCTTTTGTCTAGGCCACCCAGACAACCACAAATCATTGTTTTTGCTAAAGGGACAGATACATAGTTAAAATATTGCTGACAGCGGTTTCAATTCCTTTCTTTGTTTCGGCAGGAGAAATTCTTCATTGTAGCCTACTTGTAGCCTATTTGGGGAATTCCACCTCAAATAACCAATCACCATTTTGGGTCTCATAACTGTTTAAATTAATATCAGATATCTAAATATAGGCATGGGTATCGTTCACCTTTGAATCGATACAATACCTTTTTCAATACCTGGGAATCTATACGATACCCTTTTCGATACCATTTTCGATACTTTTTATTTATTATTATTATAATTATTATTTGCCTTTTTCTATGGGCTATTTTAGAGACCAAAATAGGTTATTAAGCCAGTTATTCAGCCATTTTCATGTCAAGTAGGCCTAGTAGTAGTAGTAGAGTAGTTGATGTGACTACTATTACTGTTATGGCTGCTATTGTATAATTCTATTGTTTGTCTACAATAGAATATACACATAATAATAAACATTATAGGCTATTGTCGGCTATTTTCCACGGTAACGAGTGTAGCCTACTAAAGCAGTCATTAAACTCTCAGTAGCCCAACTCTTACAGATGCGACCGGCCAGGGGTGTGTTCAAGAGTATTGAAACGAGGTATCGTTTGTTTTTACGTGAACCAATACTCGATAGTATCGATGTCATGCGATTGATACCATTAAAAGTATCGCAGACGATACCCATCCCTATCTAAATATTGACTCAAGAAACGTATATTACTGTCTGAGGTTCACACAAAAGTCAGAGTAAACCTTTAAATGACATGTAGGCCTAACGTAAGATTTTTAGGGGACTTCCGCCTCCTATAACCTGGCCCAGTTAGTTACCAATAATTACCACCTTGGTTGTTATATCCCCATGTGTAACGCCCAGGATTCGAACGCGGGTTTCCCGTGTATCTTAACCATCAGACCAAAGGGATATCCCTTTGTACCAGGGGAGATACTAGACTTTTGAGGCCATCAGGCTGAGTCACTCTGCTACACGTGTTCAAAAGCTCAAGACCCAGGGCTTAATTAATGCCGGAGCTTCGCTCCGCCACCTGGCTCTTGCGCTCCGGTACCTGAAAGTGCGCTCCGCCACCTGCTTCTTGCACTCTGGTACATCAAATGCGTCTACAGTCTATATAATGTTAAGTGGCGTGCCATGCCGTCGCATGAGGGCCTGGGTATGGGGAAGTGTAAATACTTTATTCTGAAGGTAAAACCGGAAAAGGTAGTTGTTGTTGCTGCTGGTTACTTGTCGCACAGCATTACGTCATCACCTGATGACCTCACCGGGGGGCTCTCTCGATTCCGACATGTCGCCACTCCGACAGTGACTTCTTATTGTTGGAGTGGCAACACGTCCATAGAGGTTAAGGTTAAGGTTAGGGTAAGAGATAGTTGGAGTAGATCCTGATATATGAATTGAATAGAGAATTGCTTTGAATCGAGAATCGTTTTCAATCGAGAATCGTTTTTAAATCGGAAAATAATCGTTTCTGAATTCGAATCGTTTGATTTGAAAGAATCGAAAAAAGATTGTGAATCGTGACCCCAAGAATCGATTCTGAATCGAATCGTGGGATACCCAAAGATTCGCAGCCCTAATAAACACAGCGACTTCAGTTCATTCACTAACTACAGTGACTGTGGGGCATTTCTAGGGATGGCACCCACGGTTTGTCATTAAATAAAGCAGAAGGCTGTTGACAATGGTTGCATAAGTGCCTGTACCTCTGGAGCCATTGTTTGCTTTTGAAAAAGTGCATGACCCTCCCTTGAATTCAAAGTAAAATCAGCAGACCCTCCCTAGGACTGAAATTAAAATAGCATGACCCTCCCCTATTTTCCTCCAGGGGGTGCTGTTCATAAAAAACGATTGCTCCCTAATGCCCTTTTAGAAGGGGAAGTGAGAAAAAAACACTTGAAGTGCATGCACGCATATGCACACACACACACACACGCACGCACGCACGCACGCACAAACACACACACACACACACACACACACACACACACACACACACACACACACACACACACACACACACACACACACACACACACACACACACAGAAGGGCAAAAGCCCGCAGACTTTCAGTTTGGGTTTTAAGCGGGAGGTGTCAGATAAGTTACCACAGGGATAACTGGCACGCACACACACACACACGGTCTATATTCATGATATCCATTAAGGCTGCATGGGCAATATATCTAAAATAAAATATATCAATATCAAGGTATCGACATGCAAGGTATACATATCGACGAAGACTGCTTGAAATGAGGTATTGGTGTATGTGTCAAATTAATTAACAGACACATAAGGCATTCACGTAGCACATGCAAAAAAAGCAGTTATTTCAATTAAACCATTGTTGGAAAAAGGAAATAAGGCACTGGTACAAGGTCAATGAAAAAGAGAACCTTTCGGCCATGAGAGGGTCCTCCACGGAGAGGGGACCATGGGCGAGGCACTGCTCCTCCCCTCACCTGGGGACCACTGTTTTGTTTGGGGGGGACCATCCATATTAAACTCATGCAAACTGATTCATTGCAACGCCAATACAGTATGCGAGCGAGCAGACACATGCCATTGACTGTGTGGGCACATGTCCTAATAATTCCTTTGAGATGGTGCGTCATCATAATGTCAGCAGCTAATCTAGTTCTGCTAGTTCTTTCTCAATCTTAGTTCTGCTGAAATGATCTGTATCTAATAAAAAAAAAAGTTTTATTAGATACATGACCAGTGTTGGTATTAAAAATCAAACCTCGGTTCGAAGTGAAGTAGTGAATTTTTATTCTATGTGTTCTAGAGCTATGAAATCTGTGTTCTAGATCTATACATTCTGTGTTCTAGATCTATACTTTCTATGTGCTTGCCTTTAATTCTATATTTTTATGAATTCTGAATGAATGAATGATTTTGTCTGGAGGGCCAAATTGTCATGTGAAGCTTGACCAATCCTCAATTCTGGATGCACGGGACATGTACGGGACAAAGCCTGTTCATTCTGGACTGGAATGATCATATATGGACATGTACGGGACACACAAAGCCACTCCTTGGAAGCGGCTTTCACTGCTTCAAAAAAAAGTTACACAGTGCAGCTTTACATAGGCTAAAGTACTTGGGTAAATATACTTAGTTACTTTCCACCACCAGGCATTTCCTAATACACGTAAGGGGAGGAGTTAGTTGTCTCGTGGCAGCTCTGTCTCTCCTTATAAAAAGGCCATCTCTGTGCCAGTGTGGGCACAGAGAAGACATCTTCACGATGGCAAAGGCTCACATCCTGATCCTCTTTACCTGGACACTTCTGCTGGCTGTTGGCGTGTGCGACACCGCCGACACCTGCGCCAGGCAGAGAGACGACCTAGAAAACATCAGATCTCTGGAATTCATGATGGACAAGAAGATGACCGAGCTCCAGGCTGCACTGGACTCGCTGGCCAAGCAGACTGCAGGTACGCTCTGTCAAAAGAGACATGACCTTACATTCAGCATTCAATTCCATATCTCTAAAATGTTAGTGATACAATATGTCAGGGTATTATCGTTTTATTTTTAAAGCTAAGCTGTGGACCATTTTGTGCTTACTGAGCCAGTGGGGCTTCAACACAAAGCATTCGGCAAAGCATTTTTTACTGCATATGTCTTATTTTGTTCACAGATCTCACGTCTGAAGTGACTCACCTTGCAAACCTTACGAGAGATGGTAAGTTAAGAGTGATATAAAGACTCTCCTGAGTAGTTTCCTATCTTTTTTTATTAATAGGTTTGCACAGCAGCAGCAATCTATCTGTAGAAACAGCTGTGTCTCATTAGTGAATACAATTCACTCACAATGTATTACACATCACATATAGTGTGGGGATTTAAGGGGAGCAAATGCTAATTTTGTGCAAATTTGTCTTAAAGCGCAACATTTTGCACAGATGTAGCTCAGGGCTTGCTCTAATGATTTAGCTAGGGCGCCCGAGCCCTTTTGATTTGGCCACAGCGGCCAAATCAAGTTGGGCTCCCATTGACTTTCTATACAGGAGGAAAATACCCAGAAAATATCTTTTTTTTCTGGGTATTTAAGTAGGATCTGAGGGGTCTAACTAGGGGTTTGTCATGATGCTGAATCCATTGCAAGCATTTGTTTTGCACAAAAAACATTCCTTGGGCTACAAATGGCCCCAGAAAACGATGGTTTAGTGATGAAAAGTGATGAGTCATCACTTTTCAGAGTTTTGTAGGTGTTTTCTGGAGCTGTGGTGACCCCGAAGGTCGCTGACTCGGGCGCCCTAGCTAAATAATTAGAGCATGCCCTGAGCTACATCTGTGCAAAATGTTGCACTTTTAGACTGATTAGCACAAAGAAAAAAACCCTGAGGCCTCCGACTAACATGAATGCTCACCCATACATGCATCGTTTTCTGAGGCCATTTCTAGCCCAAGGAATGTTTTTTGTGCAAAACAAATGCCTGCAATGGATTCAGCATCATGACAAACCCCTAGTTAGACCCCTCAGATCCTACTTAAATACCCAGAAAAAAAAGGTTTTTCTGGGTATTTTCCTCCTGTATAGAAAGTCAATGGGAGCCCAACTTGATTTGGCCGCTGTGGCGACCCCGAAGGTCGTCGGCTCGGGCACCCTAGCTAAATCATTAGAGCAAGCCCTGGGCTACTGTACATCTGTGCAAAATTTTGCGCTTTAAGACAAATTTGCACGAAATTAGCATTTGCTCCCCTTAAATACCCACACTAATATCAAATTTACATTCAATGCATCATATAGTATTTGTATTTGAATGAACCATTCTACACACAATCTAATTTTCAAGTTAGATTGTTTCATTTTGGGGTGAAATATCCTTTGTTGAGTCATTTTATCGTCTACTCAGACTTTTGCAAACACCCAGTTTTGAAGTTGCTTTATTCAGTGTTTAGGTATCTGATATTCATTTTATCAGATGCCCCCCTCCTATACAAACCAATTTTTACTTCAAACGGTAAACTGAAATGTTTTTAATATTATAAATTAATTGTAAAATTAAATTACCATTGTAATTCATTTAGATCTCACTGCTGATCTGGACTGGCCCTCAGCCTGTGGAACCTGTGAGAAAGTCGTCAAGGCCATCTACGACCGCTTGGATCAAGGGGTATGTTGTGATGTCATTTATGTGAACGCAGCGTGATGCAATCCTTAACTGATGTGTGATATAAGTGTGCAGCTTTTATTCTTTCTCTTCGTGATCATTTCTGACCCAGCTGTCGGTGGATACACGCACATCCGACCCAGCACGGGAGCGTGTCGCTGTTACTACATGTCATCTGTTCGACCCCCGACTCTAACCCTCACCCTAACCTTAACCTCCGTGGAGTGAGTCGCTAACCCTCCGGTCGAAATGATGGGCGTTCGCAAAAGCGAGATTTGCCCCCCAGCACCACAAATAAGTGATGTGTAGCTGTCACTTCTGCGTGATAAAATACAGTATACTGTAGGGCATTCACAAATAGTGATTTTTAGTATCCGAATTATTCGACCTCGAAGTATTCGAATAGTCGAATATTCGACAGGACTGGCCAAACTGTTATGTTAAATATTAAGTAAGCAAGAGGCGAACATTGTGAAAATAGCCGATCTACATGCTCACAACGCCTCGCAACACGAGGCGTTGTGTTTATAAAGCCAAGCTTTATAAACTATATATTTTCTAAAGAGAAAAAAATATATATTCGACTTCGGTGAACAACGTCGAATAGTGACTTGGATATTCGAATATTTGGTGAATGCCCTAGTATACCGGTATCTACATACATTGTTGTAACTGTATTTGAAACTGTCTCGCAGGACACGATAGAGCAAGCACTGGAAAGGGTGTGCAGCATTTTCCCCTGGCTTTTGAGTAAAGCGTGTCAATCATTTGTTGAGACGTACGCCGGAGAGCTCATTCCACTACTGGAAAAGAAACTTCCTCCTTCCACTATTTGTAAGACGTTGGGACTCTGCAGCCTCCACTCCTGTAAGCACTCAAGCTGATTTCATGGCATCTTAAATTGATTGAAATGTTGCAAAAATGTTAAAGGGATATTCCACTTTCAAAAAACTTTTTGTCCTTGTATGGTCTAATCAGGCTTGTATAAACACCCTGAACAGTTTTAAATTTTCTTCATTCAGTATTTAGATATTTGATGTAATGTTATCTGGCCCTCCAGGCTCAGGGCCTCTCCCCACACACACTCATTGTAACTTCAAACTCCATTTAACCATGAAAGATTCATTAAAAACACCCATTATTTTTTCTGGTGACTCAAACTACCCTCCTAATACGTGAGCAGGCCGTGTTTTTTTCATAACGTTTTTCATGTATTTTTAATAATTCTTTGGGAAAATGGAAAAAATGTAATACAATAAAAATAATGGGTGTTTTTAATGAATCTATCATGGTTAAAATGGAGTTTGAAGTTACAATGAGTGTATGTGGGGAGAGGCCCTGGGCCTGGAGGGCCTGGTAACATTTACATCAAATATCTAAATACTGAATGAAGAAAATCAAAAACTGTTCAGGGTGTTCATACAAGCCTGATTAGACCATACAATGACAAAAAGTTTTTTGAAAGTGGAATATCCCTTTAACCTCGTTAACCCCTGACTTGATGTTAATGCTGTGCTGATTTCAGCCAACCTTGATGCGCTGTTCATGGACATGATGCAGACTTACCGTGAGAAAGCTGGGGAAGAGCTGAAGCCACAGATTGGAGGTATTATATCTTCATGTTTTGGAAACTTGTTCTATCTAACACCTAGGCTAGAGATGCAAGTGGTTCTGTCATCCGTCACCAATGCCAAAAATACACAGAGGCAGTTTCTTTAATATCTAATCATCAGAAAACAATTTGAAAGGGATTGCCTGTACATATTATAGCCACAACAAACATATCAACTCTCAGACAGTCCTGTATCCCATCAAGTTGGTTCCACAGATCAACGTACTGTAGGAGCAACGGGGACGGGCCGACAACAAGACGCTTTTACCCGCTTACATGAGAATCAATGCCCCACAGCGCCTCTATCAATTCTCCTCCAACGTGGTGGCCGTGCCACCACGTGCCACAAAAAAAGACATGTTGAGAGTGTTTAAGAAGGTTTATAACACCACAGTGAAAATACCAAAGGCCACCGTTCGGCTTCATTCGTTTCCATTCGGAAGTTTCCTCGGCTCGGCTCTGCACTCAGCAGTGCTGTCCCATTTCACAGGCAGAATGTGTGCTCTATGTGCACTCCACAGGGCTACACCCTACCCTACCCTTGCTAGCCCCGCACTTTGAAGGATGCACACACTTCATAGAGTTATTAATCAATGGTTCATTCAAGAACCATGGCATCACTCCGAAGAATCAGTTTCAGTTCCATTTCATATCTTTATGTTTCTGTGTGTGTGGGTGCGTGCGTGCGTGCGTGCGTGCGTGCGTGTGTGCGTGCGTGTGTGTGTGTGTGTGTGTGTGTGTGTGTGTGTGTGTGTGTGTAGGCACCGTGCACGCTGCTCCCTCTGCTGAGGTGATGATAGAAGTTGATAGCAGGTGCTGTCCAGGTGGATGCTGTCCTAGATGTCCTCCCCACTGTCCTCACCTTGTGAGGGTGCTGATGGAGCGTGCAGGATGTCCATTGTTCTGGTTCAACTTCGAGGGTCGCTGCTACAAGTACGCCTCTGGCCGCATGTTCTGGGCTGAGGCACAGCTGAACTGCGAGTCCCAAGGCGGCAACCTGGTCTCCATCCACAGCCAGGGGGAGCAAGACTTTGTCCGAGCCCTGATCAAGAGGTTTGACCAACAGGAGCGCCCCGCCTGGATAGGCTTCACCGACGCTCAGGTGGAGGGAAGATGGATATGGTCTGATGGCTCCAGAGTGACATACACCCGGTGGGCTGATGGAGAGCCAAATGATGCTGGTGGTGATGAAGACTGTGCGGTTACAAACTGGCATGGAACTGGCAAATGGAATGACCTGTCATGTTCTGGCTCTTTTCCTTCTGTGTGTACAGTTTCTCCCTAAACAGTGGATTGTCTGATTCAACCCACTGACTTGTACTCTATGGTTCTCCATAATAAAAGTACATTGAATATATCCATGTGTTTACTGGTGCAGTCATTTCAGTGTGTCTCCATTGTGAAGAACATTCATATGATAAACTCTATTAGCAGCGCTGGACAAAGTACTATCTCAACTCCAGATAATCCTGGTACATTTTTACTCAGTTAAAAGTGAACGTTCCTCAGCCAATGTTGTACTTGAGTTAAAGTACTGGAGTACTTGCCTTTAAAAATACAAAAAAGAGTACATGCTAAAAAAAGAATAATTGAGTATTAAAAGTAAAATGTTTATATCAATGCATTGCTGCAGATTTCACACAAAAAGCCAAAGAGTACATCTTCATGATGTCACTGATCACATGACCCCAAAATCATGGGGCACTTTTTTTCTTATTTCCAAAAATGAGAGATATTCCCCTTTAATACAATATTCAAATAATTATGCTATCAATGTGTCCTCTTGTTAATTATACTTAGTTGGCAGACTTGGCACGTATTTGTTTGTGCTTGTTTAAAGCTTGTAAAAAATATATACGGTATATTAAGTTATTATGACAGTAGGCAACATTGTTAAAACTATTTGGGCAGTACCTCCGCAGCCCACTAGGAGGTGCTGTGAGACCCTCCAGTTGAACTAGCTATAACCATAGTTAGCCGGATTAATATTTAAAAAAAGTGTGATCCCAAAATTGTTGTTCTTATTTCAGAACATTCCCCTACCCCACCAACAGGCTAGTTGTTGTTGAGTGGAGTGATATCTGTACAAAGACTCAGATTTAGTAGTAGGCCTACTTGTTGTAGTATAAAGGATCTTTATTTCATTGTCTGTGGGCATTGTCTGTGGGCAAATATATTTGGATGGTGGAGGTATCCCACATGTTCTCCAAAATGGTATCTGTATATTTACCAGGCTATCATCAAATATTCATCTTGGTGTTATACCCATCAATTCCTCATGAAGTCAAACCACTTATAGACATGTGTTTATTACAGGCACAACAGCTTGCATAATTATGTCCCTTGAGATCAATAATATGTTTTAGTTTTTTTGTCACATTCCCAAGACAATAATGATTACATCCCCATCCAGAATCAATGGGGGTACATTTACTATGATATATATTTTTTTTGTCTTAGGAATGCAACAAATACAAATAAATAATATAGCTGCAAGCAGCAATAAAATAGCCAAGCCAGGAAAAAGTAGAAAAAGCAAAAAAGCAGCAAGGGAAAAAAGAAAAGTGGGAAAAGAAATCAAAGAAAAACTAGGAGCAGCGTTCTTCCGAGAACAGGTCTCCGGCAGGTCAGGTAGGTTTTTTTGGCCTCCTGGTGGCGCTATAATAGGCCAATGTGAAAAGGGTGCCACGTGTTCTTGGGCCTTTCACGGCAAACGGACGCTGCATGCGTGATTTGAGGCATTTTGTTCCAAAAAAAGTGTTATGCAAAAGTTGACCCGCTGGTGGCGCTATAACAGGCCAATGTGAGAAGGGTAGCATTCTGTTCCTTGACCTAGTGGGAATGTGCGCACAAAATTTCACACACATCTCAGGCTGTGTTCATGATTTGAGGCGTTTTTGGACACTTTATCGCTGCTTGCAGCTATATGTATTATTGTGTGTGTGTGTGTGTGTGTGTGTGTGTGTGTGTGTGTGTGTGTGTGTGTGTGTGTGTGTGTGTGTGTGTGTGTGTGTGTGTGTGTGTGTGTGTGTGTGTGTGTGTGTGTGTGTGTGTGTGTGTGTGTGTGAGTGAGTGAGTGAGTGAGTGAGTGAATTTTATTTGTATAGCGCTTTTCCAAACATACCTTAGTTACAAAGTGCTTTACAGACATTAAAACAAGAGCAGACATTAGTAAACTAAAACATATCAGAATGAAATAAAAGAGAAATTAAAACACATATTTAAAACATTTGAGACACCATACCCTTAGGAAAACCACTTAACATAGAGATGAGTTTTTAAAAGCGATTTAAAAGAGGGCACTGACTCTAAGGGCAAGGCGTTCCATAGCAAAGGTGCCCGGGCCGCAAAAGCCCGGCCCCCCCGGGTGACACAGGAGGTGGTGAGAGGTTTGAGGAGGATCTGAGGGCACGTTCAGGTTTGTAGGGTTCCAGCAAGTCTGTAATGTAAGTGGGAGCCTGTCCACGTAGGGCCTTAAAAGTGATCAATACAATCTTGAAATCTATTCTATAGCTCACCGGCAGCCAGTGAAGAGCAGCTAGGATGGGAGTAATATGGTTGCGTTTTTTTTTGTATTAGTGAGTAGTCGTGCAGTCGAGTTCTGTATGATCTGAAGACGGGATAGGGTTTTTTTGTTGATACCTGAGTATAGGAAGTTACAATAATCCAATCGAGATGAAATGAATGCGTGTATGACTGAGTTCTGATTTGGACAAAAATTATTTTATGAATTTTCAAACGCTTCGTATAGCGCCCCCCTTTGGCCAATTGGAATAACAGTGATATTTGGACTAACCCTCTACATCTTTGCCAAATGCCATGAATGTGTGACTTTGCATGTATTATTTAGAGGCAGAAGAATAATTTGCATAAAACTGCAATATTCATGGAATTATTAAAACTCATATAGTGCCATTCCCGCGAATACTCGCGAAATATTAAAAGGTATCTAGAGTGCCGATCCCACGATGTTGCGGGCAATATACTGTATATACAGTAAAGCTGGCAATGGCTACCTACTGTCCGGTGAAAAGCCCTGGCACGGGTGGAGTCGTCGATTCATCATCATCGCACATCCACGTGCACACAATAGTGATCCCATAACATTGAAACCAACGGTGTTTCTCATCTTTATCGTCAAAAGTCAGAGTGTAAAATTGTTCGGCACGAGGAGACGCATATGTGTGTCCGGGTTTGATGTCTGTATGTCAAACAGAGCATGAGCTATACCTGTTCAAAGTTTGCACTTTCAAAGGCTTCCTACAGCGCCACCCTTTGGTCAATTGTTGCGAGCTTCGTGTTTTCGCCGTTTGGCATAGACTGCACGGTCAAGCCACAAGAGAAAAAGTGGCGGAAGAAAAAGTACAATATCAATGAGAGGCCTTTGCCACTGCGTGGTTTGGCCACTAATAATGCGTTCCAGGTATACATGCTATAATCTCTGTCCCTTCTCCCCCTCCGTCTGTGTACAGTGTATCTTATCATCTCAACGGAATCCACCTGAACTGCGGTTTCTTATCTGTGTCGGTGCATCTGTCTGTCTTCCTGTCTCATTGTTTCCCTCGCTCTCCGCAACTGCCAACCCCTCCTCGTTCTCTTTGTTTCCCTCTCTCTTTCTTCTTTCTTTCTTTCTTTCTTTCTTTCTTTCTTTTTCCTTCATTTGTTCAGGGGAGCCCGTCGAGAGCGTGCTCTCTTTTTCAAGGGCCCCCCTGGTCACAGCATATAAACACATACTGTACATATAAAGAGAAACACAATAACATCTGTGATATTGAATAAATGGTAAATGGTAATTGGTGCATTTATATAGCGCATTTATCCAAAGGTGATTTACCGAGATTGCAAGCCTGGAGCAACTAGGGGTTCAGAGTCTTGCTCAAGGACTCCTCGACACTAACTCTGGGGTAGCCCAGGATCGAACTGGGAACCCTCCATGTTCTAAGATGGCAGCTCTACCCCTGAACCACTGCCGCCCCTGCATTGAATCACATTACACTGTCACAGATGCAAATACATAAAGTGTTACATGCAGGGGCGTCACCAGGGGTAGGAAAGTGGGACTGAGTTACCAGGGCCCAAGGTGGAGGGGCCCTAGTAACTTTAGCTATTGAAAAATAGCAGATATACAAGCTCACAGCGCGGCACCGAGTGCCGCGCTGCGAGCTTGTAGATCTGCTATTTTTGAAAAGTCGTGAAAATGTGCGCAAATCTTTGAATATATGTATTTTTTAAGTTAACATTTGTAACTCAAAATTTGCTTCTGGGGGGTCCCTGGAACTAAATATTTTGAGATGGGGGATCCTTCACATGAAAAAGTTTGAGCATCACTGACATGGAAACAGGTTTCTTGGCACACATTTTCAAGATTTTTCAAAAATAGCAGATCTACAAGCTCGCAGTGCGGCACTCGGTGCCGCGCTGTGAGCTTGTATATCTGCTATTTTTCAATAGTTAACATTCATGGGGGCCCCGCAGTGAATCCTTGTTGTACCCAGGGCCCAGAATTTGGTGTGACGCCCCTGGTTACATGAAGCAGGTGCAGTCACTGTGTAGGGTGTCATCAAGAAGCACCCTAAAAGTCTCTATTGAGACCAATCGCACCTACTTCAGAGAGTCCTGAAGTTTGTTTCATTTTTGTGGAGAATTATGATTGAGTCTTTCCTTCCTTGTGCACTGGTCCTTACTTGGACTGGTATATAATATCTAATGTGTGTAAATGAGTTCTTTGGATGAGGGCCAGAAGGTTTCAAAAATATATAAATATAATTCACAAAAATTAAGAGAAGAAACTTACAATGCCTAAAGCACCAAATGCCTAAAGCAGGCAATCAATATGAGTACCTGTAAGACTCCCTAACCGGGAGATAAGTGACCGCCACGTCGCATACACAAACTTCAGAAGGCAATCGTAGCCAATCAGGAGGGAATATGGGAAATGGGACAGATCCATGTTGATGACATGACTTTAGAGTTACTGTACTGTGTTCCACTTTGCGTGATTTTAGGTCAATATCTGTAGGAGCAGACGGACTCCAGACAGTACTGCCTCAGTGACAGAGCTCTCGGCAGCATTGTGCCACTAACTTATTTCTTGTGCCAGAGTAATGATGACTGATATCAATACAAATTCAAGGAGCTTATATAGTGATATAGTTGGTTCAAACCAACTTTCCTTGACCAAGGAACGCTACCTAATTTCACCTTCAATTCAAGTGAATCACACTAAGAAAACATTTCACAATCATATAAAAAGTATAATAATCTATAAAAAGTACGTAATATTTACCACACCTTTCTCTCTCCGCCCGCCTGGACAGACCAGTTCCCCAGCCTGCAGAGTAAGATGCGGGTGGTGCTGAGGGTGGAGGTGGAGGCCGTCAAGTTCCTGAAGGACGGCCCGCACCGCCTGGACGCGCTGCTCAAGCGCTGCAGCGCCATGACGGACACTCTCACCTCGCTGCGCAGGTACGATACGCGCCGCCCACCAGACGCTCCCTCTGTTGTCTCCTGCACTTGAACGGTGCTGTGTTTAATCCATTAAACAACCCATTTAGGCCTAGAATTATTTAATGCTTTAACTATTGAAAAATAGCAGATATACAAGCTCACAGCGCGGCACCGAGTGCCGCGCTGCAAGCTTGTAGATCTGCTATTTTTGAAAAATCATGATTTTTTTCTTTGCAAGTCTTTGAATATATCTTTTTAAAGGGGACATAACTCAAATATTTGCTTCTGGGTGGTCCCTGAAACAACATATTTTGAGATGGGGGTCCGCGGCCAAACACATGTCATTTTGGGGGTCCTTGACATGAAAATGGTTGAGCGCCACTGACACGGAAACATGCGTTTTTCAAAAAACCTGTATTTAGAAGACATTTATGGAATCAGGTCCAAAATATTCAAAGACTTGCACAAATGTTCAAGATTTTTCAAAAATAGCAGATCTGCAAGCTTGAGTGCCGCGCTGTGAGCTTGTATATCTGCTATTTTTTTTAACAGATCAGTGAACAAAATAGGGAGCTGGCGTTTGATTCCAGCGCAAGTCGTATCCGCCCTTCTAGATCTTAGAACGCGCCCGCTCGTCTAGGCTACCAGATAAATGATGGTTAAGAAACAAATGGACTCTCACGGATGTGTAACTCAGAGAGTTACATGCACTCTCTGAGTTAAATTATCATTGATTTTACCATAAATTGGGGTCTCAGAGATAGAAATGCCATTCGAAATGGTGTCCGTGGGGCGCCTGGTGGCCTAGTGGACCAGGCGCATACCTATAGGCATTGCCATTTCGACATCAATGCCTGTCGGCGTCGCAGGTTCGATTCCCGCGTGTCACTCCCTGTCTCTCCCCCATTTCCTGTCAGTCTGCTGTCCTATCCAATAAAGGCAAAAAGCCCAAAAACAAATCTAAAAAAAAAGAAAAAAAGAAATGGAGTCCGTAGCCCTAATGCATGTCAAACTGGGGGGTCCTTGAAATTGTAATGCTTCAGAATCACTGCTAGAGCCGTAATCTAATAAGTGTCAATTTGGGGGTCTTTGACATGAAAAAAGTTTGAGAACCACTGCTCTCTAACACTCGAGTACCTTTCACGTTGTCCCGTCACGTCTCGTCAGTGTGTGTTTCGCCCCCTGCGCGCGCAGGCAAGTCACGGAGGGCGCGCGGAAGGGCCCGGAGGACCTCCCCGTCTTCCCCGGCCAGCCGACCAAGAGGGCAGAGGACCTGGACAGCATCCTCAACAGCCCGCCCCTCAACCTGGCCGAGCTGAGCGCCGCCGCCGGCCTGGCCAACTGGATGCCCGTCGGGACGGGCCCCGGCGTGGACGTGGACGCCCTGGGTGGTCCCGAGCAGGACGTGCCCACGTCCTCCTCCAGCTTCAGGACGCGGATGCTGGACGAGCTGCCGAGCCGCCGCCCCGCCGACAAGTCCGTGTCGGCCGAAGTCAGACTGGTAAACTTGTGCGACTTTGTGGTGGTGTCTTTTGTTAGTTGTTACCAGGGACGTGCTGGCCATTGGGAAAAGCGGGCCAACTCCCGAACGGCCGGTTCATTCCCGGCCTGTCCGGGCCGGCCATTAGGAAAACATTTTTAAATACAATGTCGGCCTTCGTTCCATTTTGGGGGCTGGACGGCCAACAAAGTAAATTGTCACTGTCGGGCAGAAACCTCGTATCTCCAAGTTTCAAATTTGTACATTTTTTCACAAAGCCAATCCCTGCTTCATCATACAAGGCTGTCACACAAAAGTAGTGTAAACAGCAGATCTACAAGCACACAACGCCTCGCGGTGGGAGGCGGTGTGTGCTTGTAGATCTGCTATTTTCACTAGTTTAAATCATTTTTAAAATGATAAATACAAAACAAACGGTTTTGGACATACAAGGTTTCCACCCGACAACGACAAAATATGCCCACTGGCTTGTTACTTTGTCACAAATCTTTGAGTAGCAGCAGCACTATAGAGATCTCTCTCTATAGCGCGCAATGAGGGCCTCTCCAACTCTTTTTCCCAGGCTGAATCAGGGGCCCAGCATGTCCCTGCTTGTTACTTGTTACTTTTGCTATGTCATTTTTTGAGCGGTGGTCACACCGTCTCCTAAGAGTGACTTTGTCCGTTTATGACTGCATGATGTCTGTAGCATGAGCTGCCATACCACTGGTGACCAGTGGTGGGCCAGGCACACACACACACACACGCGCACACACGCGCGCGCGCGCACACACACACACACACACACACACACACACACACACACACACACACACACACACACACACACACACACACACACACACACACACACACATACTGATTAATTAGGAAACTTAACTTCTAAATGAACTGCTCACATCCACCACCGCTCATACTTTTTTTCCCCTTTTTTGCAGTTAGCATTGCTCACTTTTTCCCAAACAGTGGGTCAGTGGGTCGGGATCCATTTGTGGATCACGGATCGATTCTTATGGGTCATGACTTGAGTCAAATTTAAAATGTATTTTTTGTGTTTTTCTGTTTTCACTAGTTTGGGTCCCGTGCAAACATCGAATCTAATGGGTCGCAACCTGAAAAGTTTGGTAACCACTGGTGTTAAAACATAAAATGTTTTATGCTGTGGATTTTACTGTTTCACTTTTTTCTTTAACCATTTTCTTCAATGGCGTGTCTATGTCAACGTTATCCTGCAAGTTAGCGACGTCTTTTGTGTTGCACGACTGATCTGAGGCGCGGTGCACATTATTCAACGTCTGATGTAAATACGCGCGACTTGGCAGATGTCTTCCTTTCAATCTGCTTTCGCAGACGCATCTGCATGTAGTTAAGGATCTCGTTCAGACCCTGTGCGCACACGCTAGCTAGAGTTATCCGCTGCGTTTGTCATGCGGCCTGGCACAGTGCGCGCGTGTGTGTGCGAGTTAGCTCTGCGTCTGCATTTACAACTCAATTCCAACCAATTTCATTTCCACACGAATGAACAGGCATGTCTGCGAAGAGAGCCACATAAATTTCCGCGTACATTTCAGTGGGAATGGGGTCGGTGTCGGCTCTACGTGTTCACATCCATCGTTCGTGTCATAGCTGACAGTTAATCGATATTAAATACCTTGTGCACTGTACTATGTATTTACTGTACTGCAGTATTGATTTTGACAGCAAATTTTGATTTTGTCTCAGTCTTTTGAATAACATTTTCATATTTTAGTCATCTGAAATGTTTTAGTGTAATGTTTTTAATATCATAAGATTTTTAGTCGATTAAATCTACACTTGATTTTGTCGACAAAAGATTTTTTTGGCAGGCCTTGATGGCGTCTCAATACCTGATTTTACACCTATATCTAGAAGTTTGTAGATCTGCTATTTTCAGAGGGCAACACTATATGGAGATAGATACAACAACCGAGCGCAACCCAACATAAAACGTCTTGTCTTTTAGTTCATTTTGAATTCCAGACTTTTACTTGTAACAGAGTATTTCTATACTGCAGTATTGATACGTTTACTTAACCCATTTAGACCGGGTACGCATTATTACACATTATTTTATGCTTTTACTTTTAAAAATCACACCCGTGTGAAGTGGAGCTGTGTGTGTGTGTGTGTGTGTGTGTGTGTGTGTGTGTGTGTGTGTGTGTGTGTGTGTGGACCATGTGTACCGATTTGTGTGACATTTGAAGAAAATATGTAGGAAAAGGAGCAAAAAGTGTGTTTTGGAGAAAATTCAAGATGGCGGAAAATCCATCATGGCGCAAATGGGCGTGGCCTATATGGGGAGATGCGTCATGACCCAAGGAATCCAGGGAAAAAATATTTTAAATTTTCCGACCTACGGTTCAAGAGTTACAGGCCAAAACGTAAAGTGGGGTGTTATGGCGCCACCATGCGGCCAAATGACACAATTATTTTTTATTTAATCCTTGAAACCATTATGAACCTCCTCTCCAAGTCTTGAAACTCTAGCCCCTATGGTTTGCGAGAGACAAATAATTGAATGTGAGTTTTTGCGATTGCCATTATAAGTCAATGGGGAAAATTAATTCACTAATAAATTAATATCAATTAAACTATTGAACCTTTCTCTTAGCAAGTTACTAGCCCACTATTCCCGAGTAAGCCGGTCGATTTGACATATGGCGCGAGTGTGTGGTGGCAAAACTGTGGGACTAGTAGCGTGCCGAAGTCAGGCTACATACAGACACACACACACACACAGACAGACACACAGACAGACAGACCCACAAAGCTACGTATAGGGAGCCTGTGTTTCACACAGCTCCAAAAATAGAAGATTTACAAGCTCACAGTGCGAAAAAATCCTTCTACGTTTTTTTGTCAGTGGTTCTCAAACCCTTTCATGTCAAGGACTCCCAATTTGGTCACGGACCCAAATAATTAATACAATACAAAATACATGCATTCAAAGATTTGCAACACATTTTCACAACTTTTCAAAAATAGCAGATCTGCAAGCCCTGCAGCGCACTATATCTGCTATTTTTCAATAGTTAAAGCATAAATAATTCTAGGCCTTAAATGGGTTTTAAATTGTGTACTTTGTCCCACCACGGTGTACCGTTCCCCAGGGGTGTCACACCAAATTCTGGGCCCTGGGTACAAGGATTCACTGCGGGCCCCCCATGAATGTTAACTATTGAAAAATAGCAGATATACAAGCTCACAGCGCGGCACCGAGTGCCGCGCTGCGAGCTTGTAGATCTGCTATTTTTGAAAAATCGTGAAAATGTGTGCCAAGAAACCTATGTTTCCATGTCAGTGATGCTCAAACTTTTTCATGTGAAGGACCCCCCATCTCAAAATATTTAGTTCCAGTGACCCCCCCAGAAGCAAAATTTTAGTTACAAATGTTCACTTAAAAAATACATATTTTCAAAGATTTGCGCACATTTTCACGACTTTTCAAAAATAGCAGATCTACAAGCTTGGCCACTCGGTGCCGCGCTGTGAGCTTGTATATCTGCTATTTTTCAATAGCTAAAGTTACTAGGGCCCCTCCACCACCTTGGGCCCTAGTAACTCAGTCCCACTTTCCTACCCCTTGTGACGCCCCTGCCGTTCCCCCCTCCCAGGCGGCGGAGCGCGACTGGGAGGAGAAGCGAGCCAGCCTGACACAGTTCAGCGCGCAGGACATCAACCGCTTGCTGGAGGAGACGCAGGCCGAGCTCATGAAGGCCATCCCGGACCTGGACTTCGCCGCCAAGCACATCAACAAGCCGGCGGTGCCCCCCAAGCCCCAGATGACCAGCAGCACCGCCCCTGGCATGGCGCCCGCCTCCGGGACCACCGCGCCCTCCTCTCCCGCCGCTGGGGTGGCGACCGCCACCGCCCCAGCAGCAGCCACCACCACCACCACGAGTGGTGTTACCGGTAACGCTGCCAGTGGGGACCAGCAACCAGGCAAGCAAACTGTTGATTTCCTCGACTTAACCCATAGGCCTAGAATTATTGAATGCTTTAACCAGTAGAAAAATAGCAGATATACAAGCTCACAGCGCGGCACCGAGTGCCGCGCTGCGAGCTTGTAGATCTGCTATTTTTGGAAAAGTCGTGAACATCCGTGGCCAAATAAATATCATTTTGGGGGTCCTTGACGTGAAAAGGTTTGAGAACCACTGACATAGTAGTCTCTCGAGAACAGACTAACTGAACAGACTAAGTGAAAAAGGACATTTTCTTTGACGATGGCTGGCCAGATTGCTGACATAGAAACATAGGTTTTTCAAAAAATCTTAGAAGGATTCAAAAGACACTTATAGAATCGGGTAAAAATTCTAATTTTCACGATTTTTCAAAAATAGCAGATCTACAAGCTCGCAGCGCGGCACTCGGTGCCGCGCTGTGAGCTTGTATATCTGCTATTTTTCAATAGTTAAAGCATAAAATAATGATACACAATTATGTGTACCCGTTCTAAATGGGTTAAAGGATATCTTTGTTTTTTTTTACAACAAGGGTTCATATTTTAGATTGTATTTAGAGAAAAGAAAAGATGAGCGTTAAAATGTTTTCTTACTGCTTTCCATCATTTTAGCGATTTTAACTCATTCGCTGCCTTTTCAAAATGGCTGCCAAGTACCAGGATGCCATTCCATGTAATTCATAGTGCACGGATCATGCACGCCCATGCCTAGATCATGCACCATGTGTGTGCACGCTGTTCACAGCTTTCAAACAAAAAAATCCGCTTGGAAATCCTTTCAGGCATTCATGAGATAGAAGCCATTATGTTTTCTTCAAATGTAAACAATCATGGCTGCCATGTTTGAAACATGTGGTTGGTATGGGGGTTAAACATACAATTATTTTTCAAAATGGCTGCCAACTCGGGAAACTCGGGCCCTGGCGGCCTCTAACAACAGTAATTACTCAGGAAACTCGGGAGGGGGCAACAAATGAGTTAATGACTTTGATTTCAGTGGGTGAGCCACTTGCACTTGCTTAAGGGGGCTAGTAGTATTACAAGATCACTAAACGTGCTAAAAGATAGAACAAAGTAAATGAAAATAGTTTAACACTCACCTTTTCTTTTCTCTAATTACAATCTAAAATATGAACCCTTGTTGTATAACCTGGCTTGCGTCAGATGGTGGCAGTAGTGCGTAGGCTACCGCCCTACTTTACCATCTGAGATCTCTCGGTGGGAGTTGATAAGGCTCGTAAAGCCCCGGGCCGGACCAATCAGCGGCAGTTACGGGCGGGCTCTGAGCGGCTCTGAGCCAATAGAGTCTGATTGCAGACCACGTGGATGCAGACAGGCCAATATGAGTGGTTGGAGTTGGCACTCCCAGATTGTGATAGAGAGACGGCCACATCCAATCATCTGCTAAAGAATTTCAAAAAATGGCCCGCCCCTTACTGCCCGAGAGGTCCCAGATGTAAGGCAGAGCGTTACACACTGCTGCAACTATCTGGCGCAGTCAGGTTACTTGTTGTAAAGTTGTCCTCTCTCCGAAACCAAACTTTTTGTTGGAGAGTTCGGAATTTCCGTCGCGCAGCTTTCCGAACTCTAATTCGGGGTAATGTTTTGGCGGATTCCGCCAATGCATTCCCATTGAAAAGCATTGGCAGATTCCACCCTCGTAGGTAGAATAAAAGTGTGGTGTGACTGTGCCCTAAAATGTCATTGAGGGACTAGTGGAGAAAAAGACAAGTCATTTTATCTTTGGTTGCGCTCAGGTGTTAAGTATTGAAAATAGCCGATCTACAAGCTCACAAGTTACAACGCATAGCACCACGACGTGCTGTGAGCTTGTAGATCGGCTATTTTCAGCACGCAACCAAGTGTAAAATCATGCATTAACGGCGCCAACAAGTCCCCGCCGAAATACATTTCAGCCGACTAATTCAACTTGTAGATTTTGTCGACAAAAAAGTCGTACGATATCTAGTCGACGAGGCGAAAAAACCCAAACATTTCAGATGACTAAAACTAAATCAAACGTTTGCTGTCCAAATCAACACTGCAGGCAAGGTCCAGATGGCCGCGCAGAAGCTGAACAGTCTGGATGGCACTGGCTCGCGTCGCGGCTCTGGTGAGTTGCCCTGCTTGGTTTAAACCCATTTAGAATTCATTAATGCTTTAACTATTGAAAAATAGTAGATATACAAGCTCACAGCGTGGCACCGAGTGCCGCGCTGCGAGCTTGTAGATCTGCTATTTTCTTTTTTTTAATCATGATTTTTTTAAATTATATATATATATATATTTTTTTTAAAGCAAACATTTGTAACTCAAATATTTGCTTCTGGGTGGTCCCTGGAACAACATAATTTGAGATTGGGGGTCCGCGGCCAAATTCATGTAATATTGGGGGTCCTTGACATGAAAACGTTTGAGTACCACTGATTTAGAAGAAGGATTTAGAAGACATTTATAGAATCGGGTCAAAGACTTGAACAAAATGTTCATGATTTTTCAAAAATAGCAGATCCTACAAGCTTGCAGTGCGGCACTCAGTGCCACGCTGCAAGCTTGTATATCTGCAATTTTTAATAGTTAAAACATAAAATAATGGTTAAATTACACGGCCGATTGTGTGCCATCACGAGCAATCAATGGTTATTTGTCACATCACATGCAGGTAATATGGGTGAAATTCTTGTTTGTGACTGCAGACCCATCATTGCAGTGGAAAAAAACTATAGAAAGCAAAAGCATAAGGGAAGAGGAGAGGGGTATAGAGAAGAAGAAATTACATAGTAGGGCATTAACGACTTGTGATTTTTGCAAGTCGACTCGAGTCGAAAGTTGAGTTGAAGTCGAATTTATCGTTTGATGACGTCATCACATCACACACGACCCCCCAATTATTTTGGGGGGTCCCAAGATGATTAACTTAATGTGCAACATTGTTTTCTCACTCAACCGTAAACAAACCAACATACAGTTTAAGTGTATAGAGGGTGTCTTCACATTTCTAAAGTGCCAATTTAAGGACTTTTTAATACCTCTAAAATGACAAATTAAACATTGTCCAAATTGTCAAATATATAGAGGCAGAAATTGTGAAAATAGCAGATCTACATGCTCACAACGCCTCGCATCGCGAGGCGTTGTGAGCATGTAGATCTGCTATTTTCACAATAGAACCATGTTATACCAAATGTAATGTAGCACTGTAATATTGGATCATTCCGTCCTTTACAATAAGCAATCATATTGTTTGAATGCTGTACAGACGCACACATGGAGCAAGAATAATGATAGAAAAAAATACAAAGGATTCTTTTTTTTTTTTAACTTCAACTTTCGACTTTCTCTGGTGGGAGTCGATAATCTCACAAACCACTGGACCGATTGCCGGTTTGCCACCAAACCTTATTTGCACACTGACATTTTGTCCCCATATGTTTCATATATCTTGAAATATTACACTTTTTAAATTAACCCTGGGGATTCTGCACTGCAGTGCACCCGCTATGAAGAGCCCTGCCAGTGCAGAACGTTGTATATTGTCCTGTTTATCAGTAGAGAGTTTCTAAACCATCCCTGAGGATACTGCGGCATAGCCAGTCTATAAAGTTCACCCTCTATAAAGTTCTTAAGTGCACTGTTGATCGATGCTCATTGTTATATATTGTCCTGTTTCTTAGAAGAGACTTTTTAAATTAGCCCTCAGGATACTGCGGCATACCCTCTATAAAGTTCACCCTCTGTGAAAGTTTTTAAGTTGGCTGTTGAACTAGGGTCCTAATAATCACATTTCTCAGTAAACATTTGTACAATTGGTGATCACTTATGTTTGTGTTTTGTAAGACCAACACACAAACCCTAGTGTCCCTGTTCTGTGGCGAACATTTGGCGAAAAATGGACGATCTGTACAAGGTCACAACACGTTGTGTTGCAAACTTGAAACGCATTGTGATCTTGTAGATTGGCTATTTTCACCAAAGAGATTTGGTGTGGTGGGAAGAAAAGGAGTTTTTTAAGTGATTACGTTCTATTTTGCGACCGTAGGTCGCTATTTAGTATGACAACCTCCAGCTCATGTCTGTCTGTTTGTCCGTCTGTCTGTCACACCACATGCTCTTGCCTGAGGCCCCGTCTGGCCTAACTAATTAGCATATATTTTACGCCCTACCCGGCCCGAAAACATCAATATTAAGTCCATATATGGGCATTCCCAGATGATGCCCTGTTAGGGCAACCACACTAATACAATCCCTTTTATGCCCATATATGGAGATCCCTGATGTCATCAATATTAAGCCCATATCTGGGAATGCCCATATATGGACATAGTCCATATCTGGGAATGCCCATATATGGACATATATAGGGCGTCTTACTGGTAATTAACACAAGATGTAATTTGCGTGTTTGTCATGTATTGTCATGGTGTCATCACGATGCTGCCCTATAAGCCAAAGTACAGTAACCACGTGTTTTGGACACACGACTTACGAATAACGTGTTCCTTCCACACGCTACGTCCTACCGGGGGAAGCTCTCCCTGTCAGGTGATAAGAAGCGGCCTGTCACTCTAATGCACTGAAGGAAGCATGAGCTCAGTTTGGGGCTCTCCTCAGGTTGGCAGAGGGAAGGTAGCGCCCAGGATTACAGCTCAGGCAATTGGCACTAGTTTCACCTAGTGGGATAAAAGTTTAAGGAGAAAAAAAAGTTCTTGTTCGTAGCTATTGCACTCTGGCTACGTGGGGCTTGTAAGTGATAATTAGCAGCTTGTTCAGAATCAGATGGCATCTGTGTGTTTGTCGCTGCGTGTCTCCAGCGGAGCTCACGGTGGCGAGGTACCGCACGGAGAAGCCCTCCAAGTCGCCACCGCCCCCGCCTCCTCGACGAAGCTTCCCGTCCGCTCACGGCCTGACCACCAACAGCACGGGACAGGTCATCATGACCACCAAGAAGGTGAAGTAACTAAGTATATTTACTTAAGTACAATGTTGAGGTATTTGTACTTTACTTGAGTACAGGTATTTCCAATTGTCTGTACTTTTACTTCTACTCCACTACATGTCAGAGGCAAATCAGAATGCGCTCTCTGCGTTTTTAGTCAGCCGAGCACAAAAAGAGTTTATCCACTGGCAGACATATTTTGGTGTGGATGCAGCCTAACAGAGTATTTCTATATTACAGTATTGATACTTTTACTTAAAGGGGCACTCCACCACTTTTCAACCTATGTTCATATAATTGGTCCTCACTCAAAAATAGCTTTTTTTTTTTTTTTTTTTCTCAGAGGAGGGCTGTGGGCAGGTCAGAAACCCATCGTCTTGTGACATCATCGATTGCCAATCCAGCTTATAGAAACTGCAGGCTTTCTATTCCTGAAAAGTTGCAATTTTAAAGTGGAAGCCATTGTTCTCGCGATAATAAAAATCTAAATATTTTTTTCAAAAATATTGATTAATCTTTTTTTTTGGGGGGGGGGGGAAATGATGATGTCACAAGACGATGGATTCTGAACTTCCCACAGCTCTCCTAGGAGACTTGGACTGAGTAGATTTTTTTTTTTTTTATATTTTATCATGAACATTAGTGAGGACCTATTATATGAAGACAGGTTGAAAAGTGGTGAACTACTCCTTTAAGTAAAACATTTTAGTACTTTTTCCACCACTGCAAAGCATGATTTTTGTGGGAACAGACATGAAGACATTATTCAACCTCCTGTTTCTCCTGTGTAGGCAGAGGAGGATGCCGACATGCCCAAAACCATGGTGAAGTTACGACGCACTCCCTCCGACACGCCGCGGCCCGCCTCCACGCCGCCCATCATCGCCGCGTCGGCCATCAAAGACGAGGACGACGAGGAGAGGATCATCGCCGAGCTAGAGGTGTAGCATTCTGCCCGTGTTGCGTGACCGCAGTGTTGATTTCACAAACTGGCGAAACCCGGTCGAAAAAAAGTTTGAGAACCTCTGATTTAGAAGAAGGATTTAGAAGAAGTATAGAATCGTGTCAAAAATATTCAAAGACTTGTTCACGATTTTTCTAAAAATAGCAGATCTTGTTCACGATATTTGAAAAATAGCAGATCCACAAGCTCACAGCGTGGCACTGGGTGCCATGCTGTGAGCTTGTAAATCTGCATTTTTTTTTATAGTTAAAGCATACAATTATGGTTAAAGTAATAATGCGTAATAATCGTCGACTGAAACCATTTGGTGAAAAATGTCCGCCGACTGCCTTTTTCCGCTGACAAAATATATAAAATACATGTAAACTAAATAAAAATCAACCTATGATGACTAAGACTATGACTGAATGTATTGACAATTTCCTCGACAAATTAGAATAAAATGTCAAGTAGACTACTAGTGCAGAAGAGATCCAGTAGAAGCTAAGACAAGTCGTTTTATGCTTGGTTCTGTGAGGGTGTCAAGTTTGAAAATAGCTGATCTGCGAGCTCACAACGCGTTGCGGTGCGACAATCTGTGAGCTTGTAGATCAGCTATTTTCGGCATGCAGCTAAATATAAATCAGGCTTTACAACTCCATCACGGCCTGCATACAACATACATTTTAGTCGACTGAATTAAGTCGACTAAAATGTCAACTAAAACTGGACTAACACTAAAACATTTTGGATGACTAAAACAAAATGACATTTCATTCAAAAGACTATAACTAAAACGAAATCAAAATTTGCTGTCAAATCAACACTGCGTGATCGTTGGTCTAAAATGCATGTTGTTGGTTTCATGGCAGTATATTGTACAAGTATGATCTACAAGCAGTAGATGTATGATGATCTACAAGCTCACAACGCATCACGATGCGTTGTGAGCTTGTAGATCGGCTATTTCCACTACCTTTTGAAAGTGTTTGAAACTATGACGATTATGCAAAATAATTGCGATTACCTCAGATAATTGTGAATAGACGATTGTGTAATAATTGTGACAGGCCTGCCTATCACCTCTCAGATCTTTCAGAGAACCCCCGTAAAAGGTTCCCTTTGTCATAGCCTGTTGTTGAGCACCCCGCCGAGGCCCACCCCTGCCCCTCGTTGCATCATTGGATCTTTGGGGAGAAAGGTAAAACGCTTCCGCCTCCACCTATACGCCTCTGCCTGCGCCACGCTTGTGGGCTTTCTCTAGCCCTGGTCCATAGCGTTAGTGGAGTTCTCCCTAACGCTATGTTCCTCCACCTCCGTATTCCTTGGGAAAACCCAATGCCGTCTGGTCCGAAAATAACAAAAACTGTTTCGCACCTCACCAAACCAAAGGTATCAGTGGACAGTTGAAAGCTTACTCTACTTAGTGGACGCAGTCTGGGCCCCCCACCACACGCTTAAAATACATTTCTAGGGGGGAAATGAAAAATAATCCACCTGACGGAGACACTCTTCCTGGTTGAAGTCTGTTTTTACGAAACAGCGCTTCCAACGTCGCAGAGCTGAATAACACCCAACAATGCTAATGCTCTGTTAATGCGGTGCATTTTGGTCCGCTGACCTGCGCGGCAGTAGTGAGTTGGCGCTGTGATGGCGACGACAAATAGTAAAAAAATAGACGAAATGGACTCTCCATCCGGTGACTTACCACTTCGCCCAATAAATGTATTTTGTGTGGTGGGGGGGGTCCAGACTGCGTCCACTAAGTAGAGTAAGCTTTCAACTGTCCACTCATACCTTTGGTTTGGTGAGGGGCGAAACAGTTTTTGTTATTTTCGGACCAGACGGCGGTGTTTTCCGGTTTTGCCAAGGAATTCGGAGGTAGAGGAACATAGCGTTAGAGAGAACTTTACTAACGCTATGGACCAGAGCTAGGCTTTCTCTAGCTCTCCTGTCCACTCCTGTCCTTGCGGCACCCTTCCTTTCGCCCCACTTTCTGCACGACAGTGAAACTCAAGAACCACTTCTGAGAGCGTTGACTGCTTCCATTCAGGACAGGTTGTAGCAGAAGAGAACAGCTAGAAGGTCCTGGGTTCGATGGGTTGGAATAACGCGTTCCTTCCACGCGCTATACGTCCAACCTGGGGAAACTCCCCCCTGTCAGGTGAAAAGAAGCGGCTCACTCCTCAAGCACTGAAGGAAACGTGAGCTCAGTTCGGGGCCCTGCCCAGGCGTGGCAGAGGGAGAGCAGAGCCCAGGATTACAGCTTAGGCATTTGGCACTGGGTGAGAAAATGGGTTACAAAAATCGTGGGATAAATATTATAGAAAAAAGAAAAAAAAAGAACAGTGGTGTAAAGTAAGTACATTTACTATTTTGAGGTATTTGTGCTTTACTTGAGTAACTCCAACTTCCAATACTTTTACTTCTACCACACTACATCTTAACTCTTTGCGTGCCAGCGCCCTCTAGGGGCCAAAGAATGCCAGCGCATCTCTCATAGGCGAGCGCTTTAGCTTCCAGGACTTCAGCTTCCAGGACCTGACGTGCTCACGTTGATGCACGGCATGGAAATGTCCCGGATGAAGATGCTAACAGAATGGCTATTCCCATTTTGTCATCTAAAAGATCATTTTTGGGCGATTTCGCCGTAAATAAACCTCGCGCCGCTTTCCTAAAACACAAAAAAGAGATATAAGCCTTTAAAGATGCGGTCTTTCATTGGATTAGGCGGAGATTGGCGATTGCGTTCGCAAATTACGGCCGGCCGGGACGTTGTTAGCTTTCGGCTAGTAGCTACAAAAATCAAGCCAGGCTTCAGAAGGCCTCTTATCATTTTATTAATTTAATTAAATAAAGCCGAACTACTTCGGGATCGGCACACTCGTGTACTCATCGGAAGCGGCGCCGAACATCGGGTGAACATTGGGGAGCTCAAAAATGTATTTTAAACCATTTTTAATGGAATATATCGTCGGACAGAGTAGAACGGCTAGCTGGCTAGCGGCTAGCGAGCCAGGACCACCCACGACTCTACAAGCAGCTCGGGGTAAGTGAATTAATAAAAAAAAGATTGTATTGGATTGAAATAAAGCCGAACTAGTTCGGGATCGGCACCAGATGAGTTAAGTTGGATCCAAATATTGCACTTTACTCCAACCATGGGGTGACATTGTGCGTAATGAGTACTTTTATTTTTGGTGCTTTAAAGGAGTAGTTCACCCCCAAAATGACTTTTTTCTTTCTATCGATTACTCACCCCATGGAGACATGAGTTCAATAATATTTTTTAGTATGTGACGCATTCCTAAGCCAATCATTTTAGGAGACTCTTTGTAGGCCCATTGATTCCGGATGGAGACCCAAATGCATTTGGGTCTCCATCCGGGATCAATGGCGGTACATTTATTACAATCAAAGATTGGTTTAGGAATGCAACAAAAGCTAAAAAATATTTATGTACATTTTGATGCCAATGCTTTTGTACCTTTACTCAAATACATTTTGAATTCTGGACTTTTACTTGTAACAGAGTACATCTACGTTGCAGTATTGATACTTTTACTTAAGTAAAACCTGTAAGTACCTTTTCCAAAAGGAGAACCTTTTATGTCGCAAGACACGTTTTTGATGGATTCAGTCACAAATAGGTCAACTCGGTCAATGTCAACGTTGGACATCGAACCGAAATACAATGTTTAGCCGTCATTTCATGGGGAAACATCGTCAAACGCTCTTTGGATTCCTGAGGGCGAGGAATACTGCTGCCTGTGGATTGGAGCTTAACAAACACACAATTGCAGCAGAATAAATTAAGTGCCTATTTATAGCGCTTGGCTGACAACAAGGTGACAATAAACATTGAAATACACCAGTGACCTTAATCTGACTGACAGGACATAATCAGTTTACAGATGAAGGGACAGAAAACAGGGCAGTGCGAGGTGGGATATGGACGTCATCGTCCATATGACTCTTAGTATTTGACCATCTATGGTATTGGTTCTCAACCTGTGGGTCGGGACCCCCACGTTATTTTGGGGGCTCCACAGATGATTAGCTTAATGTGCAACATTGTTCTCTCACTCAGCAGTAAACAAACCAACATAACGTTTAAGTGTATAGAGGGTATATGCACATTTCTAAAGTGACAATTTAAGGACTTTTTAATGCCTCTAAAATGACTAATTAAACATTGGCCAAATTGTCAAATATTAGAAGCAGAAATTGTGAAAATAGCTGATCTACATGCTCACAACGCCTCGCGTTGCGAGGCGTTGTGAACATGTAGATCTGCTATTTTCACAATAGAACCGTGTTATTCAAAATGTAATGCCTCAACTCTGAGGCGTTGTGAGCATGTAGATCAGCTATTTTCACAATAGAACCGTGTTATACAAAATGTAATTCCTCAACTCTTAGTGCTCGTCAGGGTGGGGGGATCCCCAGTTCAAATCTGATTACTTTGGGGGTCCAGGCCTGAAAAGGTTGAGAACCACTGGGATCGAGCATCAGAGCAGTGAGATATCATGGGCCCTATTTTCATACATGACTTACCACTTATCCTTAAACTTTTTTTTTTTTTTTTTTACCATTTGGAAAAATATTTTAAAATAATTTTTATTAAAAAAAAAAAAAAAAAAAAGATCTACATCGACACGTTGTGAGCTTGTAGATGAGCTGTTTGAACTATTTAAAAATGTTTTTCAAAATAGTAAAAAACTGCAAAAAGGTTTATGGATAAGGGGTAAGGCATGGTCGCAAGAACCACACTAACAATTCCTCTCTACTTTGGACTTATTTCCTCTGCTGATGGCTTAAGAGTCTAATTCTTCTTGAGAGCTTTAAACACTTGATAGGATTTCTTCTTTTAATTATGAATTCTTTTTTTTCGTTTGTTTTTGTTACAATGTTTGAGACATTTGCCCTGGAACCTGGTTTGATTTTCCCAATTAACGAATGATTTAACACACCATACGAAACTCACCATGGCACATTACGAATGGTCTGATTTGACATGAGTGTTTAAATAGCTTGAAACGTGCCACATGCTGCTACGAGAGCCAGCTAATCTGGGCTAATCTGAGTAATTAATGGGGAGATGAGACGTATTATACAACCACTGTGATTTGCTGCTCAGGGGGCACGTTGGCAAAAAACAACTCCTAATGCTCATTTTAAAACCAGGTCTGAAAATCAGTTTGCGGTATTAGGTGATTAGTTTTTCTCACGTCTCTCACATCACTTGCAAAAAATAATTTTGCCTGGAAGCAGTTTGTTGATGTTGCAGTCAGAATAAAGAGCACCGCTGCTGTAAGGTGACAGCCTATAACTACAGTACAACAGTCAGTGGCGTCAGTTCAGAAAAAGCTAAGGTATGGCAACATGACTGCATGTTGCCATACCTTAGCAACTGGCATGATACATTTATTTTACATTCTATTTCCCCCGTTTCTACGGTTTCTTGGGCTGTATAGGGCAGCCTGGAACGGTTGTTCAAGTGCAGCTAAGATGGGGAGAATACAAGTGTGGAGAATATAATTATAATACCTTGTTAAAGTGACCATTTTGTTCAATTTTGCATTTGTAGTTATGTTACTGTAATTTAACTACATAATAACCAGAACAGATAGACAAGGAGACATTCATGGATTTATATTTAAAAGTAACTTTTATTTTCCCCCCTGGACCCAAGGTATGGCAGCTGCATACCCCTGTCATACCCAATTGACGCCCCTGACAACAGTTAATGCGAGATGATATCGGCTGCTGAAATTGTTAGTGGCATATGTGTAGTTCTCCATGATTACCCAGTTGAAGAAAAAGAAAAAAAAACAGGCAAGAATACGTTTAGGTAGACAGTTATACAAGATATTGCTGAGACGACTACCTTCCATTAGGGATGGGACGATATGAAAATGTCATGTCACGATTATTGTGACCAAAGAAATCACGATTTACGATATTATCGCGATAATACATCCATTATCCTGGGGCGGAGCATTTGCCAAAAAATTGCAGATCTACAAGCTCAAAATGCGTTGCGTTGCGACCAGTGATCGAGTTATACCTTTCGGCGCCGCCAGAATAGGGCTCCCATAGCTCTGGGGGCCTTTCGCCGCCGATCGGGTAATTGCGGATATAAAGTCGCCTAAAACGGGTACTTTCCTATATTAAATCATATTAAATCGGGTATTTCGCGGATATAAAGTCGGCTAAAACGGGTATTTCCTATATTAAATCATATTTTTCCTTTCACAATATTAATTCGGGCTTCACATTGGCTATGTTGACAACTCCAGGCAGTCTTTTCTGTTCATATTAACTCACCATTATTGCTCAGCCTCCAGTTCCCAATTCCTCCATCTGATGATCTGAGCTCTGAGCCATCCAGCCAAAAGTTCCCGTTCTGGTAGCATAAAGTCGGCTAAAATGGGTATTTTTCTTTCTCAAAACAAGGCGGGTCGGGTTCATATTTATTTACTAAAAAAAACATTGTCACGGGCACAGGCACACTAAGGCTACAGTCTTGCTAAGACAGCGTTGTTTTGTTTGGTTGTTTTGTTGCTGTCCGGCGTGTCCGCCTTCCTTTGCCGTCCGGGCCGTGGCTAGAAGTGCAAAGACTCGATGCAGTGGTTCCTAGCTTAGCCTATGCCCAGGCCATGGCGAGACCACGCAGCTGGGTAGGTCTGCATCCAGGGCCTCCTCGGCCCTGGGGGAAAGGTAGGAACCATTGCAGCGAGTGTGTTATAACCCGGACGGTAAAGGAAGACTCACACCCCACATTAAATGCGCCTGATTTATAATAATAAAATGAATAGTAGGATTAAACGGTGTGATGTCATTGTTCAGTCTTACTGTCTAACATGTTTATTTAGTATATCTAGTTAACATAAATAATATAAATTCTTCCAATGGAACATAAAAAATAAAAATAAAACTATGGGAGCTAAGACCCCACTGGCTCCCACATAACTCGAACTCTGGTTGCGACACATTGTGATCTTTTTTTTTGGCAAAGAGATTTGGTTGAGAGTGAAAAAAAAAAGACTTTATCAAGTACGTATATTAGTATGTTTTACCAATAGAGAGTTGAAATGGTACCGGATAGGCAGCTCGGTAAATGAAAAGGTCCAATTGATCCCAGTGCCTGACGGGGGACGATTTCACGATAAATTAAATCTCCACGATTCGATTATCGTCTCATCCTTCCATTAGCGTGAAAATAGCTCTTTCAAATTCCACCAAGTCATCTCTTGTTTTCTCTCGATCCCTCCGCAGAGTGCCAGCAACTCCCCCGGCCCGGTCAAAGGACCCCAGCCCACGGTGGCGGCCAGGCTCAAACACCTCCAGCAGGGCAGCCTGGAGAGGCCTAAGAACCGCAAGCAGAGAGAGGACTTCCCTAAGATACAGGGCCAGCAGCAGGTGTTCCACTTCTAGAGGAAGCCGCCGCCTCTTGACCTTATTGGCGTCCAGACCGGACTACATCCCCCACGATGCACCGCTCCTCTGCGGCACCCAACTCCACAGGACAGGGACGTGCTGGCCATTGGGAAAAGCGGGACAACTCCCGAACGGCCGGTTCATTTCCCGGCTGGTTCAGGCCGGCCATTAGGAAAGAAAATTAAAATAAAATGTCGGCCTTCGTTCCATTTTGGGGGCTGGGCAGCCAACAAAGTACATCGTCTAACCCTAACCCAACAAAGTACATCAATTACTGTACATGAGTTATATTTCGTCGTTGTCGGGCAGAAACCTCGTATCTCAAAGTTTCAAATGTATACATTTTTTCGCAAAGCAAAGCCCTGCTTCATCATATAAGGCCGTTGCACAAAAGTAGTGAAAACAGCAGATCTACAAGCACACAACGCCTCGCGGTGCGAGGCGTTGTGTGCTTGTAGATCGGCTGTTTTCACTAGTTTAAATCATTTCTAAAATGATAAATACAAAAAAACGGTTTTGGACATACAAGGTTTCCACCCGACAACGACGAAATATAACTCATGTACAGTAATTGGCCCACTGGCTTGTCACTTGTCATGATCTGAAATGGCAAATCTTTGAGTAGCAGCAGCGCTATAGAGAGAGATCTCTCTCTATAGCGCGCAATGAGGGCCTCTCCAACTCTTTTTCCCGGGCTGAATCAGGGGCGCAGCATGTCCCTGCCGCAGGAGTCTCTCTTCAGAGGTCGGGACATACACGGAGGTCAAGAAAACGTCGACGCGGAGCTAATATACAAGAAGAGGCAGGGAGGCCTGATCTCGTTGGAACAGTCTCCTTGTTTGACGGCGTGTTTCTGACATTTGAGTTACTGGATCTAAAAGTACCTTGCTTAGAAAATTAGGTTTCTTTGTCGTATGTTGGTGTTTCTCGTTTTTGTTCTGGGGGGGGGGAAGGTTTTTGGTGGTGCTTGTGACTGATTAACTTAGCTGTAATGATAATACCTTACTCCTATACAGGTCATTCTTAACCTCCGGTGTGTTCACGTTGTCTTCGATAATGCCATGGAACAATTTCAACTAGGGATGGGACGATATGAACATTTCATATCACGATTATTGTGACAAAAGAAATCGCGGTTTACGATATCATCGCGATAATCAAAATCCGTTATCCTGGGGTGGAACATTTGCCAAAAAATAGCCGATCTGCAAGCTCACAACGCGTCACGTTGTGATGCGTTGTGAGCTTGTAGATCGGCATTTTTTTGGCAAAGACATTTGATAGAGAGTGAAAAAAAGAGAGTGAAAATCAAGTACGTATATTATAAGTACCTTTTACCAATTATAGAGGGTTTAAGTGGTGCCGGATATGAAGCACGGCAAATAAAAGGTGAATTGATCCCAGTGCATGACGGAGGACGATTTCACGATAAATAAAATCTCCACGACACGATTATCGCGAGTGTTTTTTTTTATCACGATAAACGATAATATCGCATATCGGCCCATCCCTAAATTTCGCATCTCAAACCGGTGACCTTCTTCCACTAAACAGATAATCCTCCAAACATCCGTTTTCTTCCGTTCCACTCCTCTCCTCTCTCATTCCATCCGTCAAATCACTACTATTTACCGTCCCGTTCGCAGCACTTGTCCTTTCCGTCCCCAAGGTTGCCAGGCAGTATTCCAGCGGAGTGACTGCTCGGATAGTATTTCAGTCACTTAAGGTGACGGGCAGTATTGAGCTACTGTTATCAACGCTGTATAGCCACCGCTGAGATGCCAGCCCATTACGCGAGACTGCTTAGGGCTGCATTTAACGGCACATTATACAACACCATGAAGGTGAAGAAACAACTTCAAAGGTCACAGAGTAGTACAGAGTTGCTTCTCCATGGGAAGCGCTGAAACGACGGAGCGGATGTTCGTTTCGGTTCACTGAAAACCGCTGCCTCGCGTTTGTCACGCGTGATGAGGACAAATTAGAAGCGAAAGAAAACAAAGACGACAATCCAAAAAGAAGAATGTTATAAAGCATGGGTCTTCGACAGCGGGTCCGGGACCCCTAGGGGGTCCTCAGAGTTACTAGAGGGGGTCCTCCAAATCTTTGAGTGAGAGAAACTTTTTGTTCTCCTTTTTTATAATAACCACTTGAACCCTAGCGTCCATATTCTGAGAACTTTAGACAGAAATAGCAGATCTGCAAGCTCACAACGCCTCGCGCTGCGAGACGTTGTGAGCTTGTAGATCAGCTATTTGTAGAGAGCTTTGGTGTAGATGGGAAAAAGAGCAGACTAAGTACAGAGTGAAAGGTCAACTTTATTAAGTATTGACGGTTCAAGTGGTTAAATATCTGAAAACACACATTGACTTGAATCCAAAATACACTGATGATTGTGCTGTCAAACAATGAAACTATATGGAATCTATGAAGAGGCTGTGGGGGTCCCTGCTTCATCTATCTCTCAACTAAGGGATCCTTGGCCTGAAAACATTGAAGACCCCTGATGTAAAGTATAAGAAAATGTAATAATAATTGTACTGGAATATGACAAAAACCAATGACGAAAGATACCAGATGGTAGAGGGCAACTGCAGTAGTGGTGTGTCGTTCATGAGTGATTCGCTCATGAGAACGAATCACAAGAATGAATCGTGAACGATTCGTTCATTTCCTTAAACTGTTACGTTCACGCTTTCGTTCATTTTCGTCCCCTCCCCCTTAACACGTTGCAGTCCGAAATAGAATGGTGGTTGGTAGATTAGCCGTGAAATTTCTATTATTGTATTGTGATCTGAGACATAATATTATGTTTATAAACATGACCCCGCAGCCCCTCCATCTTGAACAGCGCCGCTGTTTTTTCTTTTTTTTTTTCCCCCCAGGCCAGTAACTCACCATGATTTTCTCGATCTCCGTTGGGATAGAATGGGGGTTTTGGCCGATCGTCGATGTCCCCGTGCATTTCGCGTGCGCGATCCTTTCACGTAAATGTCCCCGCAAATAGTCCATGTGTGACTGAAGAACAGAACTGAAAAGTTTCGCTAGCATAGCCCCAAGCATGGCTGCAGGAGGAGCTCGAGTGTGTAGACAGTAAACGGATGGGTGGAAGGTGCCTTGGAGAAGGAGAGGCGCTGACGTCACCTCTGCTTCATGCACGGTCTGCATGAGCCATCAGTGCACGAGTGGTGACTAGGGAAGGTTAGACGATCGCCGATTTTCGGATCAAAAGCTTTTATTCCGGTTTTAAAGACAAAGTCCGGGAATAGACGGCCTGGCTGAGAGTCCCTGGGGGGATGTGCGATATAGTACGGTTTTAACATTAAGGGGCCCCCCTTGGCTTAGAAGGTGTTAATAGCCCCCGGCACACAGGACGTGAGGGTGGGCTGTTCGCGCTTCGAACAGCGAACGCGAACGAATCGCTAGAACCGATCATTACAGCGAACGGAACGATCCGTTCGCTGAAATGAACGGGATTGCCCACCACTGAACCGCAGTGACCGCGTGGGTTTTGCTAGCAGGCTACTTGCATTGAGAACGGAGAAGCTATCCTCTAGGATGTGACCCCCATCCACACACACACACACACACACACACACACACACACACACACACACACGCTCGCTCGCTCACCCCACCCCCTCCGCCATCTTATCTGCTCCCGCACACTCCTCGAGCTAACGCTGGCACGCGGCGAGGAGTAGGCTTGACCCGCCATTGGCCCGCAATCTTCTAAGGGGAGCTTTTCTGCAAATTCCCAACGGTGGGGTGGGAGATAACGCAGCCCAGCCCCACATCCTGCTAGGTTAGAAAGCACCTGAGCCATTCAAGCCTCAATCCGCTCTCTCAGTTCTGCCTGTGTCGATATACTTTCCATTAGTTAGCGCTACATACAGCCCGGGGTTCCCTCTTTTGCTGGAAACGGAGTCCATAACCAGTGTTGGGCAGTAACTAGTTACTATTTACTATTACTATTTATAGTAACTAGTTAGTATTATTAGTAACTAGTTACTAATGATACATTACTGTATTATTACTTTACCCCAGGGGTCTTCAACAGGGGGTCAGGGACCCCTAGGGGGTCCTCAGAGTCACTACAGGGGGTCCTCAAAATCTTTGTGTGATAGAAACTTTTTTTCTTTAACCACTAGCTTTTTTTGGGAGGTCCATATTCTGAGAACTTTGGCCAAAAATAGCAATCTACATGCTTACAACGCCTCGCAACGCGAGGCGTTGTGAGCATGTAGATCAGCTATTTTCACAATTTCTGCCTCTAATATTTGACAATTTGTCCAATGTTTAATTTCTAATTTTAGAGGTATTAAAAAGTCCTTATATTGTCACTTTAGAAATGTGCAGATACGCTCTACTTAAACTTGGTTTGTTTACTGTTGAGTGAGAAATAATGTTGCACATTAAGCTAATCATCTGGGGACCCGCTAAAATAATTTGGGGACCCCCCCACCCTGGGGGTCCCGTTGAGAACCACTGCTATAGTAGGCCTATATGGCTATGCCTGACCTCCATATGCCATCTGCCAATAACTACACTGCCCCAGAAATATACCAAAAGTATTGGTATTTATGAAAGGTTGCATTATTATGCAACAGTTTTGTGTACCTCTTGTTGTTTTTCTTCACTGTGAACAGGCCTGCTGAGGTTGCGATCGGAGTCGCTCACATTTTCATAGAAAACTGCAACCGATATAATTTTATGTTTTTTGTACAAACCGATGGCTTCCTTCATACTTTGGAGCGGTGACACGGTGCTTGACGTGGCCCTGGTATGACGTTATCATAATCCAAGTATGGTAGCCGTAGCATTCATGAATCAATATGTATTAATAGGTATCTTCCTGTACACAACGCACTGTAGTTTGTTGTCTGTGATTGACACAAAATGACATTTTCTATTTATTTTTTACATTCAAATAGTATGGCAGAGGTCTTATTTTGGAGTTGGTTGACTTCAGTGGACATGAATGCCTTCGTGTTATCATCACACTACAATATAGGTCAAATGAAACCCAGTGGAGATTGTGTGCAATGCAAAGAATTAGCTGCACACATTTCGCTCCGACACATAACGGCGTTATATATATATAAATATATATTTATGTGCAAAAGCTTCGACATTTATAAAATAGTTGCAATTCAATATACCAATTAATATATACTATAAGCTCACTCTTTACTCATAAGTGAATACAGTCCATTTCACATCACCTGTATCGAGACAAACCGAAGTAGTGCAGCGTCTCTCCGCGTGCGTGTAGAATTTGACTCCGGCATACAGTATGATTACGGTACATTAAGTATGTGTTGCCCGATGGAAACTGGAATGTAATGCTGCTTTTTTTTTTTTTTTTTTTTTTTGCTGCAGAAATGCGAGCGTTGCACTTTATGCCTCTAAATCCCGAGAGAGCATTGTGTCGTTGTCGGGTGAAAACCTTGTATGTCCAAACCGTTCGTTTTGCATTTTTCATTTTAAAAATGATTCAAACTAGTGAAAACAGCCGAGCCACAAGCACACAACGCCTCGCGGTGCGAGGCGTTGTGTGCTTGTAGATCTGCTGTTTTCACTACTTTTGTGCGACGGCCTTGTACGATGAAGCAGGGCTTTACTTTGCAAAAGAACATAGCAATTTGAAACTTGGAGATACGAGGTTTCCGCCCGACAACGACGATTGGGTGGTGCACCTGTCTCCTCCTGGCGCTCCTAGTGTTCCTGACAGGAACCTGGAGTGCCGCAGATGTTTATGCCAGCTTGCCCCGCAGGCTTGGAGGGGCATCGTGCCACGAGGGACTGTTCTCTCGCTCCCATTTGTCTCGTTGCCGAAGTCAGACCTCAAACTAGGGCATTCACCAAATATTCCAATATTCGAATATTCGAATATCAAAGTCACTATTCGACGTTGTTCAACAAAGTCGAATATTCACTTTTTTTATTGTTTTCTCTTTAAAAAAAAGATATAGTTTATAAAGCTTGGCTAGATAGGAAGTCATAAGAATGAGCTGTCAATGCCCATGGTGGATGAATTTGTTAATGCTCTATACCAGGGGTTCTCAAACCTTTTTAGGCCGTGACCCCCAAAATAAACATATTTGAACTGGGGACCCCCACCCTGACAAGCACTTGGAATTGTAGGTATTACATTTAATGTGACTCGGTTCCGCAGATAAATATTGTGAAAATAGCTGATCTACATGCTCACAACGCCTCGCAACGCAAGGCGTGAGCATGTAGATCGGCTATTTTCACAATGTTCGCCTCTTGCTTACTTAATATTTTACAGTTTGGCCAGTCCTGTCGAATATTCAACTATTCGAATACTTTGAGGTCGAATAATTCGAATACTAAAAACCACTATTCGTGAATGCCCTTGCTCAGACCCTTCCCCTCCCGTGCATCCTTCTCTGTAACCCAGTTATATGTGGTCGGTACGAGCACTACTGGGAGCGGGAGAGTGTTTTTTGCAGGTCTTTCAGTCCGAGCGTATCAAAAAAGCAACTGGGTTAAGGCAGCGGAAGCTTGTGATTGGCTGCGCGGAGGTGCCGAAAGCAGAGGCGTCAATTGGGTATGGCAAGGTATGGCAGCTGCCTTACCTTGGCTACAGGGAAAGAAAAAAAAATGTACTTCTTAAACCAATTTCATTCATATAGAAAGTGTGAGGGAATCCACGCTATCAGTCTGGCTAATGCCAGGCTACTGGATCCTACCCTTGGCTTTGTAAAGTAACAGGGATGTGCAGAGAATGTTAGAGAGGCAGGGGCTGAAATTTCTAAAAGGGACTTTTGGTGAAAATATCGAATATAGCAGACCTTCAAGCTCTGCCCTCTCTGTGTAGAAATCCAGCATCGAAAATAGCCGACCTCCAAGCTCACCACGTTGTGAGCTTGGAGGTCGGCTATTTTCGATGCTTGATTTCTACACAGAGAGGGCAGTTCTTTCAACATAGGATGCTGCATTCAAAGTTCAGGAGAGTTTGGACAAGGCAATTCTCTTGAATGCTGCCCTCAGGTATGGCATTGAAAGAGGGGCATTTGCATTTCTTTCACCATAGTAAAAAACTGCATTCATGGTCTGGAGAGGACACTTTTTTTACAGACGGATAAAAGGGCAGGGGCTCAAGCCCCCTTTGATGTCTATGTGTTCATGTGCCTGTAAAGTAACATGTCCGGTGCTCATCGTGGTTATAGAGAAGCAAGCTTATACTGTAATCTTCCAGCAGCCCTCTATGCCATAACTCACTCTGGACTGTCTACAGTAGGCTTCCCAAGGGTGCAGCCCAGACACATCGATCACGTGAGGAACACAGGCTGGTTGCTGCATCTAAATCTTCCAACAGTCCAGCCAGTTTCACTTGGCACCAGTCAAAGGCTCGCCCCTCCACTTGAGTGGGAGGTCTGTGTGTCGTTAGTCTTTAGTGAACGTAACTCGTTTGGCCCTTTTTTGCCTCATTGGGCTTTTGGAAGAGCAAACCATTGGGAGCAGTGTGTGGCCCGTGAGTGTGTAATCAGAGGGAAAATCCCGTGTTGGCGTAAGCGCAAGGCTGGTCATTGGCAATGGTTGTCAGGACTGAGGGAATGTCCACATTCTCTCCGTTTATTTTGTCTTGTCTGGCTCTTAAAGGAGTAGTTCACCCCCAAAATGCCTTTTTTTCCTATTGATTACTCACGCCATGGAGACTTGAGTTCAATAATATCTTTTGTTTTTTGTCGCATTCCTAAGACAAAAAATTGATTATAGTAAACATGACAGTTTCCCCATCCAGTGCCATGCATTTGGGTCCCCATTCAGGGCCATGCATTCGGGTCCCCATCCGGAATGAATGGGGGTAAATTTACTATAATCAAATTTTTGTCTGAGGAATGCGACACATACAAAAAAATATTATTAAACTCGAGTCTCTATGGCATGAGTAATCAATAGAGAAAAAGTAATTTCGGGGGTGAACTACTCCTTTAAAGCTACCTCTGTGACTCCAGAGAGCGTAAGAGAGCGTCTTTTCTGATGCTCCATACAAGTAAACGTTCTTTTTAGCGGCACCCAGGGGTCTCGGGCCAGCGAGGTGCGGTGGTCAGTGCAACACAGACACACTTACAGATAAGCTGAAAATGAGGGTTTGGATTGGACGGTTCGATTGGAACGGCCGATATGCGCCATGTAATTCCGCGCCAGCAACAATCAGGAGAAAGAATCGAATGCTTTCAGACTCCTCTCCTCTCTCTGCTCCTCCCTTCTCTTGCCCTTTATCGTCTCCTCCTTCTCTGTCGTCCTCTTCTCCTCCTCTTCTCGCTCTCCCGTCTTGCTGCTCTCCCTTCTTGGCTCGCCCCTGATATGCTCTGCTCTATGCCAGCGGTTCTCAACCTTTTCGGGCTGCAACCCCCAAAATAATCATATTTTAACTGGAGACCCCCCCACCCCCACCCTGACGAGCATTAAGCGTTCGTTGAGGCATTACATTTTGTATAACACGGTTTTCTTGTGAAAATAGCCGATCTAAGTGCTCACAACGCCTCGCAACGCGAGGCGTTGTGAGCATGTAGATCGGCTATTTTCACAATTTCTGCCTCTAATATTTGACAATTTGGCCAATGTTTAATTTGTCATTTTAGAGGTATTAAAAAGCCCTCAAATTGGCACTTTAGAAATGTGCAGATACCCTCTATATACACTTAAACTTTATGCTGGTTTGTTTACTGTTGAGTGACAAAGCAATGTTGCACATCAAGTTAATCACCAAATCATTTGGGGGCCGACCCACAGGTTGAGAACCACTGCTCTATGTGATCCTCCCCAGATCCCTGCTGCCCCCCATCTCCTCCTCTTCCTCCACTAGGAGATTATAAGAGCTGAATCAGGACAGATTGCCTGTCCCAAAACCCTGACCGCAGAGCGCTACTGATCACAGCACCCCCGCACCCCCACCCTGCTCCGCCGATGTACAGTCAGGCTAGTGACAGCCACTCATCTTTTCTCATCTTTTGCTTGCTTGGTGCTCGCGTCGCGTGTGTCTGTTGGCTTCGGTTATCCGTTGGCGTCGATTGTTGCACTACTTTAGTCTTCGATCGTACTGATTCTTTCTCTTCACCGGGGGATCAGTAACTGCTTTTCTTAAAGGGGTCATGACATTAAAAAAAATGTGTGGCTTCATTTGCGAGTTAATTTGCCTCTGGACGTACGCATCATCATCCAGGGGAGGATGTGGTCGTAGGTGAGGGTGAACGCCAACTGAACTGTTAAATGGTAAATGGTGCATTGGAACGGTACAGACACAGTGGAAGGTGACATCGAAGGTGATACACCCTCCCCTACAACCACATCCTCCCCTGGATGATGATGCGTACGTCCAGAGGAAAATTAACTAAATTCTCTGAGCCTAATTATTCCAAAAACTACAGATTTCAGAAAAAAAAACACTGAATGTTGAAAGTTCAATTTTTTGGGGGTGTAATTGAGGTCAGGAAACATGAAAAAAGCCACAAAAAATATATATTTTAATTTCTTTGATGTCATGAGCCCTTTAATGTTTTTTGTTCAGAACATAGCCAGTGTTTTTGTTTTGGTTATTCTTCTCACACCTTGCCCTTGTTCTACAGTCTTGTTTCGAGGGAGTCCGTTCAAGTGATAACTGGGGTCGTTATTGTCTGGGGATCTTCAACATATTAGGCAGTTTAAGCAGACCGTTTCTACAACCGCTTCGCGAGGCGGGACTGCGGCTGCTGTGACGTAATCGCCGTAGCGGTCAAAATCGTTACGCAAACAGCCTTCCGCGACGGGGTCCCACCCCTGTTACTGAACGCTTTGGTTCCCATGGCGACGCGACCACGCAGCAGGCGTTGCAGCCACAACGTGGAAAGGGAGCTTCTGCCGTTGTAGGGACGGCCTCGACGGCAGGCAGGTTTATCTATCGAGCGCTGATCATTTCCGGTTACCGTTGTCATCTGCCGTAGCCGCCATTTGCTTAAAGTCGCTATTAGCTTTTGAAATGAGCCTTTACAGTTTTTGAAATGTGATCCTTGTAGTCTACACAAGGAACAACTTAGACCTTGAACAATGCTCTCTCTGCACACATGGGTGACTAAGCGAATGAATGCACTTGTGGAACCCGATATGTTGTTCACACAAAATGACGAAGGATCAGTTTACATAAAAAAAGCTCCAAGCTTCCATTTCATCGTCCTTCTACATTCACAATATTCACACGGCAGCCCTTTTGTTCTCACTTAATGAAGTATGAAGCGAGAACAAAATGGTCACCGTGTGACTGTCCATTGAGGAAGACTTTTTTTTAAAAAGACCTGTGCGTTGGTTGCATTTTTCTCTGTCCGTGCTAGGCCTTCTCCAAAGTTCTCTGAAATTATTTTAATTTTGGTATCTCACCTCCAACACCAATGTAGGAAGCTACTGATGCTATTTTTCTCGAAAGGAATCGAGACCCAATATCACAGTTCACTACTGTTGGCCCTGATTTTGCCAAAACATAGCAAAATGGCCAGCTCTAGGACAAAAACCTGTGACAAACACGGTTAGACTGCTGTCTGATATGTTCCTGGAGGAAGGTATCATGACTGTAACACGGAATCTCCGAGCGTCATATTTCACAGCACAAAACAGACCACATGCAATGGTGTTACAGTACGTTCTTGAGCCAGCACACGAGAAACTGAAATATAGCTGTTACAGTACACAGTATAACCACTTCAGAGATATTGTATGTGTGTTATATATGACCATTTAATAATTGTTTGAAGAGATTTACTTTATTAACATGTATAAAAAAAGAGAAAAGAAAAGCATCATCTATGTTTTATATAATCAAACTTTTTTGTATTTTTATACTTGAAAGAGAGGATTCATAAGCATGTATTCTGTAAATTATTTCTTTCCTTTTTTTTTTAAACAATGTCTTTTACGTCCCAACCTGCTTTTGCCATTGACCAAATCATGAATACAGCCTGTCACAGTAATCAAAGAGATGTATAGAAGCGATAGGCTGGACGACAATGGAAGCATAGTAAATATCGTACTCAAGATGGTTCCGAAGTACTTATTATATATTAGCACCACACGACCACGTCAGAAAAGCACAGATCCTCCGTCCTATATATAAAAAAAGATACAGTCTGTTATATGACTATCCATCGTAGCCGTCTTCTCTGTCATAATCAATAGTGCACAAATTACAGTATGTACGCCATGCGGACTTAAAGAGTTGCAACGACCATTAGTTTCTCGATTGAATGTGTGATCGTTCGAAAAATCGTTTGTTCGTGTGTTCAAAATTGTGTATATAAAAGAAAATAGACCAGACATCATATCGACTGATTTTTTGTGACATTTTTTAGAGAGAAAAAAATAACCCAAAACGGCATGCATACTGTATACATTCCTGAAGAATTGCACGCTGCGCCTAATCAAGGTCTCATTTTCTTGTCGATAATTCTGTGTATACTCGTGGTGTGTATAATAGGGTAAACAAACATTGTACAGTACAATAGATTTTGTAATATGTATGAAATCGGTCGGCGAGGCCCCCGTTTTACTGTCGACATACAGAGAAATTAAGATTATCACTATTAACACTTATTGAAAAGACATTTGAAATATCGTATAATATAGACTAACTGATGTACCTTGAGTCTGAGAGTGCTGCTTGCTGTGTGGGATACGTGTTGTTTGTGACTTGTGAAGAATGATCACCTATACCGAAGAACCAGTATAGCGACAAACAGTGCAAAATGCCATGCGACTTTGTTGCATCAAAGGAACAGTTGCTGCTTTCGTGTGAGAAAATAAATCCACGTGTACGGTACCGAACTATGATCGCTGCTTTTGTACGTTACTGTTGTGGTTTTGTGACAATAAAAGTGGACCTCTTATATACGAGATGGCTGCCGGCGTCTGATTTATATGCCATGTCCTAAAGCGGCGGTTCTCAACCAGTGGTCCGGGGACCAGCAGTGGTCCTTGAGGGGGTTCCAGGTGGTCTCCAGCTAAATGATGGAGAGTTGGTAACCTTATAGATCTTTAATTCTTGAGAGTGTAAAATGAAACCATTTTGCGCTCTCAAGAGTTAAATTATTGTTAAACATCTGCATTACTTAAAGATGGCGTGCCATGATTTCTTTTCTTCCCTAAAACATGATTATCGGGTATTATGATTAAACTAGGAGGAAGGTTTTTTCCAAAAAGGTGTAGAGAAAGAGTTAAAATTATGTTTTTATGTGGCCACACCCACCAGTTCATTAGGTATGCCTGGTTGTCAGGTGGGTGGTGACCCCTGCTAAAGTTAGCCACACCCACAGTGTTGGGTGGATGGTAAAAGGGGAGGGGATAATTTTATGATGTCATTAAATCAGTGTTTTTCGATCAGGCCATTTGAATAAGAGGACTTCAGCTTTCAGAAAGAAACCAAAAATACACAGGGAAGGCACATTTGCCCATTATTACCACACCCAGTGGTCTATTAGAGTAATGTTAACTTCATAGACACATACAAAACAGAAAAAGAACTATGGCACCGCCTCTTTAGTTTACAGGAAGTCTACACAATTACAGAATGTAGAATAATTCTTATGTATGTGATTGATGATTGATTGACCTGTTATCTCTCCTATGGCACCACATCAATACAGCATGGAATTGTGCACAAAATCCTATCCAACGATAACAAAATATGTCTCAAATGCAGAATAAATAATGAATAAATAATGGGCCTTGACATGAAAAAGGCTGAAAACCTCAAGGGTCTGCGGTGTCTTATAAAATATATAGGCTATTGTTTCTGGTGCTATTCACGTTACAGTAAATGTACTTAAAGGGATATTCCACTTTCAAAAAAACTTTTGGTCATTTTATCGTCTAATCAGGTTTTTATGAACACCCTGGACAGTTTTTAATTTGCTTCATTCAATATTTAGATATTTGATGTAAATGTTACCAGGCCCTCCACACACTAAAAACGGCTGGGTTGAAAATAACCCGATCTGGGTTGTATTATAACCCACCCCTGGGTAACTATTGGCCCTACCCAACAGTAGTAAATCTTACACAGCAAAATGGGTAGGTCCTTTCTACCCAGCACCGTAGTAAGATATTCTACCACATCCTGGGAGAATTTTTTACTCACTCTGGGTCAACCACTATTATTTAGTATATATTTTATCCACATGTGGGAAGTATATTTTACTCATCGTAAATTACCATGCTAATTTTATTTAACATTAGCATAAGATAAGATTTGTTTCAGGGTTTTTTTCTCAGATAATTTGTTCCAAGTATAACACTATCAACATAAAGGTACATATTTGTAAATTATGCAACAATGTTGAAAAGCTATGATCAGAGAAGTTTAAAGTAGATCAACATACTAACCTCAAATTTATCATGAGTTCTTCTCTTTCAGAACAGCAGGGGGAGGGAGCTCAAGAATAAGCTAGCAGCCTACCAGTTACGGTTAGAGTTTTGGCTCAAAAACTGACAAATGAAATTCTGACATATGACAGTCAGCTTGCCAAGGCAGACACATGGATATGATACATTTAGCATTTTTAGCTACCAAAAGCTTAGAAAATATCCCTGAAAACCTAGAGAAATGCTTTTCCCAGCATGCTTTGCATACCAGGTGACCAGCTTAAGTTTAAAACTACCCATACTGAGTAAAACAATTTTACTCAGCAGCTGGGTAATGTATGAGCTGTACAAAACAACCCATTATACATACAAACACCATTATAATAACCCATAATGGGTAAACCATTTTTTACTCAGATTTTGGGTAGATGAATCTACCCAGCAGTTTTTAGTGTGCAGGCTCAGATAACATTCATATCAAATATCTAAATATTGAATGAAGCAAATTAAAAACTGTCCAGGGTGTTCATAAAAGCCTGATTAGACGATAAAATGACCACATTTTTTTTTTAAAGTGGAATATCCTTTTAAGTACTGTACTTAAGTACAGTTTGGTGTATTCTTTGAGTATTTCCAAATTCCAATACTTGTACTACTCCACTGCATCTTGAATCCAAATATTGTACTTCTTACTCCACTACAATTATTTGAAAACTTTAGTAACTCGTTTGTAGGTTTTGATTATTATAAAGCATAGACTACCCACTTCAACCCTATATGCATTTCGGCCATTTGAAAATAGCTGATCTACAAGTTTGCATGCATCTACTAGCCTATTTTCTAAAGTGTTTTGTTTTGTTTTTTAATACATTTGAAAACTTGATATTGTAACGTTTCGCAAAATGAGCATCTCCATCTGGCAACACTAAGAGAGCTAGTTCCCTTAGCGGAGCAAGTTACCACCGGTCTATCGCGCCCATCGGGAGATGACCAATGTTACGCGACCCAAGCGGGTGTCGAACCCCGACTCCTAACTTGTCAGACCAGGCAGGCAACAGGCAACGCTAACAGAGCTAGCTCACTGAGAGGAGCAAGTTACAGCCAGGTCTTTTGTGGGGTCGTTACAATATTCAGTGGTGTAAAGTAATTAAGTAACCTACATTTACTTAAGTACTGCACTTAAGTACAGTTTTTAGGTATTTGTACTTCACTTGACCCATTACCAATACTTTTACTTCTACTCCACTACATCTTGGATCCAAATATTGTACTTTTTACTCCACTACGCTTATTTGAAAACTTTATTTACTAGTTACTTTGTAGGTTCTGATTATTATTACAAAATATTAGACTACCCATTTCAGGTCTATATATGCATTTCGGCCATTTGAAAAATAGCTGATCTACAAGCTCACATTGTCTCTGCTATTTCAATATATATATTTTTTAATATATATATTTGAAAACTTGATATTGTAATGTTTCGCGAACCGATCGAACCCCCATCAGGCAAGACAGCTAGCTCCCTTAGAGGAAACAAATCTATTTTTAAACATGAAAATCACATTTTTCAATCTTGTTGGGTTTTGTTCCTTTTTTTCTAAATAAACCACACCTAGTGTTATCAACTCCTTAGTGTCACAACTACAGGATAGTGTGCAAATAATTTGCATTTGTACACAACTTTCATGCATTTGTGCAACAGCAGGGCCTCAAACCCAGTACTCCCACATGAGAGTCCAACATCTTAACCACTAGACCAGGAAGCTACCTGTGTCACTCAAGGGAGAAACCAGACTTTTGATGCTTCTGAGGGCTGCAACTCTCTCTGCCACATTTGCACAGTGCAAATGGAACAAAATGGACCATTGTTACAGCAGGGCGCCATTTCGTTCCATTTGCACACTGTCTTGTTACATTACAACAATTATTATTGATATTATAAACACTCATTGAGTGCCTATCCCGAACTAGTTCGGCTTTATTATCGCATCCCAGGGTGCCGATCCCGAACTAGTTCGGCTTTTTAATAAAAATAAAAAATAAAAAAAATGTTTGAAAAAATCCACTCCATCCACTCCAATGCAATCCAGGATCTTTAGAGCTCATTTTCTCTGTTTTTTCTCCCATGCATGAGGTGTGCAAGGTTTAATCATGGCTAAGTTGACGAAAATCTAAATCTAAAATGCTTGGTAGCCAATAGCTAACTTCAAGCTAACTTCATCCTCTTTCTGTACATGCACAAAGGAAAGTGTTCTGGCAAGTCATGGCTCCAGGGCTTGGGCATGCATTACCAGCATATCTCTATTATTCTCTGGTCACTGGGCGCCCTCTAGTGGTGATAGGCTGGCATTAAATGAGAATAAAAAAAAAACAAGTTCATCTTGCAATAAACATTCTTATAGACCACTGGGTATACTTGTTACTCCACTAATATTATTTGAAAACTTTAGTTGCAAGTTACTTTTGATTATTATTACAAAACATTAGACTACATATGCATTTCGGTCATTTGAAAATATGTATTTATCTAATACATTTGAAATCTTGATATTGTAACGTTTCGTGAACTGAGCAGGTGACGATCGAATCCCTGTCAAGCAACATTAAGAGAGCTAGCTCCCTTAGCGGAGCAAGTTACTGCCGGTCTATCGCGTGTCAAGACATCCGAAGTACGCAAACCGAGCGAGGATCGAACCCCGGCCCCCAACTCGTCAGACCAGGTAGGCAACAGGCAACCCTAACGGAGCTAGCTCAGTGAGAGGAGCTAGTTCAGGGACATCGTTTGCAGGGGTGTTGCAATGTTACACATTCTGCACACTTTTACTTATAATATAGCCTAAGTAAAACATCAATAAATAAGTGAGTATTTTTCCCCACCACCGTTGAAATCCAAAAAGGTTGACAATAAGTGTGTCAGACATGAATGGTGCTGTTCAGTTTTGTAGAAGCCATTGCACTGGGTTTATTTGTTAGATTATTTTTATTATTATATTTGTGATTATTCTGCATTATTTGGCATTATTAGTGTTAGTTTATTAATTGATTGATTAGTTTATTATTTGACACCATGGGCACGCCTTTCCTGGGCCTGGTTGATTGGAACCAGGGGCATATCGTCGTTGTCGGGTGGAAACCTTGTATGTCCAAAACCGTTCGTTTTGCATTCATCATTTTAAAATGATTTAAACTAGTGAAAACAGCCGATCTACAAGCACACAACGCCTCGTTGTGTGCATAATTAAGATCACAAGTACATCAGTTGTTGTTCTGAACGAGAGTGGAGGGCAGAGAGAGAGAGAGAGAGAGAGAGAGAGAGAGAGAGAGAGAGAGAGAGAGAGAGAGGGGGAGAGAGAGAGAGAGAGAGAGGCACAAAGACAGAATGAACAAGAAACAGGACAAGAAACAGACTTGAATAATAGGTTGGTATGATCCATCACAGTGCCACTGTCTATGTGTAAGTTGCATGTCTTCTTCTATTCCAGGCTTTATGTATGAAATTGGAGATTGCAAATGTATGGTTATCAAATAAATACTTAACTAAATCACTATCCAGAAATATATCTACATGCACTTTATCAAAGAGTGTTTTTCTTAAGTCATGATAAAAAGGGCAGTACAATAAAAAGTGAGTTTCATTCTCCACTTCACCAAGTTCACAATATCCACAAAGTCTTTGGTCTATTTCTGTTCCTGTATATCGTCCTGCTTCAATGTGTAGTGGCAGTATTCCAGAACGAAACTGTGCGCACAGAGATCGCTGGCTCTTTGATAGATCATAGGCAACATATCTTTCACACTCGTACACCGATTTAAACTGACAGTATGTACGTAATTTAGGTTTGGCATTTACTTCTTCCAACCATTTACCTCTATATCTTAACATGGACAGTTCCTTGAACATCCCCACATCCACCCTCCGCCTGTGGATGTACAAGTGTTCAAGTCCATATCCTGTAGAAGATCAAACATTTCTTGTGCCCAGTAACCTCAAAAAGTTGAATTGATATTCACTTCTTTTCTTACCAGGTTTTCGAAATTCCATTACCTCCGTCTTTTTTGGATTAATCAATAGGCGCCATCTCTTACACCATCCATCAGCACAAGTTAACATTTTTTGCAAGTCATTTTCATTTTCTGCCATGAATATTAAATCGTCTGCATAAAGCAAAAGGCTCACCCTTGTTTCCCCACATGTTATTCCCACTCCCAGCTGTTTTATTTCTTTTGCTAAGTCGTTAATAAAAATAGCGAAAAGAGTTGGGGAAAGAGAATCGCCTTGCTTAACTCCTGATGGTGTCGGGAACCATGATGTATAATGGTCATTTAGTTTGACACAGGCCACAGGTGCCTTATAAATAGACTGGATGGCAGAATAAAAAATTCCATTAATTCCTAATGTAAGGAGTCTAAATAAAAGAAGTTCTCTATCCACAAAATCAAAAGCTTTTTGGAAATCAATAAAACATGCTAAAGTTGATTTATTTTCCTGGATTCTGTTTCTAACTAGAAAAATATTGTTCCTTCGAAACAATTGTGGACTCGCTTCAAGCCAGAAAACAATGGCTATAAAAGTACAAAATGTCAAGATCGCAGGCAGTGCTCTCTTTGACGTTACTGACGTCAAAGATTGGTCCATTTTGTTCCAAAAATGTGTTGTGCAAAAGTTGACCCGCTGGTGGCGCTATAACAGGCCAATGTAAGAAGGGTGGTATCTGTTCCTTGACCTATTGGGAATGTGCTTGCAAGATTTCACGCACATTGCAGGCTTTGTTCATGATTTGAGGTGTTTTTGGCCACTTTATCGCTGCTTGCAGCTATATTCATTATTTTATTTTGTGTGTGTGTGTGTGCAGACTGTGCACTTCATAGGCATATTAGATAAAGGTCCTTAGATTGTGTGTAGAATATTTCATGCAAATTGCAAAAAAAAATCCTAACGGGTTTAAGCGTTTCACAAACTGCTCAAAATGATATAGCGCCCCCCTTTGGCCAATTGGGGTAAGATTGGTTTTAGTGATATCTGGACTAACACTCTACATCTTTGCCAAATGCCATGAACATGTTACTTTGCATGTATGATTTAGAGGCAGAAGAATAATTTGCATAAAACTGCAATATTCATTGAATTTATTTAAAAAAGCATGTTTCAATTTTAAAGAAATCCGATCTGACAGATCTTTAGATATTGGTCCAAAGTTCACGTAAAAAAAGTTTTGTGCACGTGGAGCGAAAATTCCAGAATAAAAGCGGGTTTACGCGTTTTACAAACTGCTCAAAATGGCGGAAAATCGAAGGGCGGAGCTTACTTAACAACAACACAGATGTCTTCCGCTTGAGTCAAAGCACGCGTGTAACAAGTTGCATGTCTTCAAACGAAACGAGTCATGACTTATGCCCGTTTGAAGTTTGAATTTTCAAACGCTTCGTATAGCGCCCCCCTTTGGCCGATTGGAATAAAATTGGTTTCAGTGATACTTTGACTAACCCTCTACATCTTTCCCAAATGCCATGAACGTGTAACTTTGCATGTATGATTTAGAGGCCGAAGAATAATTTGCATAAAACCGCAATATTGATTGAACTATTAAAAAATTATATTTCACTTTAAAAGAAATCCGACCAGACAGTTTGACCGTATTGGTCAAAAGTTCATGTGAAAAAAGTTTTGTGCGCGTTATGCAAAAATCCCAGGAAGAGATAGATTTTTACTGTTTTTCATATAATTCACAATTCTGGGGGATCTAAAGGTCAGAGGTCAAAAGTCAGAGTGTAAAAGTTGTTCGGCATGAGGAGACGCATACGTGTATACAGGTTTCATGGCTGTACCTAAAACACAGCATGAGCTATACCTGTTCAAAGTTCGCACTTTCGAAGGCTTCCTACAGCGCCACCATTTGGCCGATTGCTATAAAAAATAATAGCACACTTCGCCACTGTAAACTGAACACATTGATGTTTTTATTTTCATTTTCTCACTAAGTATGTAGGAGTAGAAAGGAACCGAAGATCCCGTCTACTGATTGCCTGCCTGATAGATAAATAACTAGAAAATATTGTTCCTTCGAAACAATTGTGGGCTCGCTTCAAGCCAGAAAACAATGGCTATAAAAGTACAAAATGTCAAGATCGCAGGCAGTGATCTCTTTGACGTTACCGACGTCAAAGATTTGTCCATTTTGTTCCAAAAATGTGTTGTGCAAAAGTTGACCCGCTGGTGGCGCTATAACAGGCTAATGTGAGAAGGGTGGTATCTGTTCCTTGACCTATTGGTAATGTGCTTGCAAGATTTCACGCACATTGCAGGCTGTGTTCATGATTTGATGTGTTTTTGGCCTTGGCCACTTTATGGCTGCTTGCAGCTATATTTATTATTATTATTTTTTTTTTTGTGTGTGTGTGTGCACTTCATAGGCATATTAGATAATGGTCCTTAGATTGTGTGTAGAATGTTTCATGCAAATTGCAAAAAAAAATCCTAACGGGTTTAAGCGTTTCACAAACTGCTCAAAATGATATAGCGCCCCCCTTTGGCCAATTGGGGTAAGATTGGTTTTAGTGATATTTGGACTAACACTCTACATCTTTGCCAAATGCCATGAACATGTTACTTTGCATGTATGATTTAGAGGCAGAAGAATAATTTGCATAAAACTGCAATATTCATTGAATTATTTAAAAAAGCATGTTTAAATTTTAAAGAAATCCGATCTGACAGATCTTTAGATATCGGTCCAAAGTTCACGTAAAAAAAAATTTGTGCACGTGGAGCGAAAATTCCAGAATAAAAGGGGGTTTACGCATTTTACAAACTGCTCAAAATGGCGGAAAATCAAAGGGCGGAGCTTACTTAACAACGACACAGATGTCTTCCGCTCGAGTCAAAGCACGCGTGTAACAAGTTGCATGTCTTCAAACGAAACGAGTCATGACTTATGCCCGTTTGAAGTTTGAATTTTCAAACGCTTCGTATAGCGCCCCCCTTTGGCCGATTGGAATAAAATTGGTTTCAGTGATACTTTGACTAACCGTCTACATCTTTGCCAAATGCCATGAACGTGTAACTTTGCATGTATGATTTAGAGGCCGAAGAATAATTTGCATAAAACCGCAATATTGATTGAATTATTAAAAAATTATATTTCACTTTAAAAGAAATCCGACCAGACAGTTTGACCGTATTGGTCCAAAGTTCATGTGAAAAAAGTTTCGTGCGCGTAACGAAAGAAACCCAGGAGGAGATAGATTTTTACTGTTTTTCACATTATTCCGAATTGTGGGAGACCTAAAGGTCAGAGGTCAAAAGTTAGAGGGTAAAAGTTGTTCGGCATGAGGAGACGCATACGTGTATACAGGTTTCATGGCTGTACCTCAAACACAGCATGAGCTATACCTGTTCAAAGATCGCACTTTCGAAGGCTTCCTACAGCGCCACCATTTGGCCGATTGCTGTAAAAAGTAATAGCACACTTCACCACTGTAAACTGAACACATTGATGTTTTTATTTTCATTTTCTCACTAAGTATGTAGGAGTTATAGGAAACCGAAGTTTGAAGGAGAACTTGCTCTAGTATAGTATAGTATAGTATAGTATAGAAATAATGACAAGAACTAAAGTGTGCTCGCCTATAGGCGAGCCCACAATGACAATATCTAAAGTGTGCTCGCCTTATAGGCGAGCCCACAATTATTGTACTCACTGTGTGTATATGATCTATACAGGCCCTATTCTTACGGAAGCCATTTTGTTCATCTTCTAAAAGGTGATTGTGTTCCAAGAACGCCATTAACCTACGGTTTAAAATAGATGAGTACAATTTATATACTGTGCTGAGTAGGCTAATGCCTCTGTAATTTAATGGCACCCTTGGATCATCTTTAGAGTTTTTAGGGATTGGGTTTATAACTGATTTAAGCCAGATGGAAGGCAGAATACCAGAGTTAAAACAACATTTAAATAACCCATATAAGACATCAAACAATTTAGGTGACTTGAGCACCTCATTGTACAATTCTTCAATACCCAGGGCTTTTCCTCTTTTAGCCATGTCAATTGCTTGTTGAACTTCCTCTCTACTCAGCTCTCTATTCAGATCGTTATCACTGTTTTGTTCCTCCAAGTTTCTCTTCTGTAATGATATATCTGCATAAAAGCTCTCATCAAAACCTATATTATTTTTTGAGAAAAGACCAGAGAATCCCTTCTCCCATTCCCCAAGTACAGTTTCTACATCTGAAGTTAATGCTTGCTCTTTCCAAACTTCCATAGGAATCTTCCTATGACGTTTGGAACCTAGCTTGTTAACTTCACTCCAGAAACGCTGAGGATTGTTAGATTGGGTCTGTTCTAAATTTAATGAGAGGCCTCTCTGGTACCTTCTTTTATATAATCTGAGCTTCTTGTCAAATAAATGTTGTTTACTTTTATATTCGTTTCTAGCTTGGATTCTCTGGTCTTTGCCATTAGACTGTAAATATAATTGTTCAGCCTTACGCATTTCAGACCATAAGGTCCCTAATTCTTGGTTCCAGTATGGCTTATGTGGTTTAAATGGCTTATAAGGTCCCTCCCTTTTCCCAGTAACATCTTTACTTAATTCAAGTTACAGCCAGGTCTTTTGTGGGGTCGTTACAATATTCAGTGGTGTAAAGTAATTAAGTAACCTACATTTACTTAAAGGAGTAGTTCACCACTTTTCAACCTGTCTTCATATAATAGCTCCTCACTACTATGTTCATAATAAAATAGCACAATTTTTTTCTATTCAGTCTGGGTCTCATAGGAGAGCTGTCAAATCCTTCCTACCGGTGACATCATTGTTTGACAAAAAATAAATAAATAATATTTTTGAAAAAAATATATATATCTTTATTATCACGAGAACAATGGCTTCCACTTTAACATTGCAACTTTTTCAGGAATAGAAAGCCTGCAGTTTCTATTAGCTTGCATTTCCCATTGATGATGTCACCGGTAGGAAGGATTTGACCCACCCCCAAACTGAGTAGAAGAAAATTGTGGTATTTTATCATGAACATTAGTGAGGACCTATTATATGAAGATAGGTTGAAAAGTGGTGGAGTGCCCCTTTAAGTACTGTTCTTAAGTACAGTTTTTAGGTATTTGTACTTCTCTTGACCCATTTCCAATACTTTTACTTCTACATCTTGGATCCAAATAATGTACTTTTTACACCACTACCCTTATTTGAAAACTTTATTTAATAGTTACTTTGTAGGTTCTGATTATTATTACAAAACATTAGACTACCCATTTCAGCTCTATATGCATTTCGGCCATTTGTAAAATAGCTGATCTACAAGCTCACAATGTCTCTGCTATTTCAATATATTTTTTAATATACATTTGAAAACATGATATTGTAATATTTCGCGAACCGATCGAACTCCCATCAGGAGCAAGTTATCGCCGGTCTATCGCGTATCCAGGCAGCCTCGATGTTATGCGACCCGAGCCCCCTTCGAACCCCGGCCCCCAACTCGTCAGACCAGGCAGGCAACAGGCAACCCTAACGGAGCTAGCTCACTGAGAGGAGCTAGTTCAGGGACATTGTTTGCAGGGGTGTTACAATGTTACACATTCTGCACACTTTCACTTATAGCCTAAGTAAAAAATCTATAAATAAGTGTGTCAGACATAATGTGTGAATGATGCTGTTCAGTTGTAATGCTTTGTTTTTTAATACGTTTGAAAACTTGATATTGTAACGTTTCGCAAAATGAGCATCTCCATCTGGCAACACTAAGAGAGCTAGCTCCCTTAGCGGAGCAAGTTACCACCGGTCTATCGCGCGAATAGAGAACGCTGAGAATAGGCGACCCGAGCGGGAGTCGAACCCCGGCCCCCAACTCGTCAGACCAGGCAGGCAACAGGCAACCCTAACAGAGCTAGCTCAATGAGAGGAGCAAGTTACAGCCAGGTCTTTTGTGGGGTCGTGACAATATTCAATGGTGTAAAGTAATAAAGTACATTTACTTAAGTCCTGAACTTAAGTACAGTTTTGGGGTATTTTTACTTTACTTAACCTGGCTATTTCCAAAACATTTACTTCTAGCCGGGGAGCCACAGGCCCAAAAGCTCAAAGAATAGGATGTTACCTGTGATGTCATGACATACTTTTAATTTTTGTTTTTTCTATTAATTTGGTCATCAAGGTCCACAGAATGAGAGGCCTGCTCTGCCGGAAATCCTGCGAAAAAAAGTTATGGCCATTTGTATATTCACTCCATCGACTTCAATATAAAGGAAAGAAACACACCAAAAAAAATATGCTTTAAGTAGCATGTGAGGGGTCAAACTAGGGATTCTTGATGATTCTGAATCCATTGCAAGCATTTGTTTTGCATGAAAAACATTCCTTGGGCTAGAAAACGGACCAAAATAACGGTGAAAAGTGATGACTCATCACTTTTCACAGGTTTGAGAGGCTGAAATCTAGCCCAAGGAATGTTTTTCATGCAAAACAAATGCTTGCAATGGATTCAGAATCATGAAGAACCCTTAGTTTGACCCCTCACATGCTACTTTTTTTGGTGTGTTTTTTTCCAGTATAGTGAAGTCAATGGGAAACTTTTTTTCGCAGGATTTCCGGCAGAGCAGGCCTCTCATTCTGTGTACCTTATTGACCAAATTAATAGGACAAACAAAAATTTGGAGTATGTCATGACATCACAGGTCCTCTCTCATTTTGGCCCAGTGGCTCCCCGGCTATTCTACTCCACTACATCTTCTACGTTCCTAGTCCCTCCCCTGCACGCCATATAAGGGCAATGGCCGGGCGTCTCCCTCAGCCAGCAGCCAATCAGCGCAGGTGTGACTGGTCCCAATCAGCCAAACAGCTGCTCCACATCACCGTCATCAGAGGCTGCCCTACAGAAACCGCTGAGAGCCGGCGCCCGACGCTTGAACGTTGACTACTGTGGTCAATAGACGGCTGTTAGAAGACACTTTATCTAGTGTTTTCTGAGTGCTAACTAAAGCTAACCTTGTGTACAGTACCGTGTGTTTCATGCTAACACTGTGTTCTGCTTTGTTCCAGGCTCCCTCCAAACCAAACCCACAGCTCCACACTCTCTCTTCCGTCCACTCCCTGGATTCCAAACAACCTTCACTCTCCCAGGACTTCTCCCCCTCCCACCGTAACGTGGTGGAATAAAACTATATTCAACTTAATCTTCCTTGACTCTGTTGTCTTTGTCTTTCGGGGTTCCCGGCACATTTGGCCCGCAACTTTAGTCCAGCCTAACATACTATACTTTTGACTCCACTACAATTATTTGAAAACTTTAGTCACTAGTTACTTTGTAGGTTTTGATAATTATTACAAAACATTAGACTTCAGCCCTATATGCGTTTCGGCCATTTGAAAATAGCTGATTTACAAGCTCATAATGTCTCTGCTATTTATATGTTTTATATACATAGCCTATGTTTCGCAAACCGATCAAACCCCCATCAGACAAGAGAGCTAGCTCCCTTAGTGGAGCAAGTTACCGCCGGTCTATCGCGTGTAGAAAGGCATATGTTACGCGACCCGAGCGGGAGTCGAACTCCGGCCCCCAACTCGTCAGACCAGGCAAGCAACAGGCAACGCTAATAGAGCTAGCTCACTGAGAGGAGCAAGTTACAGCCAGGTCTTTTGTGGAGTCGTTACAATATTCAGTGGTGTAAAGTAATTAAGTAACCTACATTTACTTAAGTACTGTACTTAAGTAAAGTTTTTAGGTATTTGTACTTCACTTGACCCATTTCCAATACTTTAACTTCTACTCCACTACATCTTGGATCCAAATATTGTACTTTTTACTCCACTACGCTTATTTGAAAACTTAATTTACTAGTTACTTTGTAGGTTCTGATTATTATTACAAAACACTAGACTACCCATTTCAGCTCTATATAATTATGCATTTTGGCCATTTGAAAAATAGCTGATCTACAAGCTCACAATGTCTCTGCTATTTTATATATATTTTTAATATACATTTGAAAACTTGATATTGTAATGTTTCGCGAACCGATCAAACCCCCATCAGGCAAGAGAGCTAGCTCCCTTAGCGGAGCAAGTTACCACCGGTCTATCGCGTGGTAATGAAAGCATCTTGCATATTACGCGACCCGAGTGGGACTCAAACCCCGGCCCCCAACTCGTCAGACCAGGCAGGCAACAGGCAACCCTAACGGAGCTAGCTCAATGAGAGGACCTACTTCAGGGAGATCTTTTGCAGGGTTGTTACAATGTTACACATTCTGCACACATAGCCTAAGTAAAACATCAATAAATAAGTGAGTATTTTTCCCCACCACCGATCCAAAAAGGTTCACAATAAGTGTCAGACATAATTGATAAATCTACTGTATATACTGTGTTTTTAGTTATCATTTCTATTTGTTTAATGTTCTCTTGTGCTGCTATAAGTCTGAAGTGTGAAAGTTCCCAGGCTATAGGACCATTGATGTAAGAGCGAACAGATGCAGCCTCATGTTACGTTTTAGGAAGTGTCACCTAGGTGAGACTCAAGATGTTTTAAATATATTCTCCTCTGTTGTCTCGCATAGTGGCGGGACTTTATTATCTCCTGGTTCTCGTCCTTTGTTGACAACTTGTGTTTAGTTCAGCTGTTTTAGCGAATGACAGCTGTGATCCACTTGTAACTTCCCCCCCACAACGTTGTGGGCGGGGCCTATGATATATAATGATCTACTCTGTAAATGTTAAGTCAGAATTCTCATGAATAAACCAACGGAACGTCCTATACACTTTTCTCCTCTCGTCTCTATTTATTATCAGTTTAAGGGTTATTTCCTACTTAACAATAATGTGTGAATGATGCTGTTCAGTTGTAATGCTTTGTAGAAGCCATTGCACTGGGTTTATTTGTTAGATTATTTTCATTATTATATTTGTGATTATTTTGCATTATTTGGCATTATTAGTTGTGTTAGTTTATTAATTGATTGATTAGTTTATTATTTGGCACCATGGGCACGCCTCTCCTGGGCCTGGTTGATTGGAACCAGGGGCATATCGTCGTTATCGGGTGGAAACCTTGTATGTCCAAAACTGTTCGTTTTGCATTTATCATTTTAAAAATTATTTAAACTAGTGAAAACAGCCGATCTACAAGCACAAAACGCCTCGCACCGCGAGGCGTTGTGTGCTTGTAGATCTGCTGTTTTGTGCGAACCTTTGTGCAAGGCCTTGTATGACGAAGCAGGGCTTTACTTTGCGAAAAAACATACACATTTGAAACTTGGAGATACAAGGTTTCTTCCCGACAGAGACGATATGTCAGTAGGCCTAAGTGATGAGGGGAAGGCATGCACCTGTGTGGACAAAATGTTTTTTTTACCAGCACCACCAGACACCAATGCCAGAAGAAGTTTGTAACAATATGGATTGTGGATCAGGTTATGGACTCAAACTCAACTTTGTACGTCTCTAGAGTGTGTCGCAACTTGTGTGATTAGTGTTGCCGCCTGGTTCGGTTCCATAAAGTCCTCGCTGACACAAATGGGTCTCTGGTTCAAGTACTGAAGTTAGTTATTAGAACAAGGTGAAAAGAAACAAGTAAACAACACTGCGTGGAGCCTGCGGGCTGAGAAAGCGGGATGTGGTGGTAGTCTGTATGTCTGGTTTTATGGCCAATGAAAAGAACGAACACAGACAGAGAGTCAATCACAAGTTCGGATGTAGGGGCGCACGAGTAACATTTCATACGATTGAAAAACATGAAGTTCAACCTGTGGACATTGTGTTATTTATGGCTGCGTACAATTCAAGTCTTAACCAGGTGTATCATTGGGTTCTGGAGGAAATGTTTGGAGCCGACAAAGCTAGCACTTACAGCATTATTATTATGAATATTGACATCAGCCTCCATGGCTGTAGGCCTACTGTAGGCCTACTGTTGTTTTTCTCGGTCTGTTAGTAGTTTCACAACCATGGGGTCGGGACCCATTAGTGGGTCACAGACCAAATATTATGGGTCACGAGACTCGACTACAAATCTATTTTTACTTGAAAATCACATTTTGCAATCTTGTAGGCAATTAGTTAATTAGCCTAATAATCAATGGCACAATTGCATTCTGGAGACTGTTCCGTGAATCCTGTCCCCATGTTGGGTTTTGTTCCTTTTTTCTAAATAAACTACACTTAGTGTTATCAACTCCTAAAGGGCTTTGCACACAGGACCGTTGCCTTTCTTTCCGTTTGCTGCATGATTAAAACACATTGGATTTGGTGTGCAAGGCTGTGCGGAATCCACACTGCGGATCCGAAAAGGAGTCACAAAAGGAGTCAATGAGTTTTTACCACAGGCGACAAGACGCACAAATTGAACTGGGTTCGATCGGGAAGAAAACGCACTGCCGCAGCCACCTGCCGCATGGCAAATTCGGAGCCGGCCGGTGTGCATGAGGTCATAGAGAATCATTGTTTCCCTTAAAAAAATGAAATTGTCTGTTTTTTCCGTGCGAAAAAAATGTGGCTGTGTGCAAAGGGCTTTAGTGTCACAACTATAGGATAATGTGCAAAGGGTTTGCATTTGCCCACAACTGTCATGCATTTGTGTAATGGCAGGGCCTTGAACCCAGAACTCCCACATGAGAGTCTAACATCTTAACCACTAGACCAGAAAGCTACCTGTGTCAACCAAGGGAGAAACCAGAGTTTTGATGCTTCAGTGGGCTGCAACTCTCTCTGCCACATTTGCACACTGCAAATGGAACCACCCTTATTACAGCAGGGCGCCATTTGGGTCCATTTGCACACTGTCTCATAGTTACATTACAACAATTATTATTGATACTATAAATATTAATAAAACAAACAAGTTCCTCTTGCAAACATTCTTATAATATAAATATAATATATAGACCACTGGGTTTCAACATCAGACCCGCGGACCAGAATGGGGTCCAAATGTAACTCTTACAGTTGAATAAACACTTTGAGGTATTTGTACTTGACCTATTTCCAATTTCCAATACTTTTACTTCTAATCCACTACATCTCGGTTCCAAATATTATACTTTTTACTCCACTACAATTATTTGAAAACTTCAGTTACAAGTTATTTTGTAGGTTTTGATTATTATTACAAAACATTAGACTACATAAGCATTTCGGTCATTTGAAAATATGTATTTATCTAATACATTTGAAATCTTGATATTGTAACGTTTCGTGAACCGAGCGGGTGTCAGTCGAATCCCTGTCAAGCAACATTAAGAGAGCTAGCTCCCTTCGTGGAGCAAGTTGCTGCCGGTCTATCGCGTGCAAGAACCCACAGATTACTCGACTCGAGCGGGAGTCGAACCCCGGCCCCCAACTCGTCAGACCAGGCGGGCAACAGGCAATGCTAACAGAGCTAGCTCAATGAGAGGAGCAAGTTACAGCCATGTCTTTTGTGGGGTCGTTACAATATTCAGTGGTGTAAAGTAACTAAGTACATTTACTTGGGAGTTAAAATTATGAATATAAAGTAGGGGTGCCTCGGATGAAAATAATATTTATAGGGGTGCCCTGAGCCAAAAAAGATTGGGAACCCCTGGTATAAAGTAACTGAGTACATTTACTTAAGTTCTGTACTTAAGTACAGTTTTGGGGTATTTTTTACTTTACTTAAACTGGCTATTTCCAAAACATTTACTTCTACTCCTCTACTACATCTTGGATCCAAATATTGTGTTGTGCCACACGTTCCTAGTCCCTCCCCTGCACACCATATAAGGGCAATGGCTGGGCGCCTCCCTCAGCCAGCAGCCAATCAGCGCAGGTGTGACTGGTCCCAATCAGCCAAACGAAACAGCTGCTCCACATCCCTGTCATCAGAGGCTGCCCTACAGAAACCGCTGAGAGCCAGCGCCTGACGCTTGAACGTTGACTACTGTGGTCAGTAGACGGCTGTTAGAAGACACTTTATCTAATGTTTTCTGAGTGCTAACTAAAGCTAACCTTGTGTACCGTGTGTTTCATGCTAACACTGTGTTCTGCTTTGTTCCAGGCTCCCTCCAAACCAAACCCAGTGTCTCCCAGCTCCACACTCTCTCTTCCGTGCACTCCCTGGATTCCAAACAACCTTCACTCTCCCAGGACTTCTCCCCCTCCCACCGTAACGTAGTAGAATAAAACTATATTCAACTTAATCTTCCTTGACTCTGTTGTCTTTGTCTTTCGGGGTTCCCGGGCCGGCACATTTGGCTCACAACTTTAGTCCAGCCTAACATATTGTACTTTTGACTCCACTACAATTATTTGAAAACTTTAGTCACTAGTTACTTTGTAGGTTTTGATAAATATTACAAAACATTAGACTTCAGCCCTATATGCGTTTCGGACATTTGAAAATAGCTGATCTACAAGCTCACAATGTCTCTGCTATTTATATTTTTAATATACATTTGAAAACTTGATATGTTTCGCGAAACGATCAAACCCCCATCAGACAAGAGAGCTAGCTCCCTTAGCGGAGCAAGTTACCGCCGGTCTATCGCGTGCATGAGGTAAGCTATCCTGCAGGCCTATGTTACGCGACCCGAGTGGGAGGCGAACCCCGGCCCCCAACTTGTCAGACCAGGCAGGCAACAGGCAACACTAACAGAGCTAGCTCACTGAGAGGAGCAAGTTACAACCAGGTCTTTTGTGGGGTCGTTACAATATTCAGTGGTGTAAAGTAACCTATATTTACTTAAGTACTGTACTTAAGTACAGTTTTTAGGTAATGTACTTGACTTGACCCATTTCCAATACTTTTACTTCTACTCCACTACATCTTGGATCCAAATATTGTACTTTTTACTCCACTAGGCTTATTTGAAAACTTTATTTACTAGTTACTTTGTAGGTTCTGATTATTATTATTACAAAACACTAGACTACCCATTTCAGCTCAATATATGCATTTTGGCCATTTCAATATATATATATTTTTTTAATATACATTTGAAAATTTGATATCGTAATGTCTCGCGAACCGATCAAACCCCCATCAGGCAACCACCGGTCTATCGCGTGGTAATGAAAGCAGAATTTATATTACGCGACCCGAGCGGGAGTCGAACCCCGGCCCCCAACTCGTCAGACCAGGCAGGTAACAGGCAACCCTAACGGAGCTAGCTCACTGAGAGGAGATAGTTCAGGGACATCTTTTGCAGGGTTGTTACAATGTTACACATTCTGCACACTTTTACTAGCCTAAGTAAAACATCAATAAATAAGTGAGTATTTTTCCCCACCACCGTTGAAATCCAAAAAGGTTGACAATAAGTGTGTCAGACATAATGTGTGAATGATGCTGTTCAGTTGTAAGGCTTTGTAGAAGCCATTGCACTGGGTTTATTTGTTAGATTATTTTAATTATTATATTTGTGATTATTTTGCATTATTTGGCATTATTAGTTGTGTTAGTTTATTAATTGATTGATTAGTTTATTATTTGGCACCATGGGCACGCCTCTCCTGGGCCTGGTTGATTGGAACCAAGGGCATATGTAGGCCTAAGTGATGAGGGAAAGGCATGCGCCCTTGTGGATAAAATGTTTTTTTACCAGCACCACCAGACACCAATGCCAGGAGAGGTTTGTAACAATATGCATTGTGGACCAGTAAGGCTCCCTAATCGGGAGATAAGCGACCGTAGGTCACTTATCTCCACAAATAGGGCAAAAATGTGTTTTGCCAAAATCTTCCTGATCCATGTTGATGACATGAGTGTAGACATACTGTGTAGTGATTTTCGTGATTTTAGGGCAAAATCTGTAGGAGCAGTGTCCAAAAATGTGTTTTTAAAAATCGGCCTGGAGGTGGCGCTATATGGGACAGATTCATGTTGATGGGATGAGTGTAGACATACTGTGTACCGATTTGCGTGATTTTAGGGCGAAAATTGTAGGAGCAGTGTCCAAAAATGTGTTTTGCAAGAATCGGCCTCATGGTGGCGCTAGAAGAGGGCCATGTGAGAAATGAGGGGTGGGGTCTCCGCGCCGGCAAGGCGGACGAATAGGTACCGGCCCCGGCTGTCCCGGTCGCTCCTAGCCGGAGATACGGCATTTTATGTGAGCTGCAGTGTAGGGGGTCCTCCACTGGGGGCGCCACCAATTTTGCATCCGTTCTGGAGCACCAGGAGTCGGCGGTCCCCGGGAATTCCCCGTGAGCAGCCCCGTTGGGGTGGTCATTTGGTCATGTTTGCGCATTTGGTCATTTTTTACATCTGGGGGTCCCCCAGGGACCTGGGGGTCCCTGGAGCTCCGGGGGTCCTTGGAGGTTGTAGTTTGGCAGCCAAGGAACGTGTGTGCAAAATTTGGCATGGATCGGGGCAACGGTTGCGGAGATATAAGCAGGGAAAAAGTGTGACGTGTGAGGTGTGACAGACAGACTGACAGACAGACGGAGTTACTTACACTTTGTGGTGGTTTTGATAGTAAAGTGCGACCTACGGTCGCAATCAGGTTATGGACTCAAACTCAACTTTGTACGTCTCTAGAGTGTGTTGTAACTTGTGTGATTAGTGTTGCCGCCTGGTTCGGTTCCATATAGTCCTCGCTGACACGAATGAGTCTCTGGTTCAAGTACTGAAGTTAGTTATTAGAACAACGTGAAAAGAAACATGTAAACAACACTGCGTGGAGCCTGCGGGCTGAGAAAGCCGGGTGTGGTGGTAGTCTGTATGTCTGGTTTTATGGCCAATGAAAAGAATGAACACAGACAGAGAGCCAATCACAAGTTCGGATGTAGGGGCGCACAAGTAACATTTGATTGAAAAAAATGAAGTTCAACCTGTGGACATTGTGTTATTTATGGCTGCGTACAATTCAAGTCTTAACCAGGTGTATCAGTGGGTTTTCTGTCATTTACTCGAAATGCACTCCTCTTGGGTTATCGCGCCTCCTAGCGTGCGATACAGAGCTACACATATGCTCCCGAATGACAAAGTCGGAGGGTATGCCAGTCAAAACGCCCCGCCCCAACCGTGGGCATAAGGCGCGAGACTGGCATGTGTACTTCCTTCTCTTCCGTTCCTCTGCACGCATGAGATACGGACGTCTACACATGTTACTCTACGACAAATAATTAATTCTTCAAGTTACTCAGTCTAAGTTCAGTTCGAATTCAACTTTAGCCTTAGCGGTGAGTAGGACCATCACCCACGGGTTTCGTTCAACTTGGTCTGTTCTTCTCTGTTTTGTTCTTCGCTGTTTGCTGCTAACGATAACAAGCGGCTAGCCTAGGTTAGCTTAGCTTACCTTCGTCATGTCTAGCGAGGGTCTGTTTTCACCACCCCTCCCTCGACGCTGCGGGGATCCGGAGTGCAGCCGCTTCATCGCCGCTGAGGACCCGCATTCCATCTGCCTGGGCTGTCTGGAGCTACAACACGCTTGGCAAGGTTTCTACTTCCCAAACAGCTGCGTGTTCTGCGCGACGATGGACGCGGCCGTTCTTCACCAGCGTCTGCTGGTGGTCATGAACATGGACGCTGCAAGGCCCAAACAAAGCCACGTCGCTCGGGGAGCTCAGATGGAACACGGCGCTCAGATCCCCGCCACGCCAGGACAAAGAAGCGGGCCTGTTTCCAGCACCGCAGCAAGGTTTGTCCAGGCGGCTCCTAGTGTTTGCGAACCTATCCGCAGTAGCTTCGCTCCGATGTACACTATTTCTACCACAGCGCACAGTGGTGGACCCGGCATGTTCGGCTCTACCCCGCGCTTCTCCTTCACGCCCGGTCCTGGTTTGACCAGCACCGGGCCTCTCCAGGCCTCCGCCGCCCTGCAGGCTAGCCTCCAGGGACCACTCCAGGCGGGGCCATTGTCTCCGGTCGCCGCCGAGGCGGCCACCAGTGGGACTCCTCACCCCACCAACCCGTTCCTGATGACTCCAACGGTCACCGCCCCCCCCTCTTTCCCCCCTCTCTTAACGTCCCAACAGAACGTGCCACGTAAAGTGCCTCGCGGCTCGGACGAGTTTGGCACCTCCGAGGAGGAGGAAGATGCCATGGAAGGAGAAGAGGAGGAAGATGAAGAGGAGGAGGAGGAGGACGGTTTGGTTCAAGAGGAGACAAGTGAGGACATTGTGATGCTAAGCCCCCGTCATGGCGGCACCCCTCGCACCTCACCCCAAGCCCCCCCCATCGCCCCTGCCAAGAAGGCAGCGGTGGATAAGGAGAAGGTGGGCGCCACAGCAGAATCCACCCCACAAGAACTGGACCTGCTGGCAGTGGTTGAGCTGGCGGTGGCCAAGATGGGCCTCACTATGCCAGTGGAGCCTCGCCCTGCGAGCTCAACGGAGATCAAGTTTGCGGGCAAGAGAGAGGTACAGACACCAGTCCCTCGCTCTCAGAAGCTACCCGCTACCCCGGGGCTCAAAGAAGCTCTCCATTCCACATGGAAAGAACACAGAGAGCCCGGGAAGATGGCTCTGTCAACCTCACTGGCGGATGAGGACAAGTTTGGCGTGGGCGGCCTTCCCCCTGTGGATGTCGCCACTAATCAGTTCTTCTGTGCCCAGTTTAAACCCACGGAATGCCCCTTCACTCAGGAGCCTGTGCCCAAGTTCAAGAACAAGGACGAGAACAAGGTCTCCAACATGGTTAAAAATGTTTATAAAGCTGCAGGGCTCTCTGTGAAAAGTTTAAACGTGGTGGGGCTGATGAATGGAGCCATGGCAGAGATGCTGCTCCAAAACAAGGACCGCCTCCCTCCTGAAGCCTATGCTGAATGGGATGCCATGCTACAGCTGGCAATAGTGAGCAACGTCCATGCCATCCAATGGGCTGGCAGAGGGATGGACGTCGCTGTCAGCATGGAGAGGTTCAGGTGGCTGCAGAAAGTCCCCTTCCAAGGCGACGAACCAAAGGCCAGCGAGAGGCGAGAGGAGCTGAGGGGCCTGGACACAGCCCCCAACAGTCTCTTCGAGGGAGCGTTACCCTTCCTCCGTGTCATCACCGACACCAATAAAGCCCAAAAAGAAGTGGTGGATGCTGTTTTGGGTAAACCTGATAAAGGGAAAGAACAGTCAGGCTACTCAGGACGCTCTTCCCGTAATAGGGAGAGATATCAGGGACCCCCCCGACAGGGCGGGAAACCCCATCGTTCTCCTAGAGCTCCGTCTTCCTCCTCGGGCACGAGCAGGAACAGAAGTCAGAGCAACCAGGGCTCCCAGCACCAGGAGATGCGCCCACCAGCTCGCCCTTCATACAGTGCAGCAGTGAGGGGGCGTGGGAGAGGGTCGAGAAAATGACACTTTGAGAAAGAGGGCCTTCTCACCCTCGGCGCACGGAGACAGGGTCATGGACGGCTCTCCAGCGCGCAAGCACAGTGCACTTTTGATCCTGCCACCCAGGGTGGAGGAATCCAATGTAAATGTGAATTTTGTTACTGTGCCAAATGTTTTCTCCCAAGTAAAGAATGTGTCTGCGAAACAAGGTCTCTTCTTTCACAATGCACACACAATGGAGAATCCCCAGTGGGGACATCCATATATAAATTATGCATGCCCAGTACCACAATCACAAACACAAACAGCCTTCAAGGAAACCCCCTTAAGGGGCATTTCCAATATAAAAGGTTTAATTGTTCCACAGCCTCAACTCAAGGGCCGGAACAACAAGTGTTCCTCCCTTCCGACACGAGGGGGCGCCAAAGCGCCAGTCAAGGTAAGAAGGTTGCAGAGAGGTCTTTCTTGTTTAGCTATCCCAGCCCCAGCTGCGACAGCAGTATTAAACAGGGTTTTAGACAGGACGTGTTTACAAGAATGCGTTCCTTTTTACACTCCTCCTCTGCCTCCTGTCCCACCGTGCAACAAAGTGTTGTCGCCGGTGATAAAGGCATTAAACGTAAGGCCCTCGCTTCACAGCAAGACGGTGTCACGCTCAGTAGTAAGTCACGTGTCTCAGTCTCGAGTCCCTTTGACTTCCGCGTTACCGGTGACGTCAGAGTCGTGTCCGGGGGTGCACATACCGTGCATTCCTATCAATCACATTCCGTTAGGTCTGACGTCAGCTCCCATTCAGAATCCTTTGTCAAGGCATTTAACTCAATGGAAAGCATGCAAGCCGTGTCCCTGGGTGCTTCGCACCGTGAGGCAGGGATACAGGCTACAATTCTCAACCCAGCCTCCCTTGTCAGACAGAGTGATATTCACGCATGCAAAGGGGCAGGCCGCTTTGATTCTGAGAGAGGAGATTCACTCTTTATTGGGGAAAGGAGCGATCAGGGAAGTTTCCACAGATCAGCTCGGTCTGGGGTTTTATTCTCATTATTTCGTTGTGCCAAAGAAAGGGGGGGGGCTGAGGCCCATTCTGGACCTAAAAGCCCTCAACAATTTTCTGGTAAAGTACAGTTTCAAAATGTTGACGAACGTAGCGCTATTGCGCTCGATCAGAATCAACGATTATTGGACGTCCCTCGATTTGAAGGACGCGTACCAGCATGTGGGAATTTACCCCCCACACAGAAAATTCCTGAGGTTCGGTTTCGAGGGGAAAGTGTACGAATACACTGTTCTCCCGTTCGGCCTCTCTCTGTCTCCCCGCGTGTTTGTCAAAGTGACACAAGCGGCTATAGCTCCCCTGCGGCAGCAGGGAATCCGACTTGCGACGTACCTGGACGATTGGTTAATAAGCGCAAGTTCGAGAGAGGAGGTGACACGTCTCACCAATGTGGTGATGTCGCAGTTAACCTCTCTGGGGTTCAACATAAACTTCAAAAAGAGTATGTTAACACCAGCTCAGCAGACCACCTTTTTGGGGATCTCGCTGGACTCAATAAATATGACGGCTCGACTCTCACAGGAGCGATTAGTCAAGATCGTGGCCTGCGCGAAATCTTTTCGCGTGGGCAGAGTGGTCACGTACAAGCGCTGCATGATTATGTCAGGGCTGATGGCCTCAACTATCCATCTACTCAGGCTGGGCAGGCTGTATATGAGGCCTTTTCAAAAGTGGATGTTGGCACTCAAGATCCACTCGACACAAGGTCGCCGCAAGGTCAAGGTGTCCCCAGGGTGTGTGTACACACTGAGACCGTGGGTGGACGTGACTCTTCTGTCCCAGGGGGTCAGTATGGGCGTGGTGGTGTCACGGAAAGTGATCACAACGGACGCCAGCCTCAGTGGTTGGGGCGCAACGCACGAGGGCCGTTCGGTGAGGGGAGTTTGGGACTCCGCTCTACAGAAGCGGCACATCAATTTTCTGGAGTTAAAGGCAGTGTTTCTGGCGTTGAAACATTTTTTGCCTTTCGTGGAAGGGTGTCACGTGTTGATCAGGACAGACAACACGACGACCATGTGCTATATCAACAAGCAGGGGGGCCTCTCCTCCCCGGCTCTCAATCAGCTGGCGCGGGATCTGACGCTGTGGTGGGAACCACGTTTGGCGTCGATCAAGGCGTCGCACATTCCGGGGCTTCTGAACAGCGGAGCAGATCTGCTGTCCAGGGGGGAGCCCCTTTATGCGAATTGGTCCCTCCACCCGGGAGTGGTGAGACAGATTTGGAGCAGGTTCGGTCAGCCTCAAGTCGACTTGTTCGCGTCAGCAGAGAACGCGAAGTGTACACTTTTCTTCTCTGCGACGGGGCCAGCCCCACTGGGGCTGGATGCTCTGGCTCACGACTGGCCGAGGGAACTGCTGTACGCGTTTCCTCCGTTGGAACTGATCCCCCAGACTTTGGAGAGGGTCAGGCGGTTCGGCCTCAAACTATTGTTGGTGGCTCCGGGGTGGGGCGTGTGGAGGTCGGAGATATCTCCCCTCCTTTACGACAACCCGTTGCCTCTGCCGCCAATCAGAGATCTGCTACGGCAGGCAGGGCAGGAGATCTTCCATCCCGACCCGGCGAAGCTAGACCTTCAGGTTTGGCCCGTGAAGGGGAGTCTTTGAGCGCTTTGGGTCTGACGCCAGGGGCGGTTCAGACTATTCAAAGTGCTAGGGCTTCGTCCACGCGGTCGGCTTATGATAAGAGGTGGAGGATCTTTGAAGACTGGTGTGCGGAGCGTACGTCGCCGGTGGTGGCGTTTGAGGCTCCGGTCCAGCTTGTTGTGAATTTCCTTCAGGAAAAGCTAGAAAGTGGTCTTGCCTTTTCTACCATTAAAGGTTACTTGGCGGCGCTGTCAGCGTGCCATGTGGGCTTTGAGGGTAAGACGGTGGGTAGGCACCGTCTGGTGGCTCGGTTTTTAGCGGGTGTGCACCAGCTTAAACCGGTTACTAGGTCCCTTTTCCCATCGTGGGATTTGGGTGTGGTGTTGGACGGGCTGTGCCGTCCACCGTTTGAGCCTCTGGAGGCGGCGAGCTTAAAGCTTTTGAGTTTTAAGACTAGTCTTTTGTTGGCTTTGTCTACAGCCAAGAGAGTCAGTGATCTACATGCGTTATCGGTGGACCCGGTGTGCATGAGATTCTGTGAGGATGGCAAGAAGGTTCTGCTAAAACCCCATTTGGCGTTTGTCCCAAAGAACCGTGTGATTATACATGAGCCAACCGAGTTGGTGGCTTTTCATCCTCCTCCGTTTTCTTCGGAGGAGGATAGGCGTCTACATTGTCTTTGCCCGGTAAGATCCTTGAGGATTTACTGTGAGAAGACGAGGGCTATTAGAGCGTCAAACCAACTGTTTGTCACTTTTAAAAGTGGTCCTAGACGGAAAGCGGTGGCTAAAGCTTCACTTTCAAGGTGGATTGTGCAGGCCATAAAGATGGCCTACACTTGTGCTAAAGTCCCGGTTCCTGAGGGCCTAAGGGCTCATGACACTAGGGGAATGTCGACCTCCTGGGCTCTAGCCAGGGGTGTCTCGATCCAAGAGATCTGTTCGGCGGCTAACTGGTCGACTCCGTCGACTTTTGTGGTTTTTTACCATTTGGACGTGGCTCCATCTTCATTGGCGCATTCGGTCCTGGGTGTTGCCGCCTCCTCTAGTTAAAGACTTTTTCCCCCCTTTTTTATAGCTGAGACCAAGTCCCTTTGCTCTCGGTAAAAGGGGGGGACCCTGTTTCCTTATAAAACGGCTGCTAGTGGGCCTATTAGTGAGTAGGCGGGCTCCAGCCTGTCAGGGTTTTATGAGGCGGACCTGGTCGGCCTATTAGTTCATGAGGCGGATTTCGGTCTGTCAGGGTCTTTCTACTTTCTTCCGCTCTCGAGTCCGGTGGGCTCGGGGCTCCGTGGGGGAGGGGCCACGCCGGGGGTGTGGTCTCCTGTCAGGCGGAGCGGGCGGAATTTGAGGGTGTGCGCTTCCGGGGGTTTATGTGACCCAAGAGGAGTGCATTTCGAGTAAATGACAGAAAACGAAAGGTTTCGTACGAAACCATGGTTTTCTTAGTTTAGGAGAAATGCACTCCTCAAACGCCCCTTCGCGCGCATGTTGCGTGCAGAGGAACGGTGTTGTTAAGAGGAAGTACACATGCCAGTCTCGCGCCTTATGCCCACGGTTGGGGCGGGGCGTTTTGACTGGCATACCCTCCGACTTTGTCATTCGGGAGCATATGTGTAGCTCTGTATCGCACGCTAGGAGGCGCGATAACCCAAGAGGAGTGCATTTCTCCTAAACTAAGAAAACCATGGTTTCGTACGAAACCTTTCGTTCTGGAGGAAATGTTCGGAGCCGACAAAGCTAGCACTTACAGCATTATTATTATGAATATTGACATCAACCTCCATGGCTGTAGGCCTACTGTAGGCCTACTGTTGTTATTCTGGGTCTGCTAGTAGTTTCACAACCATGGGGTCGGGACCCATTAGTGGGTCACAGACCAAATATTATGGGTCACGAGACTCGACTACAAATCTATTTTTACTTGAAAATCACATTTTGCAATCTTGTAGGCAATTAGTTAATTAGCCTAATAATCAATGGCACAATTGCATTCTGGAGACTGTTCCGTGAATCCTGTCCCCATGTTGGGTTTTGTTCCTTTTTTCTAAATAAACTACACTTAGTGTTATCAACTCCTAAAGGGCTTTGCACACAGGACCGTTGCCTTTCTTTCCGTTTGCTGCATGATTAAAACACATTGGATTTGGTGTGCAAGGCTGTGCGGAATCCACACTGCGGATCCGAAAAGGAGTCACAAAAGGAGTCAATGAGTTTTTACCACAGGCGACAAGACGCACGAATAGAACTGGGTTCGATCGGGAAGAAAACGCACTGCCGCAGCCACCTGCCGCATGGCAAATTAGGAGCCGGTGTGCATGAGGTCATAGAGAATCATTCTTTCCTTTAAAAAAATGAAATTGTCTGTTTTTTTTGTGCAAAAAAAACGTGACTGTGTGCAAAGGGCTTTAGTGTCACAACTATAGGATAGTGTGCAAATAGTTTGCATTTGCACACAATTGTCATGCATTTGTGTAACAGCGGGGCTTTGAACCTAAGACTCCCACATGAGAGTCTAACATCTTAACCACTAGACCAGAAAGCCACCTGTGTTGCACAAGGGAGAAACCAGAGTTTTGATGCTTCAGAGGGCTGCACCTGCACCTCTCTCTGCCACATTTGCACCCTGCAAATGGAACCAAATGGACCCTTATTACAGCAGGGCGCCATTTGGTTCCATTTGCACACTGTCTCATCGTTACATTACAACAATTATTATTGATACTATAAACATTAATAAAACAAACAAGTTCCTCTTGCAATAAACATTCTTATAGACCACTGAGTTTCAACATCAGACCCGCAGACCAGAATGGGGTCCAAATGTAACTCTTGCAGTTGAATAAACACTTTGAGGTATTTGTACTTGACCTATTTCCAATACTTTTACTTATACTCCACTACATCTCGGATCCAAATATTATACTTTTTACTCCACTACAATTATTTGAAAACGTTAGTTACAAGTTACTTTTGATTATTATTACAAAACATTAGACTACATATGCATTTAGGTCTTTATCTAATACATTTGAAATTTTGATATTGTAATGTTTCGGGAACCGAGCGGGTGTCGATCGAATCCCTGTCAAGCAACATTAAGAGAGCTAGCTCCCTTAGCAGAGCAAGTTACTGCCGGTCTATCGTATGTTAATGCATGCAGAGTACGCGAAGCGAGCGGGGAATCGAACCCCGGCCCCCAACTCGTCAGACCAGGCAGGCAACAGGCAACGCTAACAGAGCTAGCTCACTGAAAGGTGCAAATTACAGCCATGTCTTTTGTGGGGTCGTCACAATATTCAGTGGTGAAAAGTAACCTATATTTACTTAAGTACTGTACTTAAGTACAGTTTTTTAGGTATTTGTACTTCACTTGACCCATTTCCAATACTGTAATGGCTGGGGTTTATTTCCCGGGCAGACATGACAACGTTATTTAATATAACTGTCTTTATTCACTTTTTGCACAGAGCAACAACAACACAACACAACTAGGAAAACTCTTCCACTCTCGCGCCTTTTAGAACTGCGCCTGCGTATTTCCCCCAAAACATCACACTTAAGGTCCCCCCCAATAATCTTAAAGCATTCCCATATTTTAACACATGCAGTTTAACTTAAGGTAGCACCGGGACACTACAATACTTTAACTTCTACTCCACTACATCTTGGATCCAAATATTGTACTTTTTACTCCACTACACTTATTTGAAAACTTATTTTACTAGTTACTTTGTAGGTTCTGATTATTATTACAAAACACTAGACTACCCATTTCAGCTCTATATATGCATTTTGGCCATTTGAAAAATAGCTGATCTACAAGCTCACAATGTCTCTGCTATTTCAATATATATATTTTTTTAATATACATTTGAAAACTTGATATTGTAATGTCTCGCGAACCGATCGAACCCCCATCAGGCAAGAGAGCTAGCTCCCTTAGAGGAGCAAGTTACCACCGGTCTATCGCGTGGCATCATGAAATCATAATCCATGTTACGCGACCCGAGCGGGAGTCGAACCCCGGCCCCCAACTCGTCAGACCAGGCAGGCAACAGGCAACCCTAACGGAGCTAGCTCACTAAGGGGACCTAGTTCAGGCACATCTTTTGCAGGGTTGTTACAATGTTACACATTCTGCACACATAGCCTAAGTAAAACATCAATAAATAAGTGAGTATTTTTCCCCACCACCGTTGAAATCCAAAAGGGTTGACAATAAGTGTGTCAGACATAATGTGTGAATGATGCTGTTCAGTTGTAATGCTTTGTAGAAGCCATTGCACTGGGTTTATTTGTTCGATTATTTTCATTACATTTTCATTTGTGATTATTTGGCATTATTAGTGTTAGTTTATTAATTGATTGATTATTAGTTTATTATTTGGCACCATGGGCACGCCTTTCCTGGGCCTGGTTGATTGGAACCAGGGGCATATCGACCTTGTCGGGTGGAAACCTTGTATGAACAACCTTGTATGAACAACCTTGTATTTTAAAAATGATTTAAACTAGTGAAAACAGCCGATCTACAAGCACACAACGCCTCGTTGTGAGCTTGTAGATCTGCTGTTTTGTGCGAACCTTTGTGCAAGGCCTTGTATGACGAAGCAGGGCTTTACTTTGCGAAAAAACATACACATTTGTAACTTGGAGATACAAGGTTTCTTCCCGACAGAGACGATATGTAGGCCTAAGTGATGAGGGGAAGGCATGCACCTGTGTGGACAAAATGTTTTTTTACCAGCACCACCAGACACCAAAGCCAGGAGAGGTTTGTAACAATATGGATTGTGGATCAAGTTATGGACTCAAACTCAACTTTGTACGTCAATAGAGTGTGTTGCAACTTGTGTGATTAGTGTTGCCGCCTGGTTCGGTTCCATATAGTCCTCGCTGACACGAATGGGTCTCTGGTTCAAGTACTGAAGTTAGTTATTAGAACAACGTGAAAAGAAACAAGTAAACAACACTGCGTGGAGCCTGCGGGCTGAGAAAGCGGGATGTGGTGGTAGTCTGTATGTCTGGTTTTATGGCCAATGAAAAGAACGAACACAGACAGAGTCAATCACAAGTTCGGATGTAGGGGCGCACAAGTAACATTTCATACGATTGAAAAACATGAAGTTCAACCTGTGGACATTGTGTTATTTATGGCTGCGTACAATTCAAGTCTTAACCAGGTGTATCATTGGGTTCTGGAGGAAATGTTTGGAGCCGACAAAGCTAGCACTTACAGCATTATTATTATGAATATTGACATCAGCCTCCATGGCTGTAGGCCTACTGTAGGCCTACTGTTGTTTTTCTCGGTCAGCTAGTAGTTTCACAACCATGGGGTCGGGACCCATTAGTGGGTCACAGACCAAATATTATGGGTCACGAGACTCGACTACAAATCTATTTTTACTTGAAAATCACATTTTGCAATCTTGTAGGCAATTAGTTAATTAGCCTAATAATCAATGGCACAATTGCATTCTGGAGACTGTTCCGTGAATCCTGTCCCCATGTTGGATTTTGTTCCTTTCTTCTAAATAAACTACACTTAGTGTTATCAACTCCTAAAGGGCTTTGCACACAGGACCATTGCCTTTCTTTCCGTTTGCTGCATGATTAAAACGCATTGGATTTGGTGTGCAAGGCTGTGCGGAATCCACACTGCGGATCCGAAAAGGAGTCATAAAAGGAGTCAATGAGTTTTTACCACAGGCGACAAGACGCACAAATTGAACTGGGTTCGATCGGGAAGAAAACGCACTGCCGCAGCCACCTGCCGCATGGCAAATTCGGAGCCGGTGTGCAATGCATGAGGTCATAGAGAATCATTGTTTTCTTTAAAAAAATGAAATTGTCTGTTTTTTCGTGTGAAAAAAATGTGGCTGTGTGCAAAGGGCTTTAGTGTCACAACTATAGGATAGTGTGCAAAGGGTTTGCATTTGCCCACAACTGTCATGCATTTGTGTAATGGCAGGGCTTTGAACCCAGGACTCCCACGTGAGAGTCTGACATCTTAACCACTAGACCAGAAAGCTACCCGTGTCAACCAAGGGAGAAACCAGAGTTTTGATGCTTCAGTGGGCTGCAACTCTCTCTGCCACATTTGCACACTGCAAATGGAACCAAATGGACCCTTATTACAGCAGGGCGCCATTTGGTTCCATTTGCACACTGTCTCATAGTTACATTACAACAATTATTATTGATACTATAAATATTAATAAAACAAACGAGTTCCTCTTGCAAATATTCTTATAATATAAATATAATAGACCACTGGGTTTCAACATCAGACCCGCGGACCAGAATGGGGTCCAAATGTAACTCTTACAGTTGAATAAACACTTTGAGGTACCCAACTCGTCAGACCAGGCGGGCAACAGGCAATGCTAACAGAGCTAGCTCAATGAGAGGAGCAAGTTACAGCCATGTCTTTTGTGGGGTCGTTACAATATTCAGTGGTGTAAAGTAACTAAGTACATTTACTTGGGAGTTAAAATTATGAATATAAAGTAGGGGTGCCTCGGATGAAAATAATATTTATAGGGGTGCCCTGAGCCAAAACAGATTGGGAACCCCTGGTATAAAGTAACTGAGTACATTTACTTAAGTTCTGTACTTAAGTACAGTTTTGGGGTATTTTTACTTTACTTAACCTGGCTATTTCCAAAACATTTACTTCTACTCCTCTACTACATCTTGGATCCAAATATTGTGTTGTGCCACACGTTCCTAGTCCCTCCCCTGCACACCATATAAGGGCAATGGCCGGGCGTCTCCCTCAGCCAGTAGCCAATCAGCGCAGGTGTGACTGGTCCCAATCAGCCAAACAGCTGCTCCACATCCCTGTCATCAGAGGCTGCCCTACAGAAACCGCTGAGAGCCAGCGCCTGACGCTTGAACGTTGACTACTGTGGTCAATAGACGGCTGTTAGAAGACACTTTATCTAGTGTTTTCTGAGTGCTAACTAAAGCTAACCTTGTGTACCGTGTGTTTCATGCTAACACTGTGTTCTGCTTTGTTCCAGGCTCCCTCCAAATCAAACCCAGTGTCTCCCAGCTCCACACTCTCTCTTCCGTCCACTCCCTGGATTCCAAACAACCTTCACTCTCCCAGGACTTCTCCCCCTCCCACCGTAACATAGTAGAATAAAACTATATTCAACTTAATCTTCCTTGACTCTGTTGTCTTTGTCTTCCGGGGTTCCCGGCACATTTGGCTCGCAACTTTAGTCCAGCCTAACATATTGTACTTTTGACTCCACTACAATTATTTGAAAACTTCGGTCACTGGTTACTTTGTAGGTTTTGATAATTATTACAAAACTTAGGACTTCAGCCCTATATGTGTTTCGGACATTTGAAAATAGCTGATCTACAAGCTCATAATGTCTCTGCTATTTATATGTTATATATACATTTGAAAACTTGATATGTTCCATGAACCAATCAAACCCCCATCAGACAAGAGAGCTAGCTCCCTTAGCGGAGCAAGTTACCGCCGGTCTATCGCGTGTATGAGGTAGGCTACCCTGCAGGCATATGTTACGCGACCCGAGCGGGAGTTGAACCCCGGCCCCTAACTCGTCAGACCAGGCAGGCAACAGGCAACACTAACAGAGCTAGCTCACTGAGAGGAGCAAGTCACAGCCATGTCTTTTGTGGGGTCGTTACAATATTCAGTGGTGTAAAGTAACCTATATTTACTTAAAGGGGCACTGATAGGTATTTTGTTATGGTTCATATCATCTTTTTATCAATACATATTGTTGACCCCTTGACCCTAAAGACACAGTGACTGTGTCCCGTTATACTCATGTAATGTACAGTACAACACAAGGTCTCCGTCTGGTAGAAATCAGACCTTATCAACTGCCTGGAGCCTGTTCCGAAAACAATGAGAATTGTTTTGGTATTCTAAGGCTCAGCAAGGACATCTTCCTCCAGTAACCTACTGTACGCGGACTCTTCGTCTTGTGATTTGTGGACAAGAAACATATCCTATGAACTGTTTAAACGTCATCCACTGACTGACCAAATGACCATACTTATACTCATGTCAAAACATCATTTGTCAGAGAGAGCACGAACCATTATTTATGTACTGTATACCTGTCTTGAATACTCTCTCTCCATAGTAAATATTCCACTCTCACTCTGATCACTCTCCTGTCTTATTTCTGTGTGATGGATTATTGTATCTCATATGGGAATAAGAAGGTGTTGTTGTTTACAAATAATACATATCAATCAAATGGTCCTACGTCGCCGCATACTAATGTAACGTTGACTGTCCGGGTGAGGAGGCACTTTCTCTCCCCCACGGTGGGTCGGTGTTACAATACGTATCAAAGAACCAGCTGTGAGTTTGGAAGTTTACTGTGTTTTCAGACAAGGTTATTATTTTGACAACAGTACAATGTATTTGATAACATTCCCTGCTTGGACATCCGCCACTGGACCGCTGGACACATGGTTTTCTGATTGCATGCCCCACGGTCCGAGGACGGATCTTTATGCACCATTGGTGACTGGAATAATATTTTAAGATAAGTATATTGTTTTCTTCAGTTATCTGCGCGATGAGTCGCTTCTCAGTTTGAATTATTGTTTCAATTTTTGATATTTCAGGGAGTTGGACAAGGCTAAATAATGTTTTTAGTATCGCTCATTGTCTATTTTACCTTCACTTGTTTAAACACATAAATTGCTCGGACACATCCTATCATAGGCTATTGTCCCTGCCAGCAGTGCCAGCCCAACATAGGGGAAATACAGTAGGACAGGAGACACCATTCATTATAACATTCTTTTAAATTATAACATTTGTAATTACTTTTTATTAATCCTTTATAGTTTACGGTTGGCCCCTGTAACATTATGTGTCGTGTCTTTGAATTTTGAATTAATGATGAATTATTGTTCTCCCCGTCGGAGGAGTCAGATAACTCCTAATTATGTTCTGGTTTGACACGCGTCGTAAATGAACCCTTATCTGATAACAGTAGATGGTCATTTTATCGGTCGTTATTTCTGTGATTTTCAAACTTTATTATTATTATTATTATTTTATTTTTTTTCTCTCTGTACCTTTTTGTTGCTTTTTGTTGCACATTGTTTACCAGAATCAGAGGGTTTGCCTGGTTCTGAAGAATTTGGACATAGCCGCCGGTGGTCACGGTTGATGCTAGTCCCCAGTTGGTGTTATTATAACAGAAGATTTCATTAAGTCCACAGAATCAGATGACCCAGACAGAGGTTTTTCCTGTCTTTGGAGGATTCCCAGTACAGAGGTTTTGCCTGTATCGGATGGAAATCTTTTGACCGGTGTTATTTAACCCAGCCACTTAATCACATAAGAAATAGCGTGGTTATTTTTATCAATAATTGTCCAGTATTATTTTGTTATCTGTTGTCTGTTTTGGTACCGAATTCGCTCCGTTTACTCTACGCCTCTCACTCCCCCGCTTGCCCTCGCGAAGCAGAGTGGGGGAGTCAGAAGCAATATGTTATTTCTTAGACCGTATTTTGACCATTTCTGTTCTGGTAAAATAATTGGCTTGAATGCCTCTAATAATATTCAAATGTTTATAATGTATCTGGACAAGTTAAGTTAAGACAGAACTAAAATGACCCCTTCTCCACTTTCTCAACTAGTGGACCCGATTGAACCTGCTGTCGGTGGAACCCCCAGGATTTTTTTCTCCCCACCATGGCACGTGAGCTCACTGTTTTATCATAAATGTCACTCAAAGTGGCAAAGGGGCAAGCCGACAGCAGAGCCAACCAGGACACCGCCCAGGTAGCCTAATACAACTCACCCACTGTCAGACTAGGTTAATATGGCCCAGGAAGTTAAAGGCTCAGAGACAAAAACTTGTATAAATGTTGAATTTCTCTCTCTCTCTCTCTCTCCATGAGAAAGAAAATAGCAGCTTTACAAGCTCAAATAATGTAGTGTCAAAGTCTAATAATTACTGTTACCCCATGATTCTAGCGGAAATAACAGTCCAATATTTGTCTTAAAATCTAGTAATATAGAAATAAAAATACTGAAACTTGGAACTACTCAGAAAACAAAGAATATACCTCAAAACCATACTTGATTACAGAACCCAAGTAAATGTACTCAATTACTTTCATCACTGAATCACAGGCAGTCTTTGCCTTGTTTACATTATAAAAGAACACAGTTCCATAACAAACGTCTCTCTGCTCTCACCACTCCAGGCAGGCCCGTGTCCCCTAAAGAAAACCGGTATGTCTCTCATTACAGTTTCCTTTGATAGTTATGAGACAAAAACGTGCTTAAGTTGTTATAAATCGTATTTTTTTTTCATCCATGATTTAACCTTGTCCATGAGGCCCCTGTGTCCCAAATAATGTGTTCCAAATTCCGTTGTTTCGTTGTTCCGGTTTGCCTTACACATTACTTTTTATCTGCGGCCCTGTTAAAAAACGGTCATTAAATCTGTCGTGTTATTCTTTTTAAGTCTTTGAAGTTCCGAGGTGGTTTTCTACACCTTAACTTTCTAATCTATTTCTCAGTTTTGATTGTAGGCTATTCATGCCTTTTTGGACTGTAAATCACAGAGGTGTTCAGTACTTAAAGATTTGTACCTGCTGTCTTGAGAGTCTAGCTAGCTCTTAACACAGCTGCAGTTTGATTGTTTAATGTTTAATGTTTTTAGTCTATTGTTTTGTCAAGCTTTTTGTTACACGTTTGGAATTTGCAGCCGTTTGGCCACGGATAACTGCATTCCCAGTTGACGTTTCATTGCGCAATAAGATTCATCCTCTCAGTCCTCGTGTTAGGACTGATGCCCAGGCGCTGAAACGTAACTAGTTGGCGTTATATGCACAAATCCCTCCCGATTGACCCACAGGGGTAACCGTAAGTTAGCAGTTTGCACCACAAATCCCTCCCGGTTGATCCCCTGGGATAACCGTCAGTTAGCAGTTTGCATGAATTTGCAATGTTAGGAGATTTTGGGGAATTTGCAATGTTAGGTAGGAGATTTTTGGTCAAGTGATATAACGCAACTATCCTCCCGGTTGATCCCCTGGGATAACCGTCAGTTAACAGTTTGCATGAATTTGCAATGTTAGGAGATTCTCCCGGTTGATCCCCTGGGATAACTGAAGTTTGCATGAATTTGCAATGTTAGGAGATTCTCCCGGTTGATCCCCTGGGATAAGTTTGCATGAATTTGCAATGTTAGGAGATTTTTGGTGGTTATTTTTTATAAATAATTACTTTACGCTTACATGTCTTTGTTTTAGTCTTATTATTATTTTTAATTCCATCTCAGGCCAGCTGAGGTGTTGAGAACTAAAGAAGCCCCCCTTCTGAATGATAACCTCTAAACTGACTGACCCACGTGTGTAAATGTATGAGATATTGTCTACATGGATACATGTACTGTATGTATGTGTGTTTTAATCGTATTTTTCTCCCCTGGTGATAACCTTGTGAAAGAAAAGGGAAAAATCAAACCCAGTATGAAGTGAGCAGTGTTGCATGTGTGTGTGTTTGTCCGGCCGTGCAGTACTGTACGGTATGTGTGAGTCGCTGGCTCGCATTTAGGCTTGCTGCTTACGCTTGCTGCTTGCGCTAGCTCTGCCTATGTTTTATTTTATTTGGAGAAACTGTGGGGATCGTTATAAACTTCAAGTGACTTGTTACATACTGTTTCTCTATCTCTCTCTCTCAAAATGGGTCTTACTCTGTTGTGTGAATCTGTTTCTATGTGTTTCTCCTAAAAGTGATGTTTGCCACTCACTCTATGTTCCTTAACACACCCTGATATTCTAACATCGTGATTCCGACAGCCTTGACACTGTAACAAGTGTCTGATATTTCACTGGTAAACCATATTTAAGTAAACAATCTTTATCCTCATGGGGTGACGGCAAGAGCTGTCAACAACAAGATTCACCATCATGTCAACAACTCAGTTGTGTTCTGTCCACTGATTAAGGTCACCCCAGCCCATGAGGTGACCACTTGACATGATATTACATCATGTCTTACAGTAACTATATAAATTCATGTTCATTTCATTTTGTTTTGTTTTTCCAGGTTTATGACAGGTTTATTTATTTTTATTGGACTGGACGGATTTGACCTCATGTTTTATTAACATTTGATTTTGGCCGTTTTTCTCTGTCCTCCTGTCTTGTTGAGAAAGGGGCACCATGTCCGGTGGAGCCGTTTTTTTTGTTTTGCTTCCCTAGGGGCTGGTGTCCATTTAATTATATTTTATTTATTTTGTTATTATTATTATCTTTTATTTTTATTTAAACCTTCTGTCTGTGTTCTCATATCAAAGGGGCCCTGTTTATACGGTGCCTATGTTACAGAAGAGGCCCGGACACTTTACTCCCTCTCGGCCTGTGAGTGCGTGTGTGTGACGGTGCCATGGCCATGGCGGGTATGTGTGAGAAAGTGTTAGATGTTTTGTCTTCCTTTCTACTGATTTCATCAACATTCTGATTGTTTACTGTCTAAAGTATTTTGTTGATGTTCCATTCTGGTACTGTTATGAAACATTTTAAAAAGACTCGATTACCCACAATCCTTGTGTGGAACTTCCTGTTCCCAGGTCCTCTTTGGGTGTCTTACTGGTAGGCCTACTAAGAAACATTTGACACTGATTTAACTATTTTATGATTTTAAGTCATTTTTAATTTGTTTTTTTATTTGTTTTGAAAGTTTTGAATAATTGAAGAACTGTGAACAGATTATAAATCTGTGGTCTGAAAATGTATTTTTATTTTTATTATTTTAACCATTTAGCCCCAAACATCAACAACATCATTTTTGACACACCTTGTGTCAAGAGGGGGGAGTGTGCTTGATTGTTTGGAATATGCTTTGAATTTTACTGTATGCTTATGCTTTGATTTTCATTGTTTAACGTTTAATTTTTTTGAGTATGTTTGTGTTGTGTGCATTAATCCTTCTGCCCAACACAAACAGACTATCAGAATGGCTTACAGCCACTCAACACCTATAAGGGCTAACCATGACAACACCACAGCGGAGACAAAAATACAACAGACGATGGGCCACCAGTGCATGAGCCAATCAACCGCAGGACCAGAGCTATGCTCTGGTTGTCGGTGGGTAACGGAAATGCACTGTGAAGAAAAACATTTAGGTGGAGAAATTATGATTGTAAATTGTTGAAATACAAGTGACCTGCCGCCAAGCACTGTCATCCTCTAGGCCCGATGGACGCCAGGCGGAGCCAAGGAACCACCAGAGGCCAGAGGGCAGTGCGAACGCGCCATCATCACAGCGGGGGGCTATTGCAGCCTCCCGGGCCTGTGAGTATTCTGAAATCGCACTGTCGAAGAATTAAGCCGCTATAATTATGACTGAAGAATCCATTGTATCGATATTAGTGAACTGCCGCAAGCTTCTGTCCGTAGGAGCTGTCTGAAACCCACCTAAAAGACCCCACGTCCACTCTCCGGCCCATCTACAACCCATCTCCGACCCGTCTCCGCCCATCTCCGACCCGTCTCCGCCCTTCTACAACCCATCTCCGGCCCATCTCCGACCTCAACTCGATCCCTGGACTTTGCTCTGTCTCTAGCCCTCATCATATCGAGGACTTATGGACTTATGGACCCCTTTTTATTTTTATTCTGTCCTTGTTTTCTTTTGAACAGGTTGCAGGGGAGGACTGATCAACTAATCTTGTGACTTATCAATCCAATTACAAGGGGTTATTTCATTTATGTGTAAACATGATAACATTTTGTCATTAATGTCATGCTTTTCATGTCAACCCTAACCCTAACGATAATACAGTTCCTTTTGCTATTGAAGAAATGTCTTAACCCTAACCCTAACCATCTTTCATCCCACTGCCTATTTTGTTTTCTTTGGTTGATCTATTTGATAAAAAGATCAATATTAACCAGCCGGTGGATATTGATAGGTATTTTGTTATGGTTCATATCATCTTTTTATCAATACATATTGTTGACCCCTTGACCCTAAAGACACAGTGACTGTGTCCCGTTATACTCATGTAATGTACAGTACAACACAAGGTCTCCGTCTGGTAGAAATCAGACCTTATCAACTGCCTGGAGCCTGTTCCGAAAACAATGAGAATTGTTTTGGTATTCTAAGGCTCAGCAAGGACATCTTCCTCCAGTAACCTACTGTACGCGGACTCTTCGTCTTGTGATTTGTGGACAAGAAACATATCCTATGAACTGTTTAAACGTCATCCACTGACTGACCAAATGACCATACTTATACTCATGTCAAAACATCATTTGTCAGAGAGAGCACGAACCATTATTTATGTACTGTATACCTGTCTTGAATACTCTCTCTCCATAGTAAATATTCCACTCTCACTCTGATCACTCTCCTGTCTTATTTCTGTGTGATGGATTATTGTATCTCATATGGGAATAAGAAGGTGTTGTTGTTTACAAATAATACATATCAATCAGGCACTCCACCACTTCTCAACCTATCTTCATATAATAGGTCCTCACTAATGTTCATGATAAAATATCACAATTTTTTTCTACTCAGTTTGGGTCTCATAGGAGAGCTGATGATGTCTTCCTACCGGTGACATCATCAATGGGAAATGCAAGCTAATAGAAACTGCAGGCTTTCTATTCCTGAAAAAGTTGCAGTGTTAAAGTGGAAGCCATTGTTCTCGTGATAATAAAAAAAGAAAATAAAATATTATTATTTTTTTTGTCAAACGATGATGTCACCGGTAGGAAGGATTTGACAGCTCTCCTATGAGACCCAGACTGAATAGAAAATAAATTGTGCTATTTTATCATGAACATTAGTGAGGACCTATTATATGAAGACAGGTTGAAAAGTGGTGAACTTCTCCTTTAAGTACTTAAGTACAGTTTTAATTTTGTACTTCACTTGACCCATTTCCAATACTTTAACTTCTACTCCACTACATCTTGGATCCAAATATTGTACTTTTTACTCCACTACGCTTATTTGAAAACTTAATTTACTAGTTACTTTGTAGGTTCTGATTATTATTACAAAACACTAGACTACCCATTTCAGCTCTATATAATTATGCATTTTGGCCATTTGAAAAATAGCTGATCTACAAGCTCACAATGTCTCTGCTATTTTATATATATTTTTAATATACATTTGAAAACTTGATATTGTAATGTTTCGCGAACCGATCAAACCCCCATCAGGCAAGAGAGCTAGCTCCCTTAGAGGAGCAAGTTACCACCGGTCTATCGCGTGGTAATGAAAGCATCTTGCATATTACGCGACCCGAGTGGGACTCAAACCCCGGCCCCCAACTCGTCAGACCAGGCAGGCAACAGGCAACCCTAACAGAGCTAGCTCAATGAGAGGATCTACTTCAGAGAGATCTTTTGCAGGGTTGTTACAATGTTACACATTCTGCACACATAGCCTAAGTAAAACATCAATAAATAAGTGAGTATTTTTCCCCACCACCGATCCAAAAAGGTTCACAATAAGTGTCAGACATAATGTGTGAATGATGCTGTTCAGTTGTAATGCTTTGTAGAAGCCATTGCACTGGGTTTATTTGTTAGATTATTTTCATTATTATATTTGTGATTATTTGGCATTATTAGTGTTAGTTTATTAACTGATTGATTAGCTTATTATTTGGCACCATGGGCACGCCTTTCCTGGGCCTGGTTGATTGGAACCAAGGGCATATTTAGGCCTAAGTGATGAGGGGAAGGCATGCACCTGTGTGGACAAAATGATTTTTTTGAGCGGTGGTCACACCGTCTCCATAGCGTGGCCGTGTGTGTATCCGTGTATGTATGTGTGTCTGTCTGTCTGTCTGTCTGTCTGTCTGTCTGTCTGTCTGTCTGTCTGTCTGTCTGTATGTAGCCTGAAGTGTATGTAGCCTCAGTACCCGACCAGAGAGGTGCTGTTGAGTCTAGTCTGCCCTGAGCATCAACTGCAATACCAGTGGTGGCCTGAGTGACATCATCCATGCATGCATGGATGGATGGCATGCATGCATGCATGCATGCATGGATGGATGGATGGATGGATGGATGGTGGATGGATGGATGATGGATGGATGGATGGATGCATGGATGATGGATGGATGGATGATGGATGGATGGATGGATGGATGGATGGATGGATGGATGGATGGATGGATGGATGGATGGATGATGGATGGATGGATGATGGATGGATGGATGATGGATGCATGGATGCATGGATGCATGGATGGATGGATGGATGATGGATGGATGTATGGATGGATGATGGATGGATGGATGATGGATGCATGGATGGATGGATGCATGGATGCATGGATGGATGGATGGATGATGGATGGATGGATGGATGGATGGATGGATGGATGGATGATGGATGGATGGATGCATGGATGATGGATGGATGCATTGATGGATGGATGGATGATGGATGGATGGATGGATGGATGGATGATGGATGGATGGATGCATGGATGGATGGATGGATGGATGGATGGATGGATGGATGGATAGATAGATGATGGATGGATGATGGATGGATGGATGGATGGATAGATGATGGATGGATGGATGGATGGATGGATGGATGATGGATGGATGGATGGATGGATGGATGGATGGATGGATAGATGATGGATGGATGGATGGATGGATGGATGATGGATGGATGATGGATGGATACATGGATGGATGGATGGATGATGGATGGATGGATGGATGCATGGATGGATGGATGGATGGATGATGGATGGATGGATGGATGGATGGATGGATGGATGGATGCATGGACGGATGGTTGGATGATGGATGGATGATGGATGCATGGATGATGGATGCATGGATGATGGATGGATGCATGGATGTATGGATGATGGATGGATGCATGGATGGATGGATGGATGGATGATGGATGATGGATGATGGATGGATGGATGGATGAATGGATGCATGGATGATGGATGGATGGATGGATGGATGGATGGATGGATGGATGGATGCATGGATGGATGGATGGATGGATGATGGATGGATGGATGGATGATGGATGGATGGATGGATGATGGATGGATGGATGCATGGATGATGGATGGATGATGGATGGATGCATGGATGATGGATGGATGGATGGATGGATGGATGGATGATGGATGGGTAGATGATGGATGGATTATGGATGGATGATGGATGGATGATGGATGGATGGATGGATGATGGATGAAGGATGATGGATGGATGGATGGATGGATGGATGGATGGATGGATGGATGATGGATGGATGGAGACCAGAGAGGTGCTGTTGAGTCTAGTCTGCCCTGAGCATCAACTGCAATACCAGTGGCGGCCTGAGTGACATGGATGGATGGATGGCTCTCTCTCTCTCGCACGCAAGCAAGCACCCCCCCCCCCCCCCCCCCCCATTATAATTATATATATATATATATATATATATATATATATATATATATATATTTGTTTCGCTGTTGCGCAGCCTCCACGACCACCGCTCAGTTCACACGGGTGTGATTTTTTTTATTCAGCACCACCAGACACCAATGCCAGGAGAAGTTTGTAACAATATGCATTATGGATCAAGTTATGGACTCTAACTCAACTTTGTACGTCTCTAGAGTGTGTTGTAACTTGTGTGATTAGTGTTGCCGCATGGTTCGGTTCCATATAGTCCTCGCTGACACGAATGGGTCTCTGGTTCAAGTACTGAAGTTAGTTATTAGAACAATGTGAAAAGAAACAAGTAAACAACACTGCGTGGAGCCTGCAGGTTGTCTGTGTGTCCGGTTTTATGGCCAATGAAAAGAAGGAACACAGACAGAGAGCCAATCACAGGTTCGGATGTAGTAACATACGATTGAAAAAAATGTAGTTCAACATGTGGACATTGTGTTATTTATGGCTGCGTACAATTCAAGTCCTAAAGGACAACTCCTCCCTAAAACACTTCTAGGCTCATTTTCCTACTTATATTGATCCAAAAAGACTGTCCATGGGGTCTATTAGGCAGAAATTCCCCTGTTGTCCAGTTTCCCCAGCAGAACCCAGCAACTGTCATAGCATAGAGTGGAGCTTATAAGCCTATTGTTTTTACACTATTTGTTGTGGTCAAAAGTGTTTTTATTTTTCATGAATGTGTTACTAGTTGTCATTACAAACACATCCATGCTCTGGTTGTCCAACACAAGTCACCACAATATCATAAATAATGTTTTGGGGTGAGCATTCTGCACAGGTGCCAATCAAAGTGACTGTACTGGCCAATCACAGGGCATCTTTTCCGGGACTTGGCAAAACAAATAAGATAATAACATCTGTTTAGCAGAGTGTGATGGCTTGTGTGGGACAACGATGACATGGATGTGTTTGTAATGACAACTAGTACCACGTTCATGAAAAATAAAAACACTTTTGACCACAACAAATAGTATAAAAGCGATTGGCTTATAGGCTCCACTCTATGCTTTGAGAGCTGCTGGGTTGTGCTGGGGAAACTGGACAACAGGGGCATTTCTGCCTAATAGACCCCATGGACAGTCATTTTGGATCAATATAAGTAGGAAAATGAGCCTAGAAGTGTTTTAGGGAGGAGTTGTCCTTTAACCAGGTGTATCAGTGGGTTCTGGAGTAAATGTTTGGAGCCGACAAAGCTAGCACTTACAGCATTATTATTATGAATATTGACATCAGCCTCCATGGCTGTAGGCCTATTGTAGGCCTACTGTGTTTATTCTGGGTCTGCTAGTTTCACAACCAGTGGGTCGGGACCCATTAGTGGGTCACAGACCAAATATTATGGGTCACGAGACTCGACTACAAATCTATTTTTACTTGAAAATCACATTTTGCAATCTTGTAGGCAATTAGTTAATTAGCCTAATAATCAATGGCACAATTGCATTCTGGAGACTGTTCCGTGAATCCTGTCCCCATGTTGGGTTTTGTTCCTTTTTTCTAAATAAACTGCACACAGGACAGTTGCGTTTTTTTCGTTTGCTGCATGAATAAAACTCATTGGATTTGGTGTGCAATGCTGTGCGGAATCGGCGCTGCGGATCCCAAAAGGAGTCATAAAAGGAGTGATGAGTTTTTTACCGCATGCGACAAGACGCACAAATCAAACTGGGTTCGATCGAGAAAAAAGCGCACAGCCGCAGCCACTCATCGCACGGCCAATTCGGATCCGGTGTGCATGAGGTCGTAGAGAATCATTGTTTTCTTTTTAAAAAGTCAAATTGTCCGTTTTATCCGTACAGATAAACGCGCCTGTGTGCAAAGGGCTTTAGTGTTATCAACTCCTAAAGGGCTTTGCACACAGGACCGTTGCGTTTCTTTCCGTTTGCTGCATGATTAAAACGCATTGGATTTGGTGTGCAAGGCTGTGCGGAATCCACACTGCAGATCCGAAAAGGAGTCATAAAAGGAGTCAATGAGTTTTTACCACAGGCGACAAGACGCACAAATCGAACTGGGTTCGATCGGGAAAAAAACGCACTGCCGCAGCCACCTGCCGCATGGCAAATTCTGAGCCGGCCGGTGTGCATGAGGTCATAGAGAATCATTGTTTTCTTTAAAAAAATGAAATCGTCTGTTTTTTCCGTGCGAAAAAAATATGTGACTGTGTGCAAAGGGCTTTAATGTCACTGTCACAACTATAGGATAGTTTGCAAATGGTTTACATTTGCACTCAACTTAACAGCAGGGCTTTAAACCTAGGACTCCCACGCGAGAGTCAAGCATCTTAACCACCAGACCAGAAAGCTACCTGTGTTGCTCAAGGGAGAAACCAGAGTTTTCATTCTTCAGAGGGCTGCAACTCTCTTTGCCACATTTGCTCACTGCAAATGGAACCAAATGGACCCTTATTACAGCAGCAATTTCCAATACTTTTACTTCTACTCCACTACATCTCGGATCCAAATATTATACTTTTTACTCCACAACAATTATTTGAAAACTTTAGTTACAAGTTACTTTGTAGGTTTTGATTATTATTACAAAACATTAGACTACACATGGATTTCGGTTATTTGAAAATATGTATTTATCTATTACATTTGAAATCTTGATATTGTAACGTTTCGTGAACCAAGCGGGTGTCGATCGAATCCCTGTCAACCAACATCAAGAGAGCTAGCTCCCTTAGCGGAGCAAGTTACTGCTGGTCTATCGCGTGCATCAGAATCCACAGATTACGCGACCCAAGCGGGAGTCGACCCCGGCCCCCAACTCGTTAGACCAGGCAGGCAACAGGCAACGCTAACAGAGCTAGCTCATTGAGAGGAGCAAGTTACAACCAGGTCTTTTGTGGGGTCGTAACAATATTCAGTGGCGTAAAGTAAACAAGTACATTTACTTAAGTACTGTTCTTAAGTACAGTTTTGATGTATTCTTTATACTTTACTTGAGTATTTCCAAATTCCAATACTTTTACTACTCCACTGCATCTTGGATCCAAATATTGTACTTCTTACTCCACTACAATTATTTGAAAACTATAGTAACTAATTTGTAGGTTTGATTAACCCTATGCATTTCGGCCATTTGAAAATAGCTGATCCAGAAGCTTGCATGCATCTACTAGCCTATTTTCTAAAGTGTTTTGTTTTGTTTTTTAATACATTTGAAAACTTGATATTGTAACGTTTCCCAAAATGAGCATCTCCATCTGGCAACACTAAGAGAGCTAGCTCCCTTAGCAGAGCAAGTTACCACCGGTCTATCGCGCCCATCGAGAGATGACCCATGTTACGTGACCCAAACGGGAATCGAACCCCAACCCCCAACTTGTCAGACCAGGCAGGCAACAGGCAACGCTAATAGAGCTAGCTCAGTGAGGGGAGCAAGTTACAGTGATGTCTTTTGTGGGGTCGTTACAATATTCAGTGGTGTAAAGTAATTAAGTAACCTACATTTACTTAAGTACTGTTCTTAAGTACAGTTTTTAGGTATTTGTACTTCACTTGACCCATTTCCAATACTTTAACTTCTACTCCACTACATCTTGGATCCAAATATTGTACTTTTTACTCCACTACGCTTATTTGAAAACTTTATTTACTAGTTACTTTGTAGGTATTATTACAAAATATTAGACTACCCATTTCATGTCTATATATGCATTTCGGCCATTTGAAAAATAGCTGATCTACAAGCTCACATTGTCTCTGCTATTTCAATATATATCTTTTTTAATATATATATTTGAAAACTTGATATTGTAATGTTTCGCGAACCGATCGAACCCCCATCAGGCAAGACAGCTAGCTCCCTTAGAGGAAACAAATCTATTTTTAAACATGAAAATCACATTTTGCAATCTTGTTGGGTTTTGTTCCTCTTTTTCCAAATAAACAACACTTAGTGTTATCAACTCCTTAGTGTCACAACTACAGGATAGTGTGCAAGTAATTTGCATTTGTACACAACTTTCATGCATTTGTGCAACAGCAGGGCCTCAAACCCAGTACTCCCACATGAGTCCAACATCTTAACCACTAGACCAGAAAGCTACCTGTGTCACTCAAGGGAGAAACCAGACTTTTGATGCTTCTGAGGGCTGCAACTCTCTCTGCCACATTTGCACTGTGCAAATGGAACAAAATGGACCATTGCTACAGCAGGGCGCCATTTGGTTCCATTTGCACACTGTCTCATTACATTACAATAATTATTATTGATATTATAAACATTAATAAAAAAAAAACAAGTTCCTCTTGCAATAAACATTCTTATAGACCACTGGGTATACTTTTTACTCCACTACAATTATTTGAAAACTTTAGTTGCAAGTTACTTTTGATTATTATTACAAAACATTAGACTACATGCATTTCAGTCATTTGAAAATATGTATTTATCTACATTTGAAATCTTGATATTGTAACGTTTCGTGAACCGAGCAGGTGTCGATCGAATCCCTGTCAAGCAACATTAAGAGAGCTAGCTCCCTTAGCGGAGCAAGTTACTGCCGGTCTATCGTGTGTCAACACATGCGGAATGCGCGAACCGAGCGGGGATCGAACCCCGGCCCCCGACTCGTCAGACCAGGCAGGCAACAGGCAACCCTAACGGAGCTAGCTCACTGCGAGGACCTAGTTCAGGCATATCTTTTGCAGGGTTGTTACAATGTTACACATTCTGCACACTTTTACTAGCCTAAGTAAAACATCAATAAATAAGTGAGTATTTTTCCCCACCACCGTTGAAATCCAAAAAGGTTGACAATAAGTGTGTCAGACATAATGTGTGAATGATGCTGTTCAGTTGTAATGCTTTGTAGAAGCCATTGCACTGGGTTTATTTGTTAGATTATTTTCATTATTATATTTGTGATTATTTTGCATTATTTTGCATTATTAGTGTTAGTTTATTAATTGATTGAGTTAGTTTATTATTTGGCACCATGGGCACGCCTCTCCTGGGCCTGGTTGATTGGAACTAGGGGCATATCGTCGTTGTCGGGTGGAAACCTTGTATGAACAAAACCGTTCGTTTTGCATTTATCATTTTAAAAATGATTTAAACTAGTGAAAACAGCCGATCTACAAGCACACAACGCCTCGTTGTGAGCTTGTAGATCTGCTGTTTTGTGCGAACCTTTGTGCGAAGGCCTTGTATGACGAAGCAGGGCTTTACTTTGCGAAAAAACATACACATTTGAAACTTGGAGATACAAGATTTCTGCCCGACAGTGACGATAGGCCTAAGTGATGAGGGGAAGGCATGCACCTGTGTGGACAAAATGTTTTTTACCAGCACCACCAGACACCAATGCCAGGAGAAGGTTGTAACAATATGCATTGTCATTGTACGTATCTAGAGTGTGTTGTAACTTGTGTGATTAGTGTTGCTGCCTGGTTCGGTTCCATATAGTCCTCGCTGACACGAATGGGTCTCTGGTGCAAGTACTGCAGTTAGTTATTAGAACAACGTGAAAAGAAACAAGTAAACAAAGCCGTGTGTGGTGGTAGTCTGTATGTCCGGTTTTATGGCCAATGAAAAGAACGAACACAGACAGAGAGCCAATCACAAGTTCGGATGTAGGGGAGCGCGAGTAACATTTCATACGATTGAAAAAAATGAAGTTCAAACCTGTGGACATTGTGTTATTTATGGCTGCGTAGAATTCAAGTCTTAACCAGGTGTATCAGTGGGTTCTGGAGGAAGCCGACAAAGCTAGCACTTACAGCATTATTATTATTATGAATATTGACATCAGCCTCCATGGCTGTAGGCCTACTGTAGGCCTACTGTTGTTATTCTGGGTCTGCTAGTTTCACAACCAGTGGGTCGGGACCCATTAGTGGGTCACAGACCAAATATTATGGGTCACAAGACTCGACTACAAATCTATTTTTACTTGAAAATCACATTTTGCAATCTTGTAGGCAATTAGTTAATTAGCCTAATAATCAATGGCACAATTGCATTCTGGAGACTGTTCCGTGAATCCTGTCCCCATGTTGGGTTTTGTTCCTTTTTTCTAAATAAACAACACTTAATGTTATGAACTCCTAAAGGGCTTTGCACACAGGACCGTTGCCTTTCTTTCCGTTTGCTGCATGATTAAAATGCATTGGATTTGGTGTGCAAGGCTGTCCGGAATCCACACTGCGGATCCGAAAAGGAGTCACAAAAGGAGTCAATGAGTTTTTACCACAGGCGACAAGACGCACAAATTGAACTGGGTTCGATCGGGAAGAAAACGCACTGCCGCAGCCACCTGCCGCATGGCAAATTCGGAGCCGGTGTGCATGAGGTCATAGAGAATCATTGTTTCCTTTAAAAAAATGAAATTGTCTGTTTTTTCCGTGCGAAAAAAATGTGGCTGTGTGCAAAGGGCTTTAGTGTCACAACTATAGGATAGTGTGCACACAGCTGTCATGCATTTGTGTAAAGGCAGAGCTTTGAACCCAGGACTCCCACGTGAGAATCTAACATCTTAACCACTAGACCAGAGAGCCACCTGTGTGACCCGAAACCAGACTTTTGATGCTTCAGAGGACTGCACCTCTCTCTGCCACATTTGCACACTGCAAATGGAACCAAATGGACCCTTATTACAGCAGGGCGCCATGTGGATCCATTTGCACACTGTCTCATGGTTACATTAACAATTATTATTGATACTATAAATATTAATAAAACAAACAAGTTCCTCTTGCAAACATTCTTATAATATAAATATAATATATAGACCACTGGGTTTCAACATCAGACCCGCGGACCAGAATGGGGTCCAAATGTAACTCTTACAGTTGAATAAACACTTTGAGGTATTTGTACTTGACCTATTTCCAATTTCCAATACTTTTACTTCTAATCCACTACATCTCGATTCCAAATATTATACTTTTTACTCCACTACAATTATTTGAAAACTTTAGTTACAAGTTATTTTGTAGGTTTTGATTATTATTACAAAACATTAGACTACATAAGCATTTCGGTCATTTGAAAATATGTATTTATCTAATACATTTGAAATCTTGATATTGTAACGTTTCGTGAACCGAGCGGGTGTCAGTCTTCTAACAGACGGCTGTTAGAAGACACTTTATCTAGTGTTTTCTGAGTGCTAACTAAAGCTAACCTTGTGTACCGTGTGTTTCATGCTAACACTGTGTTCTGCTTTGTTCCAGGCTCCCTCCAAATCAAACCCAGTGTCTCCCAGCTCCACACTCTCTCTTCCGTCCACTCCCTGGATTCCAAACAACCTTCACTCTCCCAGGACTTCTCCCCCTCCCACCGTAACGTAGTAGAATAAAACTATATTCAACTTAATCTTCCTTGACTCTGTTGTCTTTGTCTTTCGGGGTTCCCGGCACATTTGGCTCGCAACTTTAGTCCAGCCTAATATTGTACTTTTGACTCCACTACAATTATTTGAAAGCTTTAGTCACTATAGTTACTTTGTAGGTTTTGATAATTTTATTACAAAACATTAGACTTCAGCCCTATATGCATTTCGGCCATTTGAAAATGGCTGATCTACAAGCTCACAATGTCTCTGCTATTTATATTTTTAATATACATTTGAAACCTTGATATGTTTCGCGAAACGATCAAACCCCCATCAGACAAGAGAGCTAGCTCCCTTAGCGGAGCAAGTTACTGCCGGTCTATCGCGGGTAAGCTGATGTAGGCTATCCTGCAGGCCTATGTTACGCGACCCGAGTGGGAGTCGAACCCCGGCCCCCAACTCGTCAGACCAGGCAGGCAACAGGCAACCCTAACAGAGCTAGCTCACTGAGAGGAGCAAGTTACAGCCAGGTCTTTTGTGGGGTTGTTACAATATTCAGTGTTACAATATTCAGTGTCTCTGCTATTTCAAATACATTTGAAAACTTGATATTGTAATGTTTCGCGTACCGATCGAACCCCCATCAGGCAAGAGAGCCAGCTCCCTTAGAGGAGCAAATTACCACCGGTCTATCGCGTATTCGCAATGAAAGCAGCATCCATGTAACACGACCCGAGCGGGAGTCGAACCCCGGCCCCCAACTCGTCAGACCAGGCAGGCAACAGGCAACCCTAACGGAGCTAGCTCACTGAGAGGAGATAGTTCAGGGACATCTTTTGCAGGGTTGTTACAATGTTACACATTCTGCACACTTTTATAAATAAGTGAATATTTTTCCCCATCCAAAAAGGTTGACAATAAGTGTGTCAGACATAATGTGTGAATGATGCTGTTCAGTTGTAATGCTTTGTAGAAGCCATTGCACTGGGTTTATTTGTTAGATTATTTTCATTATTATATTTGTGATTATTTTTGCATTATTTGACATTAGTTGTGTTAGTTTATTAATTGATTGATTGGTTTATTATTTGGCACCTGCATGGGCACGCCTTTCCTGGGCCTGGTTGATTGGAACCCAGGGCATATGTAGGCCTAAGTGATGAGGGGAAGGCATGCACCTGTGTCAGGCTGTGTGGTCAAAATGTTTTTTACCAGCACCACCAGACACCAATGCCAGGAGAGGTTTGTAACAATATGCATCGTGGATGAAGTTATGGACTCAAACTCAACTTTGTACGTCTCCAGAGTGTGTAGTAACTTGTGTGATTAGTGTTGCCGCCTGGTTCGGTTCCATATAGGCTAGTCCTCGCTGTAGGTCAGTCATTCTAAAGCTGGCCATACACTACACGATAATCGGGCCCGACTGAATCGGGTAGAATTAAACACTACAGGATCATTTTTTCAGATTATCTGGCCAGAGAATCTAAACGGGCTCACACTAGCCGTTTTGAACAGTCGGGCGCACCGCACGCTACAGGATCCTATTCCGATTGAGTCGGGCACAAACACAGCAATAATAAATAAATAATTTATATAATGAATACAAAACGTCACTGTTCCGAGAGCTTCGCCTTGCAACACGCGCGCAGACGCACATACAAACAAACACATTATGTTATCCACTCACAAACACACCATTGCCTCACGCAACGAAAAAAAAAAAAAAAAAGCTTCAAATGATACTATGACTATGAGTTCACTTTGACGCGTTTCATGTTCATCCATGGATCAACTCTGATCGACTTTCCCCCTCTCTCTCCACTGCTAAAGTCAAGTGCTGCGCGCTGTCTGCTTGTGCATCTCATGCTGCCTGATTTATGATTAGTCGTATGACTGTGTTGCGCAGAGAACATATCAGATCTCCAAGATCAAACTGCGTCCCTCCGCGCCACATTGTGGGGTTTGTTGATCAGGCAGTGGGCGTGTAGGCCTACTTGCACTCGTGTGCTGTTCCCACTCGTCTGTGACTGACTGGTAGTGACTATTTCTGCTGATATAAAACAAACTCGCGACCATTGAGTTTTAATTCCCATCGCAAGCAATCATGAATGATACAACCTGGGAGGATGGATGTGGATCATTATTTGAAATAATAAGCAGTGTATTTATGTGTATTGCTTTTTTTTTTTGGGGGGGGGGGACTAGTTTTCAGTCCCAAATATAGACCTACTGTAATGCTTTAAAAAGGAAAGGCCTATTAGGCCTAGCCCAGAGCAGTATAATCAGAGAGTGGTGTCACCGCGGGGTCAGAAACAGCGCTGGTCACGTGGTTCATTGTCACTTTACACCTCATAGACTTCAATGCATTTTGTAAACTTCCGGTTGGCCGTTTGTCACTATACGCCAATAGATGTGTGCGTAGAAGACCTGGCCCCATGAAGTGAACGGGAGTGACGCAACTCTCCATTCTAGGGCTCTGGCCTAGCCTATATCCATTATGTTTCTTTCATGTCCGCTCCAGGTTTATCATTGTCAGTTTTGATAAAGTCATTTTATTTTATAATAGTTAAGGTAACGTGCGCGCATATTTTCTAAACCTGTCTGTTAAAATACGAAACGCCTGGCTATGCGGGGCGCGCTGTGCCCGGAGTAGCCAGGAGTTGTTAACCCAGCTGGTAGATCAAACAACGAGTTGTACCTATGGCCAATTGGAACTTGAAAGGAGTAGAGATTACATAACTGCACCGTGCACGGACCAAGAAAGTGACTGACGTGGGGTGAGCTGCTGTTGTAGGCTGCTTCCACCACGGACGGTTCAAGTTCAAGACAGGTTCAAGTTCAAGACCCGGCACGTGTCTGCTTTTACTTTAGTGGCCATGGCCTAGGCTTTCAATCATGATTTCCCCTGTCTTTAAATTATCGCGGTGTGGGCGGATGGATCAATCAAATATAATCATTAAAAAAAGATCCGAGGGCACGGAGATCCAAATCCAATGTCCCAGAGAGAGAGAGAGAGAGAAAGAGGACGGTTCTGTCTGGTCCATTTGAAGAACTGTAATCCAGCATTTTGAGGTGGAAACATGGAAAATGCACAGGTTTATCATACATTTGAGAGTGAGAACCATAAGTTTAATGTAACTTAATTGGAGTTGGAGGAGGAGAGCAGAGCTGGAAAGTTATTAGCGAGTCCAGACTTGCACTAATTGGTTTGGCCTAGTTTTACGTCTTTGTTGATTGATTGATTGATTTCGTGTGTGTGTGTGTGTGTGTGTGTGTGTGTGTGTGTGTGTGTGTGTGTGTGTGTGTGTGTGTGTGTGTGTGTGTGTGTGTGTGTGTGTGTGTGTGTGTGTGTGTGTGTGTAGATAGAAAAAGAGATAGCTCTGTCACTCAGATGCTCAGAGACTTGCGCGGCTGCTGTAGGCCTACCTATTTTCAATCAGTCCCCTGCTGCTATTCCAGACCAGTACTGATCCAGGAAAATATCAAACATGTTTGAAAAGAGTCGGGCAACCCCCGATCGTCCTCCGAGCCACTCGGCTGGGCTCCGAGTGGATCTGTGAGACCTCACGCTAGACGACGTTCATGCCCGATTGTCGGGCCCGTTTCAGTCGGTGGCAGCCCGATTGTCGGGAGGGTAATTAAATAGCCCGATTATCGGCTAGTGTGCGGCCAGCTTAAGAGAAAATATGGCCTAACCCCCAAAAAATACAAAAGGTTTTTCAATGGATTCTGGTAGTATTGGGTGTGCTAAATAACATACTCAAAATCTACCTCCCCGAAAGCCACCATTTTCAAGATGGCGTCCCAGATGGTTGTGGGGGGCTTAAAATGTCTATATCTCGAATGGAAAAGATGTTACAAATATTTTGTCAACTGATTCTGGTACCTCTGGACATGCTTTATATCATACTAAATAGAGGAAAATATTCCTTTCGGAAAGGCTTAATTTTCAAGATGGCGTGACTGGCGTCCACGTTGGCTGCCGGGAGCTTCAAATGCCTATAAACTGGGATTTAATCTATAAAAAATCATAAGAATTATGCACTTGGTGACTAGTTTTAGATTTTTGGCATGGTGTTAGGTATGGGCATAAGGTCTTCAAAAACATAGCAAACAAGTTGGGCTCACCCCCTAGTGGTCTGTTTGAAATTAATTCAATATTAAATATGTCAGTATATGGTTGAAACCCCAAATAATTGATGGAAGAGAATTTTTAGACTGTTCCGTGAATCCTGTCCCCATGTTGGGTTTTGTTCCTTTTTTCTAAATAAATAAACTACACTGAGTGTTATCAACTCCTAAAGGGCTTTGCACACAGGACCATTGCCTTCCTTTCCGTTTGCTGCATGATTAAAACACATTGGATTTGGTGTGCAAGGCTGCGCGGAATCCACACTGCGGATCCGAAAAGGAGTCATAAAAGGAGTCAATGAGTTTTTACCACAGGCGAGACGCACAAATTGAACTGGGTTCGATCGGGAAGAAAACGCACTGCCGCAGGAACCTGCCGCATGGCAAATTCTGAGCCGGTGTGCATGAGGTCATAGAGAATCATTGTTTTCTTTTTAAAAAAAAATTGTCTGTTTTTTCCGTGCGAGAAAAACGTGTCTGTGTGCAAAGGGCTTTAGTGTCACAATTATAGGATAGTGTGCAAAGGGTTTGTATTTGCCCACAACTTTCATGCATCTGTGTAATGGCAGAGTATTGAACCCAGGACTCCCGAAATAGTCCAGTCATTTTAGGCCAAAATTAGGCTAAACCTCAAACAAATTGCAATAGTAGCAAACTCAACTGATTTTGTATCCTCAGTATGTCCTTAGTGAGGGAAAAAAAGTCCCAAGGAATCCCACCAGGGCAAAGTTTTGAAAACGACCTACCTACCTTCACTTACTACTACAATATAAAGGTAAAAATGACTGGAAAAAAATCTGCTTTAAGTGGGATGTGAGGGGTCAAACTAGGGGTTTTTAATTATTCTGAATCCATTGCAATCATTTTTTTTTTGCATGAAAAACATTCCTTGGGCAAGAAATGGCCACTCAAAACGATGGTTTAGTGATGAGTCATCAATTTTCACAGTCTTTTGGGGTCCGTTTTTAGCCCAAGGAATGTTTTTCATGCAAAACAAATGCTTGCAATGGATTCAGAATAATTAAAAACCCCTTTGACCCCTCACATCCCACTTAAAGCAGATTGCTTTTCAGTCATGTTTTTCCTTTATACTGTAGTGTATAGTAATTGAAGGTAGGTAGGTCGTTTTCAAAACTTTGCCCCGATGGGATTCCTTGGGACTTTTTTTCCCTCACTAAGGACATAATGAGGATACAGAATCAGTTGAGTTTGCTACTATTGCAATTTGTTTGAGTTTTTTTCATATAATGACTGGACTAAAAGAGAATCTAACATCTTAACCACTAGACCAGAAAGCTACCTGTGTCAACCAAGGGAGAAACCAGAATGTTGATGCTTCAGAGGGCTGCAACTCTCTCCACATTTGCACACTGCAAACCAAATGGACCCTTATTACACAGCAGGGCGCCATTTGGTTCCATTTGCACACTGTCTCATAGTTACATTACAACAATTATCTATTGATACTATAAACATTAATGAAACAAACGAGTTCCTCTTGCAATAAACATTCTTATAATATAATATAGACCACTGGGTTTCAACATCAGACCTGCGGACCAGAATGGGGTCCAAATTTAACTCTTACAGTTGAATAAACACTTTGAGGTATTTCTACTTTACCTATTTCCAATTTCCAATACTTTTACTTCTACTCCACTACATCTCGGATCCAAATATTATACTTTTTACTCCACTACAATTATTTGAAAACTTTGAAAATATGTATTTATCTAATACATTTGAAATCTTGATATTGTTGTAACGTTTCGTGAACCGAGCGGGTGTCGATCGAATCCCTGTCAAGCAACATTAAGAGAGCTAGCTCCCTTAGCGGAGCAAGTTACTGCCGGTCTATCGCGTGCATCAGAGGTTGGCACCAGAATCCACAGATTACGCGACCCGAGCGGGAGTCGAACCCCGGCCCCCAACTCGTCAGACCAGGCAGGCAACAGGCAACACTAACAGAGCTAGCTCACTGAGAGGAGCAAGTTACAGCCTCGTCTTTTGTGGGGTTGTTACAATATTCAGTGGTGTAAAGTAACTAAGTAGGCTACTTAAGTACTGTACTTAGGACAGTACAGTTTTGAGGTATTCTTTGTACTTTACTTGAGTATTTCCAAATTCCAATACTTTTACTTCTACTCCACTACCTTGGATCCAAATATTATGTACTTTTACTCCACTGCATGTATTTGAAAACTTAGTTAGTGGTTACTTTGCAGATATAAATTATAATATTATATTATACTATATACATTTTGATATCAGACAGTATTTTTGTACTCAATAAAAATACTTGTAACAGAGTATTTCTACACTGCACTATTGATACTTTTACTTTTTTTTTATCCCACGATTTTTGTAACCCATTTTTTTCACCAGTGCCAATTGCCTAAACTGTAATCCTGAGTTCTGCCCTTCCCTCTGCCACACCTGGGGAGCCCTGGCTGGCCAGGGGGGAGGAATTTATATAGAAACCAGGACTGCTGCATGGTTTTGTGGGGAGAACATTCAAACTCCACACAGAAAGGCCCTTTCGCCAACCCCACCTAGGGTGTGGATGCTACTGATGACGCGGAGGAGGAAACACGCCCCCAGCACTCACAGCGTCCCCAGGAATCGAACCCAGGACCTTCTAACTGTGAGGCGACAGTGCTACTTTTTTTATTTTTAAGAGAGCAGTTTGTGACTCTACCCCTTGGTAATAATGGTCAAAATCCCACATCACAACACCTTCTGTATCTCTTTAATGCCACTAGGGAGAGCTCTAGGAACAACAATATGTAGTGTTTCCTTGGCTGTTAATGAGTGATAGTGAGGGCAGACTCAGGAATCAGGACACAATAAAAATGAAAGTGTTGTTGCTATTATTTAGAAGAATATCAGAGACTGTGAAGTGACACCGCGACAGATGTGGAGCATAGGCTACATGTAAGCTGTTAACTGTTTCTCTCCGTATTCCTTTGCCTTGGTATAAATTGTTTTTAAAACATGCTCTGTCTTATTTTATAATTACCATAGGCATTTTGCTAGTCTTGCAATGAAATGGGCCGCCTATTAGGCCTATAGAAATCGCACAACAAGTAAAGACAAATACTTGTAAACTCAATTGGAAGCGTTTTGTTTTGAATTGTTCATACTGTATGCATAACAGGACCACAGCAAACTGTCTGATGTGCTGTTCTGTCAACAATCTGATCCTCTGGGCAAGCAAACAGCTAAAATGATAATCGAACGTTTGAAACTGAAAGAAATGCATGACCATGGTGCTGCTTGGATGAATTTCCTTTTATCAAAACTGTATTACCGTTTTATTTTTATTTTATTATGAATTCATACTGTTGAAACGCATTAAGTATATGAATTCCCCTCCTACGGTGCTGCTGTATTGTACAGTGTGTACATCATCATGCATGTGACAATAATATACACCTTGAACCCATAGTGATCATATGGTCCAATTTGAGCAGAGAAATAGAGGCCTCAAAACTTTGCACTTAATAGTACGTCTGTTAATATCATTAGGTCACCAATGTTCTGCTGCCACATCACTGACAACTATACTAAGAACCATTAAAACCCTCGCCATTTCCCAGTTACGCTGAGGTAATACATTGTTGGAGAGCTTGTGGAGTAATTGTGTACAAAAGTAGCCTACTAATGTTTTGTATGATCTACATATCACATTGCCTTTAGTTTTACAGCTACAAAAGTATTCAATAACTTTAAATTTGACACAATTCTAAGGTTAATTCTGCAAGTTTTCCTTTCTGGTGTTCAGATGCTGCCAATAGAAAAGACATCAAACAGAGTTAGTAGAGTAAACGTTAATTTGTTGTTTGCCGAATCTGTCTTGAGAGATTAGTCACCCATTAACACAGTCACAATGCCCTATATAATAACGGAGCAGAGATAAATGTATTTGCACGCCCAGCTTTTATCACACTAGACCAATATAACTCCCACAAAAGGACAATAAATCTCATCTTGTACCTTGGACTTCTGTGAGCTATTAAAACTAATACATCTGCTTTCAACTTTCAGATTTTCAACTTTTTACAACTGAGCCCCAGCATACTTTTTGAAAATGGACCAGGGTACACCAAAGAGAAGATTCAGCAAGGAATTACCACCAGTTTTTTCCAATATAGTCAGTGAAAATGCTGCAATATTCATAAAACATTTTGATACCAACCAAGTAATAATGGAAGCCATTGCACATAGGCTCTGTGAAACAGCTAATGAAGTTCAGAAAATGCACAAAAACAAAGACAAGGCCAGGAGAACAGTGAGACAAGTATTAGTGCTTGTAATTGTGGGAATAATTGCAGCTCCACTGACAGGCAGTGTAAGCTTGTGGTTATCAGCAGCAATCGGTGGTGCTGTTTTGACAAGAACCCTCTATAAGACAATGAAAGAAAGAGGATCCACAAATACCGTGAAAGAAGTGGGAGAAGAATTCCTGACTTTAGTCAAACCACAAACTAATAGCCTGGATGGAATATTAAAAGCTTACAAGGAGTCAAACAGAGATGCCTCTGAAGTGATGACACAGGCAGAGAGAAGTCTCTCAGACACAGCAGAACTGAAACGTCTGCTTGGGAGAGTGACTGAACTGTCCGCTGTGAGCACCGACCCGTCGACCCTGTCTGCAAACCTGAGACAGGTTATATTGCGACTGTTTTTGTTAATAATGGGCATAGTCAGAGTCACACCAACACCAGACTCAGAGCAGGACATAAAGCTGAGAGACATTGTCCTGAAATCAGCCGAGCAATGTCAAAAAACTGTCGGAGAGTTTCAGGAGATGAAGTGCCTACTTGAGAACTATGAATGATGTAAATATACATCAAAGACCTGAGGTTGATTCTAAAAACGAACCTACGTTTTCAGAAAACCTTCAAATTCTTATTCCAAATTTTTTAAATAAATGATGTTGCTATATGTAGGGGGTGGAGGAAGGAGCCAGAGTGCAAACGGCTAGGAAGCTGGACTCCATCTTGAAGAACTCCTCCCACCCCCTCCATCTTGAGATCTTCAGTTACTGGAGTAAGAGAGGAAATGACCGTTTCGCCTACCCAGGACGGAGAGGCGAGAGACTGGGAAAGTTATATATACAAGCTCGCTGCGCTGCGAGCTTGTAGATCTGCTATTTTTGAAAAATCGTGAAAATTAGAATTTTGACCCGAAGTGTCTTTTGAATCCTTCTAAGACTTTTTGAAAAACCTATGTTTCTTTGTCAGCAATCTGGCTAGCCATCGTCAAAGAAAAGGTCCTTTTCACTTAACTGGAGCTCAGCTAGCCTGTTCTTGAGAGACTACTGTGTCAGTGGTTCTCAAACCTTTTCAAGTGAAGGACCCCCAAAATGATATTTATTTGGCCACGGACCCGCATCTCAAAATATTTAGTTCCAGGGACCACCCAGAAGAAAAATTTTAGTTACAAACGATCGCTTTGAAAATACATATATTCAAAGATTTGCACACATTTTCATGACTTTTTCAAAAATAGCAGATCTTGCAGAGCGGCACTCGATGCCGCGCTGTGAGCTTGTATATCTGCTATTTTTCACTGGTTAAAGCGGGGGACAGCAACCCGCGGCTCTAGAGCCGCATGCGGCTCTTTAGCACCGCCCTAGTGGCTCCCTGGAGCTTTTTCAAAAATGTATGAAAATGGAAAAAGATGGGGGGAAAAATGATATTTTTTGTTTTAATATGGTTTCTGTAAGACAGACATGACACAAACATTCTTAACATTTTCCAATGCTGAAAAAATGTGTAGAATAAATATTACATTTCAGAATTCTCTCCAGGATGCGCTGCAGGGAAAATAAACATTTAATCATGAATGCTCATTATGTATTTGTAGCCTACTTAGTCATTTTGATTGTAGGCCTTCATTATAAGGCTTATATAAGGCTTTTAATTTTTTGCGGCTCCAGACAGATTTGTTTCTAGTTTTTTTGGTCCAATATGGCTCTTTCAACATTTTGGGTTGCCGACCCCTGGGTTAAAGCATTCAATAATTCTAGGCCTAAATTTAAAGCTATACTGTGTAAGTTGCTCAACTAGTGGTCAGTAGCGTTATAGCAAACCGCGGTCGCGTCTGCTTTTTTCGCCGCGGACCGGGCCTTCAGACCACCGCGTCCGCCTCGCCGGCTCGCCCGCCTCGCCACGCATCCGTGGAGGTGTCTCGTGTCCCTCTGTGGACCGGCGTTGGGGAGGTTTACAGGCTAGACTTCTAGACCAGCATAACAAAGCTGTTGAAGCAAGCTATTTCCTGAAGAGACCTCAAGATGCACTGTCATTGGCCGGTAGTGTATCATGTGTGTATGATCTGCAATGTGATTGGCCAACGTATACACAACGTAGACGGATGATGCAGATGACGTCATTTTGCCGCGAGATCCCGCCCCTGTCACGGCTAAGTAGAAAACATATAAAGAAAAGGCTTTTGGGGCTGAAATTAACGGAGTGGGGGTTCTAAAACTTTAGCAATTTAATAGTTAGGACAATTGTAAGATATGTTTTATAAAAAAAGTTACATAGTATAACTTTAAGTTATTTACTTACAAGATGTCTTACTTTGCATCAAATCTGTACACGATTTGGCATTTTAAGGCTGAAATTGTACCCACGCTAAAGCAAGCCTGATAAAAGTATCAAACATGTAAAAAAAATGTAACAGAACACAGGGAAATATTATATTTCTGTTAAGACCCAAAAAAGTATGTCCCAAAATCAAGGCAAAAAAACTGGAAAAAAGTGAGTCCCATCAAGGCGAAACACCCAGAGAAAAGTGAGTCCCAAAATCAAGGCAAAACACCTGGAAAAAGGTGAGTCCCATCAAGACGAAACACCCAGAGAAAAGTGAGTCCCATCAAGGTGAAACACCCGGAGAAAAGTGAGTCCCAAAATCCCCAAAAAAGTGAGTCCCAAAATCAAGGCGAAACACCTGGAAAAAAGTGCAACCAGTCCTTGTTCAAATCCCACACCTCCTGTTATTCAATGCTGGAGTTTCAACTTAACTTTACTAACTGAAGGCAATCATATAAAATAACTCTTGAATAGTAAGAGACAACTGCATTAAACAAACTGAGTTATAGTGTGGATGTCTAATATTCTCAGAGATTCCATGATCAAATCCCAGGCATCATGGTAATTAATTGCTATTTTTTGCATAATATAGAGAAGACAATATCACTGGTTTTCATGGGTTACTTAGGCTACAGCCATCTAAACACTTCAATTTCAATCCAAAATACATCTGGACTTAGAGAAAATAGAAAATCGCCTAGCCATAAAAGATATTATAAATTCCTTGGCAGCCAGAGCCAGCAGCAATGGATATCTGTCTGTCATTCAATGTTATGACGTTATGTTCAATGAGGGTTTTTTTAAGAATCTCAATTGAAACAATCAATGAATCCTTTAGATTTGGGAAGAACTGGGAATGGAACATGGAACCAGCGAGCGCTTGTGCTGAGCATTTGAGATGAGATACTTCAATGGTTTCCTATGGAAATAAGCTTAGTCTTTTCTAGGATCTCCTTTTAGTAGACCTTGTACCTTCATGAAACTGTACCTTTTCCTATGCAAACTTCTAATAAAGTCTTCAATCAATCAATAAATCAAAATATAGTTAATGTTTCGTTATTGCAATTTCTTTTAAATATTATTTCAAAAGATTTCAAAAGATTAAAAAAAAGTAAAAATATAATAATGGGCATAGCAATAATAATAATCATCATCATCATCATAATCATCATCATTAAAAAACAAACTGTAGGAAACGTAAAATTAAGGGGGGGGGGGGGGTATTTGATTGTTATTTTTGTTGAAAGGTGTGAGATCTAGCTCTCTCTCTAAAATCAAGGCGAAACACCTGAAAAAAGTGAGTCCCATCAAGGTGTGGACCTCATGCAAATGAGGTCCAAGTCAGCCTAGAATCTCTCGATTACAGACAGAAGTGGCCTTCTAGAGGTCTGACTTGGACCTCATTTGCATGAGTTTTTTTTTCCCGGGTGTTTCGCCTTGATGGGACTCACTTTTCTCCGGGTGTTTCGTCTTGATGGGACTCACCTTTTTCCAGGTGTTTCGCCTTGATTTTGGGACTCACTTTTTGCGGGATTTTGGGACTCACTTTTCTCCGGGTGTTTCGCCTTGATGGGACTCACTTTTCTCCGGGTGTTTCACCTTGATGGGACTCACTTTTTTTCTGGGTGTTTCGCCTTGATGGGACTCACTTTTTTCGCCTTGATTTTGGGACATACTTTTTTGGGTCGGTGGGGGTGCACGGAACTCCACGAGGGTCTGGGGTCGCAAAACTTTTTAACAGAAATATATTTCCCTGTGTTTTGTTACATTTTTTTTTTTACATGTTTGATACTTTTATCAGGCTTGCTTTAGCGTGGGTACAATTCCAGCCTTAAAATGCCAAATCGTGTACAGATTTGATGCAAAGTAAGACACATTTCATGAAATGCTATTTCATGCAAACAACTTGGGGGCACACACACACACACACACACACACACACACACACACACACACACACACACACACACACACACACACACACAGTGACTCCAAGAAACTGACCAGAAACCTGTGTGGTCAGATCATGACAAGGTCTGCACAGTCTCATAGGAGCTGTTAGACTGGTTCCCAAAAACATGTATTAACACAGACACTGTATCGCCCCCGGGGAAAGGAAGGGCTTAAGAGACTGCACACACACACACATACAAACACACGCGCGCGCACACACACGCGCGCACACGCATATACATTCAAACAGTCCAGCCAGAGGTGATACCTGACTGTAACGTGTTTGACCGAGTCCACTCCCTCTCCCCAGTCTCTGTCTCTTTGTAATGATGTTCATGATTTGTAATGATGTTCATGAATTGTATTTTGTGCAATGACCAGTCAGTGTGTTTGTATGGTCCATCGCATTGTTGTATACTGCTCTGCGTCCCCTTATGCCTGAGGGGAAAAGCCAAGCAATATACAGATCAATCTCAGAAGATTTTTATATTTTGTAAAAAAGCATTGCAGGTGCCACATCACCTCAAATCATAACTGACTTTGGAAACTTCCCACTGCTACCCTGACTTCAGAAGGTCCTTGACATGAAAAAGTTTGAGAACCACTGTTCTAGGAACCATTCAAACCCTCACTACTTCCAGCACCAATGTATGTAAGGTGAATTATCAGTTTAAAAGTCCAAAAGTAAGAGCAAATCTCTATTAATGCATGATCTACATATAACTCTGCCTTGAATTGCTATAGCCTTAAAGCTGCAACATGATTGAATTTAAACGTGATATAAAAGGTTCAATGTGGAAGTTTGCCATTCTGTCAGTTCGAGTTGCCGCCATATAGAAAGGCCATCCGAATCTTCAGTAGAGTGTGACCATTACATCACTCATTGTTTTGTAAACACATAATTTTCATATTGTTTTGCACATGGTAATGTATCACAGTACAATACAATTCCTATCAGAGGATAATATTTTGTTCAATCTAATACCTATAGTGTGACAAAACAAATCTCTCTTGAACTGGCTACAGTGACATTGACTAAGTTAATAAATCTAATCGTCCTTTTGTGTTGTGCACGGACGACAGAAGGTTGTGTTGTGCTAGAGTTCAAAGGCCACACTGTGTCGTCACTTTTTCCCCTTTGTTTATTATGTAACCTAAGGAAGCAAACAATGTTTCGCATTCAAAGCAAGTTTGTAAGGCACACAATTGTACAGGCACACACAAAAATGGAAGTAAACAAAAATACCTGTAAAGGGAAATCTGCAAAGAAATGCTTTAAATCACCGTTTCCCAAACACTGGGGCGGGGCCCATTTTTATGGATCGCTAGTAAACATCAACTTTTCTTTTCAAATGATTAATGAAAAAAAAAAAGAACTTCACTATGAGAAGAAAAAAAATTAAGGAGCAGCCTATAGTGAAAATAGACGATCTACAAGCTCACAACGTGTCGCATCGCGTCACGTTGTGAGCTTGTAGATCGGCTTGTCAATCGGCTACTTTCAATATTTTGGATTCCGGGGAGACATCAAAGCCCCCTCTTGAGACTGGAGCTAAAAAGTTTGGGAACCACTGCTTTATGTGACAAAACCATTACAGCACCCTTCCAAATTCAGCACACTTCTTAAAAGAGTCCAATTAGTCTAATAAGCTGTATAGATTGATATACCACTCACTTGTTGAGGACTGAACTGGCAAAACAATACAATACCCATCCCAAAAGAAATACTGAAGAAATGCACCGGGCTGCCCGGAGAACCTAGGCTGCAATGCCAGCCTGACAGCGGCTCGCAGGTTCGAATCCCGTTCCCGACACCCTTTGCTGCGTGACAATATAGTCATATGCGTTGACACATAGTCTGTAATAACACAGTCCAGCATCACTTGTGATAAATTGGCAGGACATAAGTCCTTGTAGGTACAAGGGACAATTTCAATGCAAATTGTTTGACATATGTTCATGACATGTTGTCTGTGAGACTGAGACAAGTGTGTTCTGTATGGTTTCTCTCCACTGTGAACAAACATATGCCTGTCAAAGTTACCGTGGACATCCTTTCGGCAGACTGGACAGGACTTTGGTTTCACACTCGCACGTTTAGCCACGCTCACTAAGCGTGAAGATTGGTACGTCCAAATTGGAACTGTGGTCAACGCCTTTATGACTGATGGGACGGTGACACGGCATGGATTTTCATGTGTCTTTCCAAGACATGCTTCTGATCAAACCGTCTCCCACAAGTAGAACAGATAAACGGTGTGTTGTTTGTGTCGCGTGCGTGTCCAGCCATGTGCTTTCTTAAATGGTCACCCCGTACGAAAGCTTTTCCGCAGACATTGCAACTGTATTGTTTTTCCCCTGTGTGAATTAACATGTGCCTTTTCAAGCTGAGACTGCCCATATTTTTTAGGCAGATTGGACACGTGCTTTCATCATGAATGTACATGTGTTTCGTAAAACGTTTCTTCAATTTGAACCCTTTTCCACAGACATGACAATTGTATGGACTTTCGGTCTTCACATGCTTTTGAAAGCCAGCATTTGAGGCAGTTTGCACGGCGGCATTGGCTGCTGTGCAATCTGCTGCTGTGCAAACTGCTGGTGTTCGCTTTGATCTTCTACTTGGTTCTAGCGAAGATAGTTTTCTGCCCCGATCACCTCTGTGCTTTTGACTCTGAGGAGTCAGAGCTATGAGCTGGCGTGGAGAGAGCGGCTGACGTCCATCAATTGGAATTAACGGCACTAGGGGGTTCCCTCTCATCTTATGGTCCGTGCTGCTTGGCCACTCCATGCACGGAATGCGGTCAAGACTAACAGAGAGGGTTTTCTTTTCGATTTTGAAACTTTGACTCAAGCTTGAAGTCGTCGCGTGGTCTTCAGTGGCATCAGGGGTAGATTGACAACGCTCTGCTCCGGTGTGGATGGACATGGGTTCCTCCTCTTCTTTTATCAGCCCTAAATCTATCTGGGAGACATCGTGGGCCTCCAATGGCCTCCAAATCTCTTCTCCCTCGTGGCAGTGGTCGGGGTGGTCTCCCTTGTCCTGAAGAGACTTGGTGAGCTCTTCAAACTGGAAGTTTGTCAGAGAAACAGAATATACGCTGACATGGGGGTTGTTGTTCGGAGACGCCTCTTCGTCTCCGAGAAGCTGTTCGGGAGGAATCTTCTGTTCACAGGCGGGGAGGTCAGGCGAGTGTTGGAGCTCAGAACGCTGTACATCTACAGTAGAAGAAAAAGAAAGAGAGAAAAGGTTAAACCAGTAACTTTACTTTATCACAGACAAGTACCGCAAATAATGGAATATATCGTTGTTGACGGGTGGAAACCTTGTATGTCCAAAACCATTCGTTTTGTTTTTATCATTTTAAATAGTGAAAATAGCCAATCGACAAGCATTGCTTGTTGATCTGCTATTTTCACTCATTTTGTGCGACCGCTTGTATGATAAAGCTGGGCTTTACTTTACGAAAAACGTACACATTTGAAACTTGGGATATACAAGGCTTCTCCCCGACAGTGGCGATATTAGACTTTAGACTATTAGCGACATACTAATTGTGTGGGCATCCATACTTTTCCAGAGGTTACAGTGAATTCGGTGTCTCCCCAAGAAGCCAACTTTCCTCAGACTAAAATATCCCACAATAAGGTCTGCCGTTTAATAGCCTGTCTAACCAAACACTTCCATCAGAGCCCCGTATTCAGCAGCATGAGGCTCAGGGGCTACACTTAATCTACATCAGTGTTTTCCAAACGCTGGGTCTGATCTTTTGTGAGTCATGGACTTTTGGGTCTCAAGCAAAAACATTTGGGAACCATTGGTCTACATCATGGAGTCCATCAAATTGTTAGGGTTCTAATCTTGACAATCTGCGGCGGCCATTCGATGGTATGGCTTTGTGTGCAAGTGGAACTTCTGGCTTAATTTGGGGTTAATGAATAATCCTATAGTATGATTCCAATCCTATCCAACCCATTCATTGAAAATCAGTGATATAATATATGCACCAGTAGGAAAGACAAACGTGTATGTAAGTATGTGTAAAGTCTCATATTAAATGTACATGAAAACCCACAGGGGTGCAATCTGCAATAAAATTAATTGTGTAGACAGGATACTGCCATTAATGAGTCAAGACAGTGACGAGTTGCTGTAGGAAATTCACTTTAGGACAGACGACGTGTAATTACTTGAAATTGTCAGCAGATGGCAGCGTGGCTACTCAGCTTGACAGTACAGTGTACACAGATACCAACCTGGTGTCAGTGTTGTGTGTTGTTGTGGAACAGAAGATGTGTGAATGACTGCGTTCATTCTATCGGTCATATCCTGCAGAGCATCCAACAGCTTGCGTTGTCGGACGATCTCCTCCTTTGCCAGACAAAGTTCCTCCTCATACTTGGACACTATCTCCAGTATCTCCACCGCGCCCGCATTCACTCGGTCGGTGATATCCGAGACGATCAGATTCAGCCTCAGAAGAAGCGACGGCTCGTTACTTGACATGTTGTTACTAGAGAAACTAAGCACAACCACTCACAGACATAGATATGCAACCGGTTCCTTGTTTCCAATTTCAATTTCCCTTCCTCGTCTTTTTATTACGTCCGGCGACTACAGCATCATTACCGCCACCTGCTGAGTGTGAAACAGCTCCCTGTGACGTTTCCCATTCAATTTAGAACCCCCTAAAGAATCCACTTTGAGAACCGCTGTCTTATCCTCATCCTTTGATATTATTATAAATGATATCATGCTGCCTTGCATTACGGGACCGTACCTATATTCCCCAGGTTCATGTTCCCCAGGTTCTATGTTCCCCTCTTACCCCCACAAAAAAGGTTCTATGTTCCCCGCTCAACTTACAATAGGTTCTGTTCCCCACTTATCCAAAAATACAGGAAACATTCCTTTATAATTATTAATAACAACTCAAAACACCCAATAATAGTGGGAAAGGGGGCACTAGGGACATCTGGACACCATACTTTTGTTATGTCTGGGCATCTGGACGAGTTGGCACCTGGACATCTGGGCAATAGGGACATGTGGGCATTTGGACGAGTGGGCACATAGACGAGTGGGCACTTAGGGGTGGAGACATCTGGGCACCTGGGCAAGATGTCCCACCATTTCCTGCATTTGAGTGGGGAACATACTTTTTTTTTGTGGGGAATATACAGTAGATCCTGTTTTTGGTTGAAAGGGGAATAGAGGGTATGCGCGTTACATCACTGTTGCTGGAAGTTATGTGGGAACGCCTACTGAGTGGCAAAACACTACTTTCTGCCATTGACAGCCCATACATCCCAACAGAAAAGTCGTTTCTGATTGTATTAAACAAAGTTAACTCACCAAAATTGTGTCTGTACTGAAAACTTGAATTATCCTCTTTCTATCTGCAAAGTTTTTGTTTCATTAAAATCCACCATAGGCATGTCATGAGCTACTTTCTGTCAAGACATTCTATGCAGGGGATTATTTTTCCAAGTGTCAGAGTTTGGAAGCACTCGTTTTCAATAACACAACATCCTGCTGCCTCCTGCATTATGTGCAAATTAGAAACAGGTGGTATGCAGGACCGTTGAGTGATTTGCAACTAGCACTTCCAAACTCCAATGCTCCATGCTGCTCAATGTTTTGCCACTCAGTCTAGATTAGTGGGGCGGGTCCCAGTGGACGTGCATACCCTCTATATGGAACCTTTTTGTGGGGAGGGTGGGTGGAAACATAGAACCTTTTTGGAGAGGAAGTGGGGAACATAGAACCTGGGGAACATAGAACCTGGGGAACATAGGACCCCTGCATTACTGTAGGTATTGAACTCCTTTTCAAATCAAACAAATCGATTTGTTGTTACTTTTTGGGTAAATTTATTAATTTCAAGTAACCGTGTAATAATAGCCCTCAGGTCAGGTGCTGTTCGTCCAGAGATCTTTTTTTCCTCCTCTATCTTTTTATATTTATTTTATAAATGGAGGTCAAATACATATCATCACTTTGAAATTACATTTAACGCCTAAAATTGAAGAAAGAAAGACAAAATGCTACAAATTGCTACAAAACCTGTGGATAGCCAGCAAGAAGATGAAGAGTAGGCCAACAGACTATTTTTTAATGCTGTTTTCGGATGTTTATTAGGATAGGGTCCAAGAGTCAGGAGGACAAAGAGGAAAACAGAAACTAAAGTCTAAAGTTAATGTTTCATTACATCGCCCATTGGTTTGCAAACATTTCACATTTTTTCGCACATGGTAATGTATCGCAGTGCAATACAATTACTATCAGAGGATATTTTGTTTAATCTAATGCCCAGAGTGTGACAAACAAATCTCTCTTCAACTGGCTGCAGTGACATTGACTAAGAAATCAATCTAATCATCCTTTTGTGTTGTGCACGGACGACTGTGTGCTAGAGTTCAAAGGCCACACTGTGTCGTCACTTTTTCCCCTTTTTTATTATGTAACCTGAAGGAAGCAAACAATGTTTGGCTTCCAAAGCAATGTTTAACTATACAATTGTACAGGCACACATACAAAAATGGAAGTAAAAAAAGGACCGTTAAGGGAAATCTGCAAAGAAATGTTTTACATCACCGTGTTCCCAAACACTGCATGGGTCGGGGCCCATTTTTATGGGTCGCTATTAACATCAACTTTTCTTTTCAAATGATTAACATTTCAGAGACAACAAGAATTTCAAACTTTTTTCAAAAGAACTTCACTATGAGAAAAAAAGAACCCTTTAAGGAATCGGCTACTTTCAATAGTCTCTTGAGTGTTAAGCTAAAAAGTTTGGGAACCCCTGCTTGACAAAACCATTCCAGCACCCTTCTTAAAAGATTCCATTTAGTCTAAATAAGCAGTACCATTCACCCAACAGACAAGGATGGAGATTATTTTCGCTCTCAAGAGGTAAGTGTGGATCCAAAGGTTGCTGTTGAGGACTGAACTGACAAAACAAAACAATACCCATCCCAAAGGAAATAGGCCTACTCTTAAAAAAAGAGAGAGAAAAGGTTATAATGGAATAATAAAATAATGGAATAAATCTTCGTTGTCGGGTGGATACCTTGTATGTCCAAAACCATTCCTTATGTGTTTATCATTTTAACAGATTTCGTCCCAGTGGTTTATGAATTTGGTCGCCAAGTTCTGCCAAAGGAGGTCTCTGTTGTATCTTTTTTTTAATCAGCGTATTAAGATCGCTATTCTCTGTCATTCTATCAAGCTACCGTTGCTAATAGTTGCTAGGAGACGAAATAACCCGTAAACAAAACATCCGTTCCCCATGCGGTTTCATTCAACCACAGAAGAAGAACACGCTGTATCTCTGCCATTAACCCATTTAGGCCTAGAATTATTGAATGCTTTAACAATTGAAAAATAGCAGATCTACAAGCTTGTATATCTGCTATTTTTTAATAGTTAAAGCATAAAATAATGATACACAATACCCGTTCTAGTTTCAAGAAGGGAAAATAGCCCCGGCCGCATGAATTTGTGCACTCGTCACATGGAGTACATTGAACAGGGAACCACTGCATGCTGACACACCGCAAGGGTGTAGAAATGACCGCAAGCAAAGGGAGAACACGCATGGCAATGTGCACACGCGCGATCGTCCTCCAAAAACAGGTAAACACACGTAAAATACCTGGCACTGAACTACCAAAAATAGATAAGGAGATCTCCGTGTTTGGCATAATGATTTAAAATAGTGAAAATAGCTACAATCTCTACAAGCATTGCTTGTTGATCTGCGATTTTCACTAGTTTTATGCAACAGCTTGTATGATGTATGTATGATTTTATAATACCGACAGTGATAGTGATATTATAATATAGACTATTAGCGACATATACTAATTGTGTGGGCATCCATACTTTTCCAGAGGTTACAGTGAATTCGGTGTCTCCCCAAGAAGACAACTTTCCTAAGACTAAAAGAGCCCACAATAAGGTCTGCCGTTTGATAGCCTGCACAGGATGTCAAACCAAACACTGCCATCAGAGCCCTGCATTCAGCAGCCTGAGGGTCAGGGAAAACACTTGGTGTTTCCGAAATGCTTGGGTCGTGACCCTTTTGTGGGTCGCGGACACATTTTTATGGGTCGCGAGTCCAGTTGATTTTTGTATTTTATTACCTTTTGTAAATTTGTATTATTTCAAAAGATTAATGGAGAAAAAAAAAGAATCTGAGATTTCAAACATTTCTAAGAGTAGCTTAGTGAAAATAGCCGATCTGCAAGCTCACAACATGTGGCATCGCGACACGTTGTGAGCTTGGGTCCGGCATAGTGCAAATGCACCCTGTGCAAAGTGTGCATAAGGTGTACATGCACACATAGACAGTATATTTTCCCAACACTGACAGTCCGAGTTGGAAGAGGCTGGCACAGAGCTATTAACAACTTGGGAGCCAAACTCGTTCAGTAACGAGTTAAGTTCCACTAGGGGTCACCCTGCCAAAAGGAGTTGTCTCGTTCCTGAACGAGACGACAAGGGGTTAACTGTACAGCTCTACGTGCATGCTGCGTGCCCTGTGAATGACCCTAGTCCATACGTCAGAGAGAGAGAGAAAATGGCACGACCTGGCTACATTGATTTCCATTCTAGGCTGAAACATAAAAAGGGCTTTATCTATGAATGAGGTAAAAAGAACGCCAGGGAAGCAGAGATCTGATTGTTTTCACGGCGATACTTTACCACGATGGTCGGCCGCGGTTTGGATTTTAGTTTCGCGAGTGTTTGTAAACAAATGGATTTTCTTCCTCAATCGTCAGTGGACACTTACGTGCACACGCACAAAGCTTCCGAGGCTCTTCAAAATAAAGCGTGAGTGAACGGCGGCAGCAGCAACAGCTAGAAATGTTAGAAACCTTGGCTTCCCATGTGTTAAGGGCTGTCCATACTTTCTCCGAAACCCAACTTTTCGTCAGAAAAGTCCGGTTTGACTACAAAATGACGTCACTCTCGACTTCTGAAAAGCATTAAACCGAAATTAGACTTTGGAAATCTGCACGACAGAAAGTCGTAACTCACCGAAGAGAAGTTTGCTTTCGGAGAGACTATAGACAGCCCTTCAGCCTGTGACCCTAACACAGGGTCTGGCAAACTTTGGGGGGCCACTGTATTTCCACACCAGGGGGCCACATTGCATATTGTTGCTGTCGACAGAAACCTAATTACTTGAAATTGTCAGCAGATGGCAGCGCGGCTACTAAGTTTGTGTACAGTGGTGGGTGGATGTACTAGTCTGTGCACACTGCACAGCATACTGGTATTTTAATCTCTTTTTTTGTTTTTTTGGTCAACTCAACACCAAAGTGAGGGTTACTTACGACTAGAACTTCTCCACACCACAACAGAGAGAGGAGTAAATACCTGATCTGCATACTAAAAAACATACTAAAAAATAAGAGAACAATTAAAAACATTCCATACATAATAAAACAATTGTTGTGATAATAGTGATAACAGCAGATCTACAAGCTTGTAAATCTGCTATTTTCACTAGTTTGGGTCCAGGGCAAACGTGTAATTTCTCTTTTGTGTCTTGAGCTAAAAGGTTTGGGAACCACTGTTGTAGAACATTTATACCGTCCAATGACTAAGGAATTCCCAAATTGTTGTCCTGGTGTCATGATGTGTCCTTTCCCTCGAGTGTTTGCTTCTTAGGAAGATGGCGACTGCGTTCTCGGTTCAGCATGGTTCTCAAAGATTTGTACTCCCTGATGATTTCACCTTCACCAACAAGAGCATTGGACACAGCTTCTTTATAGACTCGGGTGAGGGAGTTCGTTGGGTTATTCGCAACCGCAGTCAAAACTCTATTTGTGAATGCTGATCTTTGCACTAGCTCTGTTTCTCCTGCGTGGCGATGTTGTGGTTCTTTTGAGAGGATCCTGATCTCCTGCGGCTCGTCCGAGTCCACGGTGAAGACGTTAGTGTGCAGATTCGCCCGGCACTCTAGTTTTCTTGCACATCGCCAGTAAATTCTATCAGTAACGGTTTTGGCTCTCACATATCTGTAGTTGTTATAGATCAGAACTTTCCCTCCACGGTTGCCATTGGTTGTGTAGGCTTTGAAACCTGGACGGGAGTTCGAAGTCGCCGCGTGGTCTTCGGTGGCATCCGGGGTCGATTGACAACGCTCTGCTCCGGTGTGGTTGGACATGGGTTCCTCCTCTTCTTTTATCAGCCCTAAATCCATCTGGGAGACATCGTGGGCCTCCAATGGCCTCCCAAACTCTTCTCCCTCGTGGCAGTGGTCGGGGTGGTCTCCATTGCCCGTCTGAACGGACTTGTTTAGCTCTTGAAACTGGAGGTTTGTGAGAGAGACAGAATATACGCTAACATGGGGGTTGTCGCTCAGAGACGCCTCTTCGTCTCCGAGACGCTGTTCGGGAGGAATCTTCTGTTCACATGCGGGGAGGTCAGGCGAGTGTTGGAGCTCAGAGCACTGTACATCTACAGTAGAAGAAAAAGAGAGATAAAGAAAAGGTTAACCCAGTAACTTTACTTCATCACAGACAAATGTCCTATAAAGCGCAAATAATGCAATATATCGTCTTGTCGGGTGGAAACCTTGTGTCCAAAACCGTACATTTTGTGTTAATCATTTTAAGAATGATTTAAAATCTACAAGTATTGCTTGTTTATTCTGCTATTTTCACGAATTTTGTGCGACAGTCTTGTATGATGAAGCAGGGCTTTATTTGCTAAAAACATACAAACTTGAAACTTGGTAGATACAAGGTTTCTCCTCGACAGTGACGATATTATAATATAGACTATTAGCGATATACTAATTGCTCCCTATGTTCCCCAGGTTCTATGTTACCCACTTCCCCGCCAAAAAGGTTCTATGTTCCCCACCCACAAAAAGGTTCCATGTTCCCCACCCACCCTCCCCACAAAAAGGTTCTATGTTCCCCATCCACCCTCCCACAAAAAGGTTCTATGTTCCCCGCTCAACCAAAAAAAGGATCTACTGTATGTTCCCCAACAAAAAGTATATATGTTCCCAACCCAAATGCACGAAACGGTGGGATATCTGGGAAATAAGAACATGTGGGCAATCCTAATTTAGGTGCCAGTTGCCCAGATAGCTCACCCCACTCGTCCAAATGCCCACTCGTCCAAATGCCCACACGTCCAAATGCCCACACATGTCCCTATTGCCCAGATGCCCAGTCATAACAAAAGTATGGTGTCCAGATGTCCCTAGTGTCCCACTAGTATTCGTAATTTCTCCCCATTATATTATGTTTTGAGTTGTTAATAATTAGAAATGAATGTTTCCTGCATGTTTGGATGAGTGGGGAACATAGAACCTTTTTTTTAAGTGGGGAACATAGACGATGATAGAACCTTTTTTGTGGGGGTAAGTGGGGAACATAGAACCTGTGGGACATACAGGTAGGTACGGTCCCACAGTGTACACACAGATACCAACCTGGTGTCGGTGTTGTGTGTTGTTGTGGAACAGCAGGTGCGTTCATTCTATCGGTCATATCCTGCACCTGCAGAGCATCCAACAGCTTGCGTTGTCGGACGATCTCCTCCTTCGCCAGACAAAGTTCCTCCTCATACTTGGACACTATCTCCAGTATCTCCACCGCGCCCGCATTCACTCGGTCGGTGATATCCGAGACGATCAGATTCAGCCTCAGAAGAAGCGACGGCTCGTTACTTGACATGTTGTTACTAGAGAAGCTAAGCTAAACCCAAAACAACTAGTTAAACGTTGGCTCTGGTTTTGGTCCAAAGGTGTTTTGTTTTGCCTATGTGAAATGAGCAGAAATAGCGTTAGCAGAAATAAGGCTTCCGGCGCCGATCTCTTCAGAATAAGAGTAGCACTAAAGCCATTGAAAAACGTTGAAAAACGGATACTTTTGCCATAATATGGACGTTAAAAATATAGATTAAGTATCTAAACGAATATACAAATTAGGTTTCTGTGTAAAAAAGAAAGGTTTTAATAACATAAAACATGATAAATGGATAAATGCTGTTTTTGTTTTGGAGGACGAGGTTTCCAAATTCCCTTCCTCGTCCGGCGACTACAGCATCCAACTTAAACGCTCGTTACCGCCACCTGCTGGTCTGGAGTGTGAAACAGCTGCCTGTGATGCGTTTCTCTGCCAAACGCTCAGGTTTAACTCTTGGTTCCATGGTTCCATTTGTAGATTGTGTACACTGTCAAAGTTACAGACTTGTATGGGTCAGTTTAGAAGCTCCTAAAGTGAAGTCCCTGGAATCCACATTGAGAACCACTGTCTTATCCTCACCCTTGCATATTATTATGATCTTATGCTTGCATAATTGTAGGTAAAGTAGACCTATTGAAATCCTTTTTAAATCAAACAAATCGATTTGTTGTTACTTTTGGCTCCATTTATTAATTTCAAGGAACCGTGTAATAATAGCCCTCAGGTCAGGTGCTGCAGAGGTCTATTTTTTTTTTATTATTTTTTTCCTGTCTTTTATCATCACTTTGAAAATACATTTAACACCTAAAATTATAAAAGAAATGCTACAAAACCTGTGGATAGCCAGTAAGAAGATGAAGGGTAGGCCTACAGTACATTGGTCTGACAATGTACCACTCTGTGTATATCATGTATATTCAAATCATATGTAGGCTAGGTTACATTATTTCTGGACATTGGAGACTCTCTTTCTACTTATTTTTATTCCCACATTGACTAAGTTAACAATGCCAAATAAATCTAATCATCCTTTTGTGTTGTACACGGACTGTAAAGGTTGACTGTGCTAGAGTTCAAAGGCCACACCGGGTCATCACTTTTTCCCCTTTTTGGAGCGGTGAAAGCGCTCCCAATAGACAGGTATGTCCGTGGGTATGTCCGTGGGTGGGTGGGTGGGTGGGTGGCTGGCCGTGTCCGTAGCCTGGCAATACCTTGAGTGGCCACACACAACACACTAGTTAAAGGAGGGACGCTGTTTTGTGCAGGCCAGGCACACTCACCACTCACTCACTCACACACACACACGCACGCACGCACGCACGCACGCTCAGATTCACCGCTCAACTTCGAACCGAGGTTTGATTTTTATTATGTAACCTGAAGGAAGCAAACAATGTTTGGCTTCCAAAGCAATGTTTTACTATACAATTGTACAGGCACACATACAAAAATTGAAGTAAAAAAAGGACCGTTAAGGGAAATCTGCAAAGAAATGTTTTACATCACCGTGTTCCCAAACACTGCATGGGTCAGGGCCCATTTTTATGCGTCGCTATCAAATTTTCTTTTCAAATGATTAACATTTCAGAGACAACAAGAATTTCAAACCTTTTTCAAAAGAACTTCACTATGAGAAAAAAAAGAACCCTTTAAGGAATCGGCTACTTTCAATAGTTTGAGTCTCTTGAGTGTTGAGCTAAAAGGTTTGGGAACCCCTGCTTTACGTGACAAAACCATTCCAGCACCCTTCATAATTAAAAGATTCCATTTAGTCTAAAATGTATAAGCAGCAGCTATGTGTAGATTGATATACCATTCACCCAACAGACAAGGATGGAGATTATTTTCACTCTCAAGAGGTAAGTGTGGATCCAAAGGTTGCTGTTGAGGACTGAACTGACAAAACAATACAATACCCATCCCAAAAGAAATACTCATGCAGAGCCCAGCGTGTCGCGGGTTCGAATCTCGTTCCCGACAACCTTTGCTGCATGTCACTCAGGCATAAAAGAGCAATATATATTTTTAAAGCACCCCAAAAGGTGTTGTATCATAAACAATGTTTAAAAAGGTAACAGTCTGTGAAACGTGAAAAGTGGTTCGGTTTCCATGTGTTGACACATAGTATACTCTGTAATAACGCAGTGCAGCATCACTTGTGATAAATTGGCAGGCTGCAACGCTTTTTTTTAACAAGCATTGAGTGTTCAGGGAAACTAGTCCATAGTGAAAATGGCAAACAAAGCATTACAGTCCTAAATGAAGGTTGCGGTCACATCAGATAAAAAGACAAAATCTATAATCTGTGCCCCTACTTACTTTGCTAAAAATGGTACAAATCAATAACTTTGATTTGATAGGACATAAGTCCTTGTAGGTACAAGGGACAATTTCAATGCAAATTGTTTGACAATAGTGGTGGCATTTGTGGGGCGTGTCTCCCACGTGAATTCTTCTTCTAATCTAGACCCTCCAGAAAAACACAAGCAAAAATCCTTGATTATACAGACTAAAATCCTTGATTTTGCAATGCAATATGCAGGTTTTTTTATGCTGCGAAATGTGCAAAAGGTTACAAAATATGTGGGTTTTAAGTGATTTTATGCAATGCAATATGCAGGTAGTTCCGAAATATGCAGGCGGAAATATGTGATTGTGAGCCTTTTTGAAAACATGTGATCCCCGCATAATCTGCGCCATTTGGACGATTATGGAGGAAATGGAGGAAATTCTGCGATCGCATAATAATTTTTTTCTGGAGGGTCTCTTTCACAGGCATTTATATGGGCAACCTGTTCATGAGAATCATGACATGGAGTCTGTGAGACAAATGTGTTGTCTCAGATGGTCTTTTCGCCCAAAACGCTTCCCACAGAATTCACAACTGTGTGGTTTCTCTCCACTGTGAACTAACAGATGTCTGCCAAAGTGACTCTGGATATACTTTTGGCAGATTGTACAGAACGTTGGTTTCTTTGATTTCTTCACTTTCGCACGTTTAGGCTTAGCCATGCTCACATGGCTAAACGTGAGGATTGGTACGTCCAAATTGGAACTGTGCCCTTTACGACTGATGGGACGGTGATGGGATTTCTCTCCAGCATGGATTTTCTTGTGTCTTTCCAAGACATGCTTCTGACCAAACCGTCTCCCACAAGTAGAACAGACAAACGGTTTGTCGTGCGTGTGATGAGCCGTCATGTGTGATCTTAAATTATCACCCCGCATGAAAGCTTTTCCGCAGACATTGCAACTGTATTTTTTTTCCCCTGTGTGAATTAACATGTGCCTTTTCAAGTTGAGACTGGATATATTTTTTAGGCAGATTGGACACGTGCTTTCGGTATGATTGTACATGTGTTGCGTTAAATGTTTCTTCACTTTGAACCCTTTTCCACAGACATGACAATTGTATGGACTTTTGGTCTTCACATGCTTTTGAAAGCCAGCATTTGAGGCAGTTTGCACGGCGGCATCGGCTTCTGTGCAGGCATCGGCTTCTGTGCAATCTGCTGCTGTGCAATCTGATGCTGTGCAATCTGCTGGTTTTTGCTTTGATCTTCTTGGGTCTAGCGAAGATCGTTTTCTTCCCTGATCACCTCTGTGCCTTTGACTTGGAGGAGTCAGAGCTACGAGCTGGCGTGGAGAGAGCGGCTGACCTCCATCGGTTGGAATTAACGGCTCTAGGGGTTTCTCTTTTGCCTTCTGGTCCGGGCTGCTTGGCCACTCCATGCACGGAATGCGGTGGAGACTAACAGAGAGGGTTTTCTCTTCGATTTGGAAACTTGGACTCGAGCTTGAAGTCGTCGCGTGGTCTTCAGTGGCATCAGGGGTAGATTGACAACGCTCTGCTCCGGTGTGGATGGACATGGGTTCCTCCTCTTCTTTTATCAGCCCTAAATCTATCTGGGAGACATTGTGGGCCTCCAATGGCCTCCAAATCTCTTCTCCCTCGTGGCAGTGGTCGGGGTGGTCTCCCTTGTCCTGAAGAGACTTGGTGAGCTCTTCGAACTGGAGGTTTGTGAGAGAGACGGAATATACGCTGACATGGGGGTTGTTGTTCGGAGAAGCCTGTTTGTCTCTGAGAAGCTGTTCGGGAGGAATCTTCTGTTCACATGCGGGGAGGTCAGGCGAGTGTTGGCGCTCAGAGCACTGTACATCTACAGTAGAAGAAAAAGAGATAGAGAAAAGGTTATAATGGAATAATAAAATAATGGAATATATTGTCGTTGTCGGGTGGAAACATTGTATGTCCAAAACATTCCTTATGTGTTTCAATGTGTGCGCGCATGATCGTCCTCCAAAAACAGGTAAAAACACGTAAAATACCTGGCACTGAACTACCAAAAATAGATAAGGAGATCTCCATTTTTGGCATAATGATTTAGTGAAAATAGCCAATCTACAAGCATTGCTTGTTGATCTGCTATTTTCACTAGTTTTGTGCAACAGCTTGTATGATGTAGGTATGACTTTATAATACCGACAGTGACGATATTATAACATAGATTATTAGCGACATACTAATTGTGTGGGCATCCATACTTTTCCAGAGGTTAAGAGCCCACAACTAGAAGCAGTGCTCTTCCAAGCAGTAAGCACAGGTCTCCACCAGGCAAGGGCATCCTGGTGGTGCTACTGTATAATAGGCCAATGTAAAAAGGGTGGCATATGTTCTTCACCTTAGACCTTTCATGGCAATCGGACGCTGCATGCATGATTTGAGGCATTGTGTTCCAAAAATGTGTTTTGCTAAAGTCTACCTGCTGGTGGCGCTATAACAGGCCATTGTGAAAAGGGTAACATTTGTTCCTTGACATAGTGGGAATATGTGTGGCAAATTTCACGGTAATCGCAAGCTGCGTTGATGATTTGAGGCATTTTGTTCAAAACGGAGCAATTCTGCAAACTTTGGAAGCTAATATTAGCCAATCAGGATGGAATATGAAATATCAGACGATCAGACTTGATCACATGACTATAGACTAGAGTCTGTTCCCCAAACACTGGTTCGGAGACTCTGGACTCAGGACCCATTTGTGGGTCCCTTACTTTTTGGTTTCCTACAATAATTTTTAAATTATTTAAAAAATAACAAATCACAAACTTAAAAAAGTAATGATTGAAATGAGTATTCACTAAAAAATAATAGAAAAATCTAGGAAATTCCATACATACTAAAAAATAAGAGAACAATCAAAAACATTCCATACAAAAGAAAACAAATGTTGTGATAATAGCAGATCTACAAGCTTGTAAATCTGCTATTTTCACTAGTTTGGGTCCGGGGCAAACGTGTGATTTCTCTTTTGTGTCTTGAGCTAAAAAGTTTGGGAACCACTGTTGTAGAACATTTATACGGTCTGACTGAAGGCGTATGCGGACGGGCGTTGACTGGCCACATGCTGACTAAAACAGCGATTTAAACGCTTGTTTTAAACCGTCCGCTTGATACACCTGGCCGCTAACAATCTAAAACATCTGAGAGGACGGGGCTGACCTTTACTTTTTGGATATTGTGCCGAAAAAGCTAAAATTCATGCATCTTGGACAATATTCGACGGCGATTCCCGATTTTGGCACCATACGTAGTGGAGCTTGCCCGGAGCTGAGGGGGAGGTTTAAGGTTATTAAGTGTGCCTGCCATGCAATGGCAAAACACTTATTGTAATCCCCCATACTTAATTAATTAATTAATTAATTAGGTAATGATCCCACAAATTTGGAGCCGCAATAACTGCCGCACGATTTACGCCACCGCCGCAATATATACATCAAAACGTGCGGCTCGGCCGGGAATGGTGTGCTATTACTTTTCTAAGAGAAAAGTTGTATCGTTTAATTTATATTAATTTATTAGTGAATTAATTTTACCCATTGACTTATAATGGGAATCGCAAAAACTCACATTAAATATTTTTTTTCTCGCAAACCATAGGGGCTACAGTTTCAAAACTTGGAGAGGAGATTTATAATGATATCAAAGATTAAATAAAAAATAATTTCGTCAGTTGGCCTCATGGTGGCGCTATAACAGTCCACTTTACCTTTCGGCCTGTAACTCTTGAACCGTGCGTCGGAAAATTAAAATTCCTTTTTCCCTGGATTCCTTGGGTCATGACGCATCTCCTCATATAGGCCACGCCCATTTGCGTAAGGATAGATTTTCCGCCATTTTGAATTTTCTTCAAAACACACTTTTTGCTCCTTTTCCTACATATTTTCTCCAAATGTCACAAAAATCTATGGACTCATGCGATAAACATATTTAAACGATATTTTGATAGTCCATACCGTTCTTCCGTAACAGGGTTCCAAAGTTAGCGGGAGGAGCCCGTTTTGTAAGAAGTAGCCATAAATCACAAACGAAACATCCAGTCAACACCAAATTTTAACCACAAGTGGGGGGCGCTATACTGAACATATACCCAAAAGCATTTCCACTTCGACCCATAGGGGGCACCACAAACGCGCAAAACGTAACCGTTTCATGCCAAAACGTGTTTTTCAGGGGGAACGACCCTCTCAAAACGAAACACAAACGATCTCGGGATTGACGGGACAACGTAATCGCCTTGCGGAACTTGTGGGAGGAGCCTATTTCTTAAAAACAAGAAACCATATTGCTAATGCTAACACATGCTAATGCTAACAAATGCTAATGCTAACAAAGATGCTAATGTTAACACATACAAGGTTGCACACACTTAGCGAGCTGCAGGCACACTTAAAATTTCTTCGAAATTTTCTTTTCTAGTCTGATCTTGTGTGTTGTGGTGCATAGTCTAGTGATGGCAAACTCATTTTGGGGTGAGGGCCGGATTGGACGAAAGGTGACTTGATGAGGGCCGCAGCGGTGTCGCGGATCGGATGGCACGCACACATGTTCGCTCTGTTTTTCTTCCTGTTGTCTCAGTCACGGCTATAGCTAGCAGTATAGCTCATTTTATCATGTATCATTTTATATAAATTGTGTTCATTATTAAGTAAAATAGCTACTTTCATTATTGGTATTACAGTTGCAGCCTACAAGAAATTTGCTAAAAAAAATGCTATTTGTTTAATTGCCAATATAAATACATCTTTTTATAATAGAATAATTCAATTTCTGATACAGCCCCTGCTATAATTTGTAAATGGCTACAAAAGAGTAATGAACAATAATGGAATATTCAGAAAATATCAGTGAATAATAAAACTTATTATTTTTCAAAGTTTTGAAAAATAAGTTATTTTCATAACAGCATTAATTTTCATGCCTAATATGTGTAATATTTGAGTACAGTTTGGATATTGAAGGTATGTTCAGGTATATTCATAGCCAGACCCACCCTCCCCCCATTCCTAGCAATGCTGTCATCTTAAGAGAGAGAGAGAGTGCTGAATGCTGATCACTTAACATTCCAATCAATCAAGTCGATTGTCGGCACCTGGTGGGTGAGTGAGGGAAGAGAAAGCTAGACTGCAGTGACCATTAGTTGGTTAATTCTTAAAAAAAATCATAACTCTTGACAGGAATGGGCTAGAGACTTACTTTTTTTTCCTAAATGCTCAGAAATGTCTGCTCTACAAGCCTGGGGCCGGATTGAATCATCTCGCGGGCCGGATCCAGCCCACGGGCCGTATGTTTGACATCCCTGGATGGTCGATAGAGACAGTGTAATAATAAGATACCAACCTGGTGTAGGTGTGTGTTGTTGTGGAACAGAAGATCTGTGAATGACTGCGTTCATTCTATCGGTCATATCCTGCAGAGCATCCAACATATTGCGTTGTCGGACGATCTCCTCCTTCGCCAGACAAAGTTCCTCCTCATACTTGGACACTATCTCCAGTATCTCCACCGCGCCCGCATTCACTCGGTCGGTGATATCCGAGACGATCAGATTCAGCCTCAGAAGAAGCGAAGGCTCGTTACTTGACATGTTGTTACCAGAGAAGTGAAGCTAAGCTAACCCACCACAACCATAGAGTTATATATACTTGACCAACTAGTTAAAAGTTGGCACTGGTTCCTTGTTTTGGAGGACGAGGTTTCCAAATTCCCTTCCTCGTCTTTGTAGTACGTCCGGCGAGGCGGCGACTACAGCATCCAACTTAAACGCTCTTACGCCTCCTGCTGCTCCGGAGTGTGAAACAGCTACTTGTGATGTCTCTTATCCCAATGTTTCTCAAACATTCAAATTTCAAGGTCTCCCCTTAACTCCTGGTTCCATTTGTACACAGTCAGAGTTACAGACTTGTATGAGTCAATTTAGAACCCCCTAAAGCAGGGGTGGGCTGGGCAACTTTGATGACAGAGAGGGGGCCACTGTATTTACACTCTCACTCCAGGGGGCCACATTGCTGTTGCTGTCGACAGAAACCTCTTATCTAGAAACCTCTTATCTCCATATTTAAATGTGACTTATTTCGTAAAGTAATGTCCCACTCCATCATTCTACTGTCACGCATAAGTAGCAAAAGGTCTACAAGTGCAAAACGTGTCGCAATGCAACACGTTTTCCACTTGTAGACTGGCATTTTTTTGGTATTCATTAGTTATACTCAGTATACTTATATTTACAATTTGTTAACTTTATGAACTTTAGTACAAATAAGTTAATATACAAATGTAATACCAGTGATGTATCACAGACCAGTAACCCATATATGGAGACCCCTGGTACCCATATATGGAGATCCATGTACTGTATATGGAGATATGCTGTGAGAGCCCAAACGTGCTTACTCAGTTATTCGTTATGTGAATGTCCTGTGAATCTGACATTATACCCTTTTGTGCCCATAAATGGAGATCCCTGTCTGTAAAACCAGCCGTTAGTGTGGTATGTGGCCGATGTGGACTCCCTAACAGGACTCCCATATTAAGTCCTGTTAGATATGGGCTTAATATTGATGATCAGGGAACTCCATATATGGGCATAAAAGCTATTGTGTTAGTGTGACATCACAGTGAAAATGTATATTCAAATGTAGGCTAGGTTACATTATTTGTGGACATTGGAGACTCTCTCACTCTATTTATTTTTATGCCCTCTCTCTCTTTTTTAATGCTTATTTTGGATGTTTATGAGGAAGTAAAGGGTCCAAGAGTCAGGAGGACAAGACGAAAACAGAAACTAAAGTCTAAAGTCAATGTTTCAATTTAAACGTGATATAAAGTTTGAATCTGCAAGTTTTCCTTTCTGTCCAGCTGCCGCCATAGAAAGAACATCTGAATCTTCAGTAGAGTAATTGTGACCATTGCATCGCCCAGTGGTTTGCAAACATAATTTCACATTTTTTGCACATGGTAATGTATCACAGTACAATACAATTCCTATCAGAGGATAATATTTTGTTTAATCTAATACCCAGAGTGGGACAAAACGAATCTCTCTTGAACAGGCTACAGTGACATTGACTAAGTTAATAAATACAATGCCAAATAAATCTAATCATCCTTTTGTGTTGTGCACGGACGACTGTAAAGGTTGTGATGTGCTAGAATTCAAAGGCCACACAGTGTCGTCCAAAGCACTGTTTTACTATAAAGGTACAGGCACACATACAAAAATGGAAGTAAACAAAAAGAACCGTAACCGCTTTACATCACCGACACCGCTTCCCAAACACTGGGTCGGGGGCCCATTTCTATGAGTCACTAGTAAATATACATTTTTCTTTTCAAAAGATTATGGAAAAATAAAATAAAACATTTCAGAGACCAAAAGAATTTCATTTTTTTTTCCCCCAAAGAACTTCACTATGAGAAATAAAAGATAGTGAAAATAGCAGATCTACAAGCTCACAACGTGTCACGATGCGACACGTTGTAGTCAATTGGCTGTTTTCAATCATTTGGGTTCTGGGGAGACATTAAAGCCCCCTCTTGAGTCTTGAGCTAAAATGTTTGGAAAGTGAAACCACTGCTTTACGTGACAAAACTATTCCAGTACCTTTTCAAATTCAGCACACGTCTTAAGAGTTAAGTCTAATAAGCAGCAGCTATGTACTGTAGATTGATAAGTGTGGGGTCTGGGGACCCCCAGGGGTCCTTATGGGCGTTCCATTGGGTTCGCAGCTAAATGATAGTTTGGAACCAAATGGACCCGTATGGGTCTGCAACTTAAAATAGTGTGCAACCCCAGACAGTACACACTTACTGTACTGCCCTACCTTACAGTACACAGTAAGGTAAGTCCAGAGGTAACTGTTGAGGACTGAACTGGCAAAACAACAATAGAAATACTCATGTCACTCAGGCATAAAAGCCTCAAAATAAATCTACACACACACACGCGCGCTCGCACACACACACGTCTGTGAAACATGAAAAAGTGGTTTGGTTTCCATGTGTTGACATATACCATACATGGGCAACTGGCGGCCCGGGGGCCACATGCGGCCTCCACCTGCACTTAATGCGGCCCGCAGGTTAATACCGGAATACTGATATATTATTGATTTCAGCTGTTACAATTCCAAACATGACCTGCTTTAATTCCGTCAGTCTATATTATAGTAGTATTAAAATTTAAAATGTATTTTTTTTTATGTCCACTGTATTTGTATTTAGGTTCATAAAGTTAACAACATGAGTATATAACTAAATGTCTTTGAAATTGAATCAAAATGTTACATTTCAGGATTTCAATTAAAAAATAACAAAAAATAATTCAGGATTCCAATTCAAAAGAGGCAAAAATAGCAGATCTACAAGCTCAAAACGCATCGCAGCGCGATGCGTTTTGAGCTTGTAGATCTGCTATTTTTGCTTCTTTTGTATGAGATATGACAAAGTAGGATGTAGCAATATGCAATGTGGCCCTCTGGAGTGAAGGTGGAAATATAGTGGCCCTCACCATCATCAAAGTTGCCCACCCCTGACATATATAGTCTGTAATAACGCAGTGCAGCATCACTTGTGATATCTTTATGATGCTAACGTAGCTGGCTGCATCGCCTTTGACAGCATTGAGTCTTCAGGGAAACCAGTCCATTGTGAAAATGGCCAACACAAAACGTCACACAAATGAAGGTTGCGGTCACATCAGATAAAAAGACAAAATCCGTCATCTGTGACCCTGCTTACTTTGTTAAAAATGGTACAAATCAATTACTTTCATTTTATAGGACATACTGTATGTTCTTGTAGGCACAAGGGACAATTTCAATGCAGATTGTTTGACAATAGTGGTGAGATTTGAGGGGCGTTGCTCCCACGTGAAATCTTCCATCTTTCACAGAGGCATTTATATGGGCAACATGTTCACGAGAATCATGACATGGAGTCTGAGACAAATGTGTTTTCTCAGATGGTCTTCTCGACCAAAACGCTTCCCACAGATCACACAACTGTGTGGTTTCTCTCCACTGTGAACTAACAGTCTGCAAAAAGTGACTGTAGATATCCTTTAGGCAGATTGGATAGAACGTTTGTAATAGAAAAATTCAAAGACTCTTATTCCCTTCATTCAAAGGAATATGTCACGAGAGAAATCAGTGTGTGTAATTGGAATTTACTTTGAGAGACAGGCAAGGTAAGAATACAGAAAAGACATCCAATCCGTTTCACGGTCGGAGCTCTCTCTCTGGTCAGAGGTTAATGGTGTCGAGCCATGTGCCTTCTTAAATGGTCACCCCGCACGAAAGCTTTTCTGCAGAGTTTGCAACTGTATTGTTTTTCCCCTGTGTGAATTAACATGTGCCTTTTCAAGCTGAGACTGCCCATATTTTTTAGGCAGATTGGACACGTGCTTTCATCATGACTGTGCATGTGTTGCGTAAAACGTTTCTTCAATTTGAACCCTTTTCCACAGACATGACACTTGTATGGACTTTCGGTCTTCACATGCTTTTGAAGGTCAGCATTTGAGGCAGTTTGCACGGCGGCATCGGCTGCTGTGCAATCTGCTGCTGTGCAAACTGCTGGTTTTCGCTCTGATCTTCTTGGGTCTGACAAAGATCGTTTTTTGCCCTGATCACCTCCGTGCTTTTGACTCAGAGGAGTCAGAGCTACGAGCTGGCGTGGAGAGAGCGGCTGACCTCCATCTGTTGGAATTAACGGCTCTAGGGGTTTCTCTTTTGTATTCTGGTCCGTGCTGCTTGGCCACTCCATGCACGGAATGCGGTTGAGTCTAACAGTGAGGGTTTTCTTTTCGATTTCGAAACCTGGACGTGAGTTCGAAGTCGCCGCGTGGTCTTCGGTGGCATCCGGGGTAGATTGACAACGCTCTGCTCCGGTGTGGTTGGACATGGGTTCCTCCTCTTCTTTTATCAGCCCTAAATCTATCTGGGAGACATCGTGGGCCTCCAATGGCCTCCCAAACTCTTCTCCCTTGTGGCCCGTCTGAACGGACTTGTTTAGCTGTTGAAACTGGAGGTTTGTGAGAGAGACAGAATATACGCTGACATGGGGGTTGTTACTCAGAGACGCCTCTTCGTCTCCGAGAAGCTGTTCGGGAGGAATCTTCTGTTCACATGCGGGGAGGTCAGGCGAGTGTTGGAGCTCAGAGCACTGTACATCTACAGTAGAAGAAAAAGAGAGATAGAGAAGAGGTTAAACCAGTAACTTTACTTCATCACAGACAAATGTCCTATAAAGCGCAAATAATGGAATATATTGTCATTGTCGGGTGGAAACCTTGTATGTCCAAAACCGTACGTTTTGTGTTAATCATTTTAAGAATGATTTAAAATAGTGAAAATAGCCAATCTACAAGCATTGCTTGTTGATCTGCTATTTTCAAAAATGTTGTGCGACAGTCTTGTATGATGAAGCAGGGGTTTATTTGCTAAAAACCTACAAACTTGAAACTTGGGAGATACAAGGTTTCTCCCCGACAGTGACGATATTATAATATAGACTATTAGCGATATACTAATTGCTCCCTATGTTCCCCAGGTTCTGTTTCCCACCCACCCTCCCCACAAAAATGATCTATGTTCCCCGCTCAACCAAAAAAAGGATCTACTGTATGTTCCCTACCAAAAAAAAAAAAAAAATGTTCCCAACTCAAACGCAGGAAATGGTGGGATATCTTACAACTAAGATGTGGGCAATCCTAATTTAGGCGCCCAGTTGCCCAGATGTCTCACCCCTAAGTGCCCACTCGTCCAAATGCCCACACATGTCCTTATTGCCCAGATGTCCAGGTGCCCACTCGTCCAGATGCCCAGTCATAACACAAGTATGGTGTCCAGATGTCCCTAGTGCCCCCTGTCCCACTAGTATTAGTAATTTCTCCCCATTATTGTGTGTTTTGAGTTGTTATTAATAATTAGAAATTAATTTTTGGGTAAGTGGGGAACGGGCCGTACCTATGTTCTCCAGGTTCTATGTTCCCCATTTAGCATTTACCCCCCCAAAAAAGGTTCTATGTTCCCTGCTTATCCAAAAAAGGTTCCATGTTCCCCAGGTTCTATGTTCCCCACTTAACCACACAAAAAAGGTTCTATGTTCCCCACTTATCCAAAAATGCAGGAAACATTCCTTTATAATTATTAACAACAACTCAAAACACCCAATATAATGGGGAGAGATTACGAAAACTAGTGGGACGGGGCACTAGGGACATCTGGACACCATACTTTTGTTATGTCTGGGCATCTGGACGATTGGGCACCTGGACATCTGGGCAATAGGGACATGTGGGCATTTGGACGAGTGGGCACATAGACGAGTGGGCACTTAGGGGTGGAGACATCTGGCATGGCATTGGCTGCTCTGTTGCATGTGCAAACTGCAAAGACATGGGGTGTGCAAACACATGTCTGATTGAAACTGATGATGATGATGATGATGATGATGAATAGTTTAAATATAATGACAACATTGCTTTTATAACTTTAAAGTTTTGTATAATGTTGTGTTTATAGTTTTACCTTTTATTGCATTCATAAACCATATTTCCGATTTTCTCTTGGGTGAGGTTTGTCCCCTTTTTCTCACAAAATGGCTATAATATTAACAATTTCCCTTTGAACAATAAATGTAATGCATCCAACACAGTTTCTAGGTAATTCTGGAAAGTATTGAACCTTTTCTTTGGACAACAGCTAAGAAAACTTCCATAAATCAATTTTTAACATGGGCGTCAATGGGGAATTGTGACATAACCTATTTCAGCATTTTTCACTATGTTCCTCCACTTGGATTTCTTAGGACTTTTGATATGTTATTACTAACATATATGACACAAAGGTTTGTGTCATAAATATGTTTGTTCAAGGTTGGCCCGTTTTTTTTTTTCTTAGATTGCCTGTACTACTAGTGGCGGAAAAAATTACCTCTGGGAACTCAGATTCAGCTAGCTCCTTTCGGAACCCCTCACTCAGGTACGGTCCCACAGTGTAAACAGATACCAACCTGGTGTCAGTTTTGTGTGTTGTTGTGGAACAGCAGCAGCAGGTGCGTTCATTCTATCGGTCATATCCTGCAGAGCATCCAACATATTGCGTTGTCGGACGATCTCCTCCTTCGCCAGACAAAGTTCCTCCTCATACTTGGACACGATCTCCAGTATCTCCACCGCGCCCGCATTCACTCGGTCGGTGATATCCGAGACGATCAGATTCAGCCTCAGAAGAAGCGACGGCTCGTTACTTGACATGTTGTTACTAGAGAAACTAAGCGAACCCACAACTAGTTAAACGTTGGCTCTGGTTCCTTCCACTTTTGGTCCAAATGTGTTTTGTTTTGGAGGACGAGCTTTCCAAATTCCCTTCCTCGTCTTTGTAGTACGTCCAGCGACTACAGCATCCAACTTAAAGGCTCATTACCGCCACCTGCTGGTCTGGAGTGTGAAACAGCTACTTGTGATGTCTCTTAGCAGGTTGCTCTTATCCCAGTGTTTCTCAAACTTTCAAACGTCAAGGTTTAACTCTTGGTTCCATTTGTAGATTGTGTACACTGTCCGAGTTACAGACTTGTATGGGTCAATTTAGAAGCCCCCAAAGTCCCTGGAATCCACATTGAGAACCACTGTCTTATCCTCATCCTTGCATATTATTATGATCTTATGCTTGCATTACTGTAGGTAAAGTAGGCCTATTGAAATCCTTTTCAAATCAATTTGTTGTTACTTTTGGGTCCATTTATTAATTTCAAGGAACCGTGTAATAATAGCCCTCAGGTCAGTTGCTGCAGAGAGATTCTTTTTTTCCCGTCTTTTATCATCACTTTGAAATTACATTTAACGCCTAAAATCAAAAAAGAAAATGCTACAAAACCTGTGGATAGCCAGCAAGAAGATGAAGGGTAGGCCTACAGTAAATTGGTCTGACAATTATGTACCACTCTGTGTACATCATGAATCTTCAGTAGAGTAATTGTGGTTTGCAAACTCAATTTGTTTTGTAATGTATCACAGCACAATCCAATTCCTATCAGAGGATAATATTTTGTTTAATCCAATACCCAGAGTGACAAAACGAATCTCTCTTGAACTGGCTACTGTGACATTGACTAAGTTAATAAATACAATGCCAAATCAATCTAATCATCCTTTTGTGTTGTGCACGGACGACAGAAGGTTGTGCTGTGCTAGAGTTCAAAGGCCACACTGTGTCGTCACTTTTCTCCCTCTGTTTATTATGTAACCTGGAAGGAAGCAAACAATGTTTCGCTTCCAAAGCAATGTTTTACTATACAATTGTACAGGCACACATACAAAAATGGAAGTAAACAAAAAGAACCGTAAAGGGAAATCTGCAAAGAAATCACGCTTCCCAAACACTGGGTCGGGGCCCACCTCTATGAGTCACTAGTTAATATACATGTTTTTCTTTTCAAATGATTATGAAAAAATAAAATAAAAAACATTTCAGAGACCAAAAGAATTTCAAACATTTTTTTCCAAAGAACTTCACTATGAGAAATAAAAGATGGTGAAAATAGCAGATCTACAAGCTCACAACGTGTCACGATGCGATACGTTGTGAGCTTGTCAATCGGCTGTTTTCAATGGTTTGGGTTCTGGGGAGACATTAAAGCCCCCTCTTGAGTCTTGAGCTAAAATGTATGGAAACCACTGCTTTGCGTGACAAAACTATTCCAGTACCTTTTCAAATTCAGCACACGTCTTAAGAGTCAAGTCTAATAAGCAGCAGCTATGTACTAAAGATTGAGAAGTGTGGGGCGCAGCTAAATGATAGTTTGGAACCAAATGGACCCGTATGGGTCTGCAACTCAAAAGAGTGTACAACCCCAGACCCCACAGTAAGGTAAGTCCAGAGGTAACTGTTGAGGACTGAACTGGTAACACCACAATACCCATCCCAAAAGAAATACTCATTCACGGCCCGGGCTGCCCGGCTAACCTAGGCTGCAATGCCAGCCTGACAGCGTGTCGCAGGTTCGAATCCCGTTCCCGTCGACCTTTGCTGCGTGCCACTCAGGCATAAAAGCCTCAAAATAAATCCATGCACGCACGCACGGGGTCTTCAACATTTTCAGGCCAAGGACCCCTTAGTTGAGAGAGTGATGAAGCAGGGAACCCCACAACCTTTTCATAGATTCCATAGAGTTTCTTTGTTTGACAGCACAATCATCAGTGTATTTTGGATTCATGTCAATTTGTGTTTTCAGATATTTAACCACTTGAACCGTCAATACTTAATAAACTTGACCTTTCATTCTGTACTTGGTCTGCTCTTTTTTCCCTCTACACCAAAGCTCTTTGCCGAAAATAGCCGATCTACAAGCTCACTAGGGTTCAAGTGGTTAATATAAAAAAGGAGAAAAAAACGTTCTATCACTCAAAGATTTGGAGGACCCCCTGTAGTAACTCTGAGGACCCCCTTGGGGTCCCGGACCCCCTGTTGAAGACCCCTGGAATAATGCAAGTTCCATCACTTGTGATATCTTTATGATGCTAATGTAGCTGGCTGCATCGCCTTTGACAGCATCGAGTGTCTCCACACTCACCCCAGGGGGCCACATTGCATGCTGTTGCTGTCGACAGAAACCTCTTATCTAGAAACCTCTTATCTCCATATTTGAACGTAACTTTCGTAAAGTAAGTAAGTCTCCATCATTCTACTGTCTAGCCTGGCATTTGCCAGACTGATAACGTGGATTCTGGAGGAATGCCTGGGTGAATCCACCTTATCAGTCTGGGTCTACTGTCACGCATAAGTAGCAAAAAAATAGCCAGTCTACATCAATGCGACACGTTTTCCACTTGTTGACTAGCATTTCTTTGCTATTCTTTAGTTATACTCAAGTGCATTTTGTTATACTTACAATTTCTTAACTTTATGAACTTGTGTACAAATGTAATACTAGTATACAAATGTAATACTAGTCATTAAAAATGACTGATATGGACTGAAGTAATTAAAGCAGGTCCTGTTTGCATGTTTGGAATTGGAGCAGGTGAACTCAATATTATATCAGTATCCCAAAATTAACCTGTGGGCCGCAAGTTGCCCATGTATGCGCCTAAATGAAGGTTGCGGTCTCATCAGATAAAACTTTGTTAAAAATGGTACAAATCAATTACTTTCATTTTATAGGACATAAGTTCTTGTAGGTACAAGGGACAAGCAAAACAACACGTTTTCCGCGTGTTGACTGGCATTTCTTTGCTATTCTTTAGTTATACTCAAATGCATCTTGTTATACTTACAATTTCTTAACTTTATGAACTTGTGTACAAATGTAATACTAGTATACAAATGTAATATTAGTCATTAAAAATGACTGATGTGGACTGAAGTAATTAAAGCAGGTCCTGTTTGCATGTTTGGAATTGGAGCAGCTGAACTCAATATTATATCAGTATCCCAAAATTAACCTGTTGCCCATGTATGCGCCTAAATGAAGGTTGCAGTCACATCAGATAAAACTTTGTTAAAAATGGTACAAATCAATTACTTTCATTTTATAGGACATAGGTTCTTGTAGGTACAAGGGACAATTTCAATGCAGATTGTTTGACAATAGTGGTGAGACTTGTGGGCCGTTGATCCCACGTGAAATCGTCCATCTTCTTTCACAGGCATTTATCCACAAGTTTCCAACATCTCATCGTGCATTGCGCATAAATTGGACGGAGCTTCCGGCGCCGCAGCCGAGTGTGATCTACAAGCTCACAACGGCTGCATCTGCGACGCGACGTGAGCTTGTATGTCTGCTGTTAACCGGAAGTGTGGTGCAAAACATTCTCCAGTAAATTCCCGCGGAAAGAGGTGGATATGGGCAACATGTTCATGAGAATCATGACATGGAGTCTGTGAAACAAATGTGTTTATTCAGGTGGTCTTTTCGCCCAAAACGCTTCCCACAGAACTCACAACTGTGGGGTTTCTCTCCACTGTGAACTAACAGATGTCTGCCAAAGTTACTCTGGATATACTTTTGGCAGATTGGACAGAACGTTGGTTTACTTGATTTCTTCACTTTCGCACGTTTAGCCACGCTCACATGGCTAGACGTGAGCATTGGTACGTCCAAATTGGAACTGTGGTCAACGCCTTTACGACTGATGGGACGGTGATGGGACTTCTCTCCTGCATGGATTTTCTTGTGTCTTTCCAAGACATGCTTCTGACCAAACCGTCTCCCACAAGTAGAACAGACAAACGGTTTGTCGCGTGTGTCGCGTGCGTGTCGAGCCATGTGCTCTCTGAAATGGTCACGCCGCATGAAAGCTCTTCCGCAGACATTGCAACTGTATTGTCTTTCCCCTGTGTGAATTAACATGTGCCTTTTCAAGCTTGTCACACCTACATTTTTTAGGCAGATTGGACACATGCTTTCTTTATGACGGTACCTGTGGATCGTTAAACGTTTCTTTTCTTTGAACCCTTTTCCACAGACCTGACAATTGTATGGACTTTCGGTCTTCACATGCTTTTGAAAATCAGCATTTGAGGCAGTTTGCACGGCAGCATTGGCTGCACTGCAATCTGCTGCAGTGCAATCTGCTGCTGTGCGATCTGCTGGTTTTCGCTTTGATCTTCTTCTTGGCTCTAGCGAAGATCGTTTTCTTCCCTGATCACCTCTGCACTTTTGACTCGGAGGAGTCAGAGCTATGAGCTGGGGCGGAGAGAGCGGCTGACCTCCATCGGTTGGAATCAACGGCTCTAGGAGTTCATCCTTCATCTTCTGGTCCGGGCTGCTTGGCCACTCCATGCACGGAATGCGGTGGAGACTAACAGTGAGGATTTTCCTTTCGGTGTCGAAACCTGGACTCGAGCTTGAAGTCGTCACGTGGTCTTCGGTGGCATCCGGGGTAGATTGACAACGCTCTGCTCCCGTGTGGATGGACATGGGTTCCTCCTCTTCTTTTATCAGCCCTAAATCTATCTGGGAGACATCGTGGGCCTCCAATGGCCTCCCAATCTCTTCTCCCTCGTGGCAGTGGTCGGGGTGGTCTCCATTGCCTGTCTGAAGGGACTTGGTGAGCTCTTCGAACTGGAGGTTTGTGAGAGAGACGGAATATACGCTGACATGGGGGTTGTTGCTCACTTCTTGGTCTCCGAGAAGCTGTTCGTGAGGAATATTCTGTTCACATGCAGGGAGGTCGGGCGAGTGTTGGAGCTCAGAACGGTGTACATCTACAGTAGAAGAAAAAGAGAGAGAGAGAGAAAAGGTTAAACCATTAACTTTACTTCATCACAGACAATTGTTCTATAGGGAAAAGTGCAAATAATGTAATATATCGTTGTTGTCATGTGGAAAGCTTGTATGTCCAAAACCGTTTGTTTTGTCTTTATCATTTTAAGAATAGTGAAAATAGCCAATCTACAAGCATGGCTTGTTATGTTGTTGATCTGCTATTTTCACTAGTTTTGTGTGACAGTCTTGTATGATAAAGCAGGGCTTTACTTTACGGGAAAATGCACAAATTTGAAACTTGGGAGATATGAGGTTTCTGCCCGACAGTGACGATATTATAATATAGACTATTAGCAACCTACTAATTGTGTGGGGCGGGCATCCATACTTTTCCAGAGGTTACAGTGAATTCTGTGTCTCCCCAAGATGCCAACTTTCCTAAGACTAAAACAGACCACATTTTCTGCATTTCTGAACAAACTACCTGGCAAGAAATGTGTTAATAACATCCACAGGTTGTCTAACCAGAGCCCCGTATTCAGGGGCTACACCGTTTCCCAAACACTGGGTCGGGACCCTTTCGTGGGTCGCAGACACATTTTTATGGATCGTGAGGATTCCTTTTATCAACTTTTTTCTTTTATTATTTCAAAAGATTAATGGGTGTGGGTGAGGGGGAGGGGGGTGGAAGAGTAAAATCTACAATTTTCTGAGAAAAATAATTTCAAACATTTTGAAGAGTAGCTCAGTGAAAATGGCATATCTACAAGATCACAACGTGTCGCGATGCCACACTATTTTCACTAGTTTGGGTCCCAGACAGTGTTCCATTTAACACCCTGTGCATATGGGTGCACACACAGTATTTTCTCCCAACACTGACAGTCCGTGCTAGGAAGGGACTGGTACAGAACCAGTGGCCTGTGGCCCTAACAGATAGCTATGTGCTTACTGCTTAGCAGACACTCCCTAATGGTTTATGTGTTCTTTCATTAGTTTTGCGGCGCAAATTCATCATTCCAGCAAATGAGGGGGGCTGTTGAGCAGGCCAGGCACACTCAGACACACACACACACACACACACACACACACACACACACACACACACACACACACACACACACACACACACACAGGGTGGGGGGAGCAAATTCAGCATTCCAGCAAAGGAGGGGGGCTGTTGAGCAGGCCAGGCACACTCAGACACACTCACACACACACACACACACACACACACACACACACACACACACACAGGGGTTGGGGGGGGTCGTCTGCAGGTCACCCTCAAAACAGCACCCCTGTATCGGCAGTGGAAGCTTGTGATTGGCTGAACCGGAGGTAGGGAGCGCTTCGTTGTGTTCCCCTGGACCGCGCGGAGGTGACAGGGGTCTGAAGATTTACTATTCTGTCCATAACGGCACATAAGTCAGTAACGGCGCTGAGTCGGCTCATGCGACCGTCGCAACGCTCGACTATGCGATATCATGTTTCATAACATATATAACCATAAAGATTCTATATTTATAAGGTCAAGTATTATACTTAATAATTGGGATCTAGGCATTTTGGTTTGATAAGGTTGTGTGGTGGGCAGAACAATTTGTCCTTGTTTGTTATTTGACTATTTTTACTTTAATTATAATTAAAGACATTTCATAGTGAATTAGTGATTATAATAATAGCCTATGTCATGATTGCTAGATCAGATTGTGTTTATAATATAACGCCGACGTGCCTCCGTCATCTCCACCGAAAACAAGTAGGGATGGACATCGGTATCGGCCAATATCAGAAATCGGCAGGTATCATATCAAACCGGCCAAATCGGTGATCGGCAGGTCACTGACATAAATATGCCAAAATCGGCCAATTGAATCTCTTGCACTGCACAGCATGATGCTCGGTCCTGTGACGTAAACATTAGCAAGTAGCAGCCAGTCTACTTAGAGGCAGCCTACAGAATACAGATGGTGCCGATTACCTTTGCAATGTAAGGATATATTCCATAATCCTGTGTCAATGTCGTCTCCAAAAAGAAGGGGGGGGGGGGAAGCATGCGTCACCTGCTTTCCTCCTGCCTAGTCCAGACGGTTATATTAGACTGGATATTGTCTGTGATTTTGGATATTGTACTATTGTGATTGATTTGGCATTAGTGTTCTTCTAGCTTATTGGTACTCAAATTGAAGTATGTCTTGTAGACCTACTTGGCCTGAAACAAAAGGGTATTGGAGCAACCCTATTTCCTAGTTCTTAGCTAAAGAAATCGGTATCGGAAAAATCGGTTTTGGCAGGTCAGACCTTCATAAAACCGGTGGATCGGTATCGGCCAAGAATTTTGCAATCGGTCCATCTCTAAAAACAAGCGCTCTCCCCTTGTTCCATTGTCGAAACCGGGGTGCTGTTTTGATTCACGCCACACACACACACACACACACACACACACACACACACACACACACACACACACACACACACACACACACACACACACACACACACCTTCAAGAGCCAATGTTGAGCAACCTTGCAATGCATGTACTCTTGCCTGGTTAAAACCAGACTGCACTCAGAGTCTGGTGTATTAACCAGGCGAGCTCCACTCGCCCAGCGGTGCACAGCCTCCACCGCTCAGTTCACACGGGTGTGATTTTTCTTATTCCTCATTCAGTTTAGTATTACAAAACAGGTGAGGTGCACAGACTGCACACAACAAAAGCAGACTCTATAACAGACGTGTAACTTGAAATTGTCAGCAGATGGCAGCGCGGCTACTCAGCTTGTTTACAGTGGTGGGTGAATGATTAACCTCGCCTACCCACCAGGCTTTCAGTGAATGATGTACTAATCTGTGCACACTGCACATCATATTTTAATATCTCTTCTATAAATCTGCATCTCAGTGCAGTCACAGTGTGTTGTAGATGGAACACTGTTTCCCAAACACTTGGTTGGGACCCATTTTTGTGAGTGCCTTAATTTTGTTTCATAAATAACATTTTTTATTATAAAAAAAAAAAGAAGAAAAAGAAACATTAAAAAACCTCATATTTTCAAGAATAAAAAAAATGCAATGAAATGAGTAATTCAAGGTTTCTGTTTTCCCATGTATTTCCGGACCCATTTTTGAAAGGTCACCACGCCCACGATGGTGCGGCAGGTGCGCATGGGGAACACCAGGAAACTCATGGGAAACAGAAAAATATCGGATAAAAAGGTTTCTTATTAAAGAACACGGAGGTTCCGGGTAATTATGCAATGCCGGCCAGTATTTAGACATATTTGAGACTTTATTAAGCACTTTGTTTGTGAAATCTGAATGTTTGTGTAGTTTTTATAGGCTATCGAATTCGCCTCCGCCAACCAAGGTGAATCCTCATTCATGACGCTCGTACGTCATGTTATCAGCGACCGTCACGTTTCAGGGCTAGTTGTGTAATAATAAGATACCAACCTGGTGTAGGTGTGTGTTGTTGTGGAACAGAAGACGTGTGAATGACTGCGTTCATTCTATCGGTCATATCCTGCAGAGCATCCAACATATTGCGTTGTCGGACGATCTCCTCCTTCGCCAGACAAAGTTCCTCCTCATACTTGGACACTATCTCCAGTATCTCCACCGCGCCCGCATTCACTCGGTCGGTGATATCCGAGACGATCAGATTCAGCCTCAGAAGAAGCGATGGCTCGTTACTTGACATGTTGTTAAGCTAACCCACAACTAGTTAAAAGTTAGTTGGCACTGGTTCCTTGTTTAGACGAGGTTTTTAGGTTTCCTTTTCTCGTCTTTGTTGTAACCACAGAGTTAACGGCCGCCTACATTTAAACGCTCACTACCGCCACCTGCTGCCCCGGAGTGTGAAACAGCTGCCTGTGATGTCTCTTACCCATAGAGTAGACCAGGGGTCTTCAACGTTTTCAGGCCGGGGACCCCCAAACTGATGGGGAGATGGAGCAGGGACCCCCTACCACCTCGTAGGGTGGGGGGGTCGGGGCTACGACATATTTTTTATTTTAAACATGTACAAGTTACAGCGAGCATGGTGGGCCGTACCTTATTAACTGAGAACCAATGTCAATAATAACAATCTGTCAATTGCATAGTAATCATGTATTCAAGCTATTCAAAATGGATAGAATCATGATTTATTTTTTAACATAAATGTGAAAAATGAAAAAAGAAAATGAAAAAAAAAAAAACATTTTTTGAAATCTTTTTTTTTTTTTTTTAAGCAATAATTTCGCGGACCCCCTGCAGTACCTCCGCGGACCCCCTGGGGGTCGCGGACCCCCTGTTGAAGACCCCTGGAGTAGACTGTAGAAGCTCTTACCCCAGTGTTTCTCAAACTTTCACATTTCAAGGTCTCCCACTCTCCGGGTTCATTTGTACATTGTCAAAGTTACAGACTTCAACTTGTATGGGTCAATTTAGATTAGAACTCCCTAAAGTCCATGACTTTGAGAACCACAACTCGTCCTTGGGTATTATTTATTATGATCTTTTTCTCAAGTATTTCTACTGCCACACTGACATGGAAATCCTTACTAAGTGTAGGCCTATGGAAGTAAATTCAGAGCTCCTGGATCAATTACATTGCTTTATTTTTTCCTTATTCAACATGTCATATGGAGCCATGTAAACAAACACTCAAGTCAATATTGTTTTTTGAAAACATTTGAGGCGAGAAATAGACAATGCAGTGAGTGAGAATATATTTGGATCAGTGGTTTCTGAGCCAATTAATGGACTATACTTGCATTACTGTAAGTATTGAAATCCTTTTCAAATCAAATAAATTGATTTGTTGTTTTGGGTAAATGTATTAATTTTTGCACTTCGCATCACAGCTAGAAGGTCCTGGGTTTGATTCCCGCCGGGGGAAGCTGTGGGCGCTGGGGGCGTGTTCCTCCACCCGCGTCATCAGCACCCACACCCTAGGTGGGGTTGGCGATATGGCCTTTCTGTGGTGAGTTTGCATGTTCTCCCCGTGTATCCTTGGGCATAGGCCCTCACACAAAAACATGCAGTAGTCCTGGTTTCTATACTACCTCCCCCTAGCCAGCCGGGTGCTCCCCAATGTCCCCTGGCCCGGCAGGGGGAGAGCGGAAACCAGGACTACAGGTTAGGTAGTCACCGGGTGGGTTGCAAAAAACGTGGGATAAAAAATATAAAAAAAAAAAAAAGAAATATATTAATTTAAAGTAGCTGTGTAGCCCTCAGGTCAGGTGCTCCTCTGTCTTTTTGGAGCTGTGTGAAGCACAGGCTCCCTATACGTGGCCGTGTGGGTCTGTCTGTGTGTCTGTCTGTCTGTGTGTGTGTCTGTATGTAGCCTGAACTTCCTAAACTTCGGCACGCTACTAGTCCCACAGTTTTGCCACCACACACTCGCGCCATATGTCAAATCGACCGGCTTACTCGGGAATCGTGGGCTAGTAACTTGCTAAGAGAAAGGTTCAATAGTTTAATTGATATTAATTTATTAGTGAATTAATTTTCCCCATTGACTTATAATGGGAATCGCAAAAACTCACATTCAATTATTTGTCTCTCGCAAACCATAGGGGCTAGAGTTTCAAGACTTGGAGAGGAGGTTCATAATGATTTCAAGGATTAAATAAAAAATAATTGTGTCATTTGGCCGCATGGTGGCGCCATAACACCCCACTTTACGTTTTGGCCTGTAACTCTTGAACCGTAGGTCGGAAAATTAAAAATATTTTTTCCCTGGATTCCTTGGGTCATGACGCATCTCCCCATATAGGCCACGCCCATTTGCGCCATGATAGATTTTCCGCCATCTTGAATTTTCTCCAAAACACACTTTTTGCTCCTTTTCCTACATATTTTCTTCAAATGTCACAAAAATCGGTACACATGATCCACACACACACACACACACACACACACACACACACACAGCTCCACTTCACACGGGTGTGATTTTTATATTTAGGCCTATTTTATAAATGGGGGTCGAATATCATCATTTTGAAATTACATTTAACACCAAATTAGAAATGTTTTTCACACAACGCCTGCCCAATTTCAGCGTTTAGGTGTGCATGTCTGTCGTCTTTTGCAGGTAAAGATGAGATGTTATTTTATTTTTTTATTTGACATGTGGAGAACTGGTGTCAAAGGCAGTGCAGTGGCAGAGCTCAAGCCCTACCCTATGGTCCTGCCCAACCCACTCCCTGTGCATATCACCTAACAAAGGCATGTCATTTTATTGTTACTGTATTGTGTTATATTTAATTATTTCTACTGTTATTACTCTCAAACAATTGTATCTCTTGTACCTGTACAGATATATGAGATGTGTACCAAATACAAATCTTGAATCTTGAAAGGTGTCAGCTATACTCCATGTTTACTTTTTTAAATTCTCGAAATGCATAAGTGACAGCATAAACACAAAACAATTGTATAGTGGAATTAGGAGAAATAACCATTTACTTCATCACGTTTGCAGAAAATAACAATGTGGTTTCTTTGTTACCACATAAAGTAATCTTTGTCTACACACACAAAAACACATGCAGAATTGAATTCTGGCTTTTAATCGCTTTGCAGCGGCCGTGTACATGATTTAAAGTAAAACGCTAATGCATTACTTTAGTCAGGAACACTCACATCAAAGTAGATTTAACCATTTATTGCATAAACGGAATACAGTTAATCTTGGCGTTAAAGGGCTCCGCGTTCAGAGATGATCCCTGAATTTTATTCGAGCAGCTTGCTATGCAAAATCAGGGGACTTTAAGCAAAAAAAACCATAGGGATACTATAGTAATACAATAGCAGTACATTGACATTAGCTTGAATCAGCAGACATTAAATTGCAAGTATTTGAGCCAGACTCTGATCAAAAGCTGGAGGCTGGTGTGGAGGAGGCAGCTAAGCAGCAGCAGATCTGAAGCTTCGGATAAAAGACAAACAGAGCTATAGTGGATGCAAGCCGTATTTAAAGGAGCCTCCCTTACTGAGCGAGAGCTCTGATTGGATTAGACGTGAGTGAGGAGTATAAAGGAGCTGACTGACAGCTGATTACAGCTGAGTGTGCGAGACTCACGTGTCCTGCTTAAACTAACATCATTTTCTAGTAACAATTTATGACACGTTGCTTCTGGGCTGGCCAACAGTGTGGAAAACAATGTTCTTGTCATTACGTACATAGAATATTATTAAAGTCACTCATTTCTACAAACACCTTCCCCTCTGAGGCGTAATCGAGTGCTTTCCAGTTGAGGACGTTGCCAGGAGCAAAGGTCCTCCCCTCCATGTACGCTCGGATTTCACAGGGAGAGACGACCGCGTCCCAGAAGTGGACGTCGGTGATGTCCCCGACGAAGGACTGCTTGGTGTGGAAGCCGCCGCCGTACGTGTCCTGCTCCTGCCCCAGTATTATACTCGGCAGGCCGGTCACGGAGACGTTCGCCCTGAGGTAAGCCCGCAGACTGCGCTTGCCGTTGACCCACAGCTGAGTCAGGCCAGTGCTCGACTGCCACGTCCAGCACACCGAGTTCCACTCGTTCCGGCTGTCCGACAGGCCAGAGAAGTCGTGCTCGGCTCCCTCGACGTGCACCCTGTATTTGCCCGGGAACGACGGTTTGAACAGCAGCAGGTCGTTGTCGTGCGAGGGCGTGGCCAGGGAGAACAGGGACTGGCCTCGGTGCAACGCCGAGAAGTACCTGTAGGGATGGGACGATACGAAGATGTCATGTCACGATTATTGTGACCAAAATAATTGCGATATTATCGCGGTAATCAAAATATGCCTAATACTCTTAAAATGACACTTATTTTTAACCACTTGAATCCCTGCATTCTGGGGTGGAACAAATAGGTTTGGTAGAGAGTGAAAAAAGACTATCAAGTACGTTATTTCCAGGTCTGCATATGCTAACCTGACTGCGCCAGATATTGCAGCAGTGCGTAACGCTCTGCCTTACATCTGGGCTCTCTCGGGCAGACTCGATGTAAGGGGCGGGCCATTTTTTGAATTTCTTTAGCAGGTGATTGGATGTGGCCGTCTCTATCACAGTGTGGGAGTGCCAACTCCAACCACTCATATTGGCCTGTCTGCATGACGTTACACCCAGAATCCGCCTCCTGGGTTTCCACGTGGTCTGCAATCAGACTCTATTGGCTCAGAGCCGCTCAGAGCCCGCCCGTAGCTGCCGCTGATTGGTCCGGCCCGGGGCTTTACGAGCGTTATCAACTCCCACCGAGAGAGCTCAGATGGTAAAGTAGAGCGGTAGCCTACGCACTACTGCCACCATCTGACGAAAGTCAGGTTAGCATATGCTGCTCGGCAAATAAAAGTTGAATTGATCCCAGTGTATGTCGGAGGACAATTTCACGATAAATGTAATATCTGCTGATACGATTATTGTGAGTGTTTTCTTTTATTTAATTTCTTCACGATAAACGATAATAACGATTATCGTGCCCATCCCTAGAAGTACCTCAGGCACAGGGTCATGGCCGAGATGGGATTTGGCTCTTGGACGAGAGTTTTACGTAGGCTGCGTCGCCGTCCTCGGGGAACGAGAAGACCTTCCCCGATAGATCTGAAAAAGCAGGAGACATTTTTGATTACGGGGTGTATTTTCAAAGCCTTGTCTACAAAAAAAGTTCACTTGTGATTTTTCCCAGTATAGATTAGATAGACACCTTTATTATCCCAAGGGGGGAAATCAGTCGCCCAGAGGCAGCACAGCAGTTTACTTTAAGGTTACAAAGTTACAGAGAAGTATGAAAAAGAAAAAAATACTGTTGTGTACAGTCAAAAAGAGCAAGGCACAAAAAAGAAGAATATATACATAAAGTGTCAAAAGCAGTCAACGCTCATAACAGTGGCGTCAGTTCAGCAAAAGCTAAGGTATGGCAACATGACTGGTGTCTTGCACGTGCGCCTTCGCGTGCGTGCAAGACAACAGTCATGTTGCCATACCTTAGCAACAGGCATGATACATTTATTTTAAGAAGTACATTTTTTCCCCCCGTTTCTACGGCTGGATATGGCAGCCTGGAACAGTTGTTCAAGTGCAGCTAAACTTGGCATGTTAGTAAACGTGCCACAATTAACAATAATGCATTGCACCTGTGCAGCTGACCTGCGGAACCTGGGAATATACTATCTTGTCAAGATGGGGAGAATACAAGTGTGGAGAATATAATTATAATACTGTTAAAGTGACCATTTTGTAAAATTTAGCATTTGTAGTTATTTTACTGTAATTTAACAACATAATAACCAGCACAGATAGACAAAGAGACATTCGTGGATTTATATTTAAAAGTAACTTTTATTTCCCCCCCCTGGACCCAGGGTATGGCAGCTGCATACCCCTGCCTTACCCAATTGACGCCCCTGGCTCATAAGTGTCACATCACAACACAAATAGCAATAGCACAACTTGAATGCAGTCAATGCAGTGCCAAACAAAGAGTGTCAGTCAATGCTAGTCAGTGCTACACAGTACACAACAAGTATCTCACCACCAGGTCTAACACAAGCAATAATACTCAATACTGCCAACACAACCCAATAGTGCAGAGTCAAACAAAAGTGTCCATTGGTCAGTGCAAAAAAACAAAAAACACGAAAGGTGACAGCATTGCCACTGTATTGCAGACAGGACTCGAGTGTCATTTGGGGCATCAGGGGATGGTCATTGTCACTGTGTTAACCTCAAATTCACTTATTTTATGCACAATTTGTCACCGACTCTGAATAGTTTTTGCAGATTATTCTGATTTCATCGCAATCGATGCCTGGCCATCTACAAAGCTATTTTAGAAATGGGGTTTAAAGGAGTAGTCCACCCCCAAAATTATTTCTTTTCCTATTGATTGCTCACGCCATGGAGACTTGAGTTGAATAATATTTTTAGCTTTTTGTCGCATTCCTAAGACAAAAAATTGCTAACAATAAATTTAGCCCCATTGATTCCGAATCAGTAGGGGTAAATGTACTATAATCACATTTTTGTCTTAGGAATGCGACAAATACAAAACATATATATATTATTGAACTCAAGTCTCCGTGGCGTGAGCAATCAATAGAACATTTTTCATTTTGGGGGTATACTAAGTGGTAACCTATTTTTTGCCAATATATCCAAAAATGTAATACATTATATAATTATGCAATCCTCATGCAACTGATGTGCTCATCAAGACTCTCACCTTCAACATATGCTTTGGATCCTGGGAGAAGGATGAACAAAATCATGACAGATGCCATTATGTGGTCACTACAGTTCCTGGGAAATATGAAGATGCATTAATATTGATGAAGATTATTATGTTTATCCATTGCAAAACATTGCAACATGCCGTTTTTCCAAACTATTGAGCAATTAAGACGGTATAACATCAATGTAAATGATTCAATCTCACCTTGATGCTTGTTTTTGTGACAATGTTGAAATGAACATAGTTCCTAGAACTTCTCTTCACGAACAAAGCTTCTGAGACTGACTGGGTTTGTCCCCGTTGAACAAAGAAAATGTAGCCTCTCAATTTTGATTGGCTCATTGTCTTATTATGCAAGAAAACACAATGTATGGCATATTGCCTTTAATGTACAACATATGGCCTTTTGGCTTATGGTTCCGACAGAATGTTCATTTGAAGAAAGGAATGTTGACTTGTTTTTCTTTGAACATTTAGCACAAGCATTTGAGAGACATGGCTGAGTGTCGTTGTATTCCAGTCAGTCAGTCTTAGATCACGAAACTGCTGCATACAGATGTTTAGTTTTACCCCTTGTCAGCGGTGTAAAGTAACCTAACCAAGGACATTTATTCCTGTAGGCCTACTATACTTAACTTTCTTTTTTTTACTAGACTGGAGTCTTTCCAATTTAGAGTAGGCCTACTTTGACTTATACTCCATTACAATCAGAAGGACAATATCAGTCACCAAACCACTGACATAACATGTTTTCATTGAGTAACATATCTAAATATTGAATGAAGCAACTTTAAAAATGCTCTAACGGTTTGGGGTACACACGAAAGCCAGAGTACAAGTTAAAAATCACACCCGTGTGAACTGAGCGGTGGTTTACCCACCTCATAGATCATGTGTACCGATTTTTGTGACATTTGAAGAAAATATGTAGGAAAAGGAGCAAAAAGTGTGTTTTGGAGAAAATTCAAGATGGCGGAAAATCTATCCTGGCGCAAATGGGCGTGGCCTATATGGGGAGATGCGTCTTGACCCAAGGAATCCAGGGAAAAAATAATTTTAATTTTCCGATCTACGGTTCAAGAGTTACGGGGCAAAACGTAAAGTGGGCCGTTATAGCGCCACCATGAGGCCGAGTGATGTAATTATTTTTCGATTCATTGTTAAAATCATTATGAATCTCCTCTCCGAGGTTTGAAAAACTGTAGCTCCTATGGTTTACGAGAGAAAAATACTTGAAAGTGATTTCTTGCATTGTCCCATTATAAGTCAATGGGGACAATTAAGCGTCGTTTTTTGCCGATTACGTCGGCATGGTAAGGCGGATCGGAACGAAAGGTAATAGAACACCATTCCCGGCCGAGCCGCACATTTTGATGTATATATTGCGCGAGTGGCGTAAATGGTGCGGCACTAGTTACGCGGCGAAGTTTAGGCTACATACAGACACGGACGGAGACCCACACACACGGCCACGTATAGGAGCGTTGTGACCACCGCTCAAAAAGTGAATAACCCCTTAAGTGCATGACTGCATGGTCACTTAAGTATGGCTGCCAGCTGATAAACTAGTTTTCTTTTGTGAGCGGCTGACTAAAAACGCAGAGAGCAATTGAGAAAGGCTAATATAAACAGGTCTGAAACCTGTTTTATTTACGTTCTAGTGGCTCACTTAAAACCACTCCTACACATTACATAGAACATGCCCTCAGGGGGGTCAAGCTCCTCCTGACCCCACTAGACTACAAACACTGACACAGCTTAGTTTAGATTTAGAATATTCACACTTGTATTTGCCCTGCTTAAAATGTTTATTGAAAGGAGCACTTCCCCCATATTCAACCTTACCTTCATATAAATGGTCCTATGATGTGGCATCTCCATTTATGTGACTCTATATCAGTGGTTTTCATACTTTTTTTGTCTCAGGTCACCCCTGCAAAATGACCTTTTCATCCAAGGCCCCCCTGAATTACATTGATACTTTATAGAAACTTCACATTCATGTCATATGCGGTGCGTAAATATCTAATTACTTTCCCCCTAAGTTACAGTACGTCACAAGGAAAACTTAGAATATCATTTTCCATTAGGACAGATTGAAAATAACTTTCTATTTGACGTTTAACCCCAGCATCACTATTGTGAGGGGAAACATTTGCCAAAAAATAGCCAATCTACAAGCTCACAACAAGTCACATTGTGACGCGCTGTCGCTGTGAGCTTGTAGATCTGCTATTTTTTGGCAAAGAGATTCGATGTAGACCAGGGGTGGTCAGCATTTATTTTAATACTGACTACATTAAAGTAAGTGAAGGGTCACACATTGTACAATTGAATTGAAACTTGAAACACATAACACATAAGAATGATGTTAAAATTGCATAAATTAGACAATTTAGACACGCCAGACTACTTTACAATGAGGTCCTTTCACAACGAGACAGCTGTACAGTACTCTGGCCTACAATAAAGATATTATATTTATTAGTTACATAAAAGAATCTGCGTCAATGCCATATCATCTTTTAAATTAGCCTATACATTTACTGTATCTTATCTGACATGCACCCCTCCATAGGTCACTGATAAAACACATTAGATTATGTTATAAATAAGAACTCAAGGTTGACTATTTCACTGTTAAATTATAAACATAAAGCATGTGAGTACATCATACAGAGGTATACAGGTATGTACTGAAATGGTCAATATTAATTACTGTTAATTGGAGTCAAGTTAAATTAATTTATAGAATGTAGTTTCTTTAGGATTATTTCTCTTTTTAGGGGGTGGGTGGGGGGGGGGTCGTCATTTAGTTTTTCTTTGATGACTTTGAGGGCCGGATTGAGATGCTCAAAGGGCCGGGGTCCGGCCCCCGGGCCTTATGTTGCCCATATGTGGTGTAGACTGAAAAAGGACGAACCAAGGAGCCAGCCCGCTGTTCTTGCATTATTATTATTAATAACAATAATAATTGCAGCCAGGGTAGGAATTTCATGGAGGCCATGAAGGCCATGGCCGTCGTTGCCCCTCAGTTTGGCCTTGTGCCCCTCAAACCAATGGCATGACCTGAGGCCACAGTGGCCTTAATGCCTCAGCTGACTGTACCACTTTCTCCTCTGTCTCTTTCTTGTCATGTGTAGACACCAGTGTCTTTTGTTGAGATTATGAAATCTCAACTACCGCGAGTCCCCATCTTTAAACCAATCCAATACTTTGATTTGTGCACGGCTGAGCTGATTGTAAATACCATAATTTATCTATTTCACTGTAGATCAAGTTATCATCCCTAATCCTTAAATTGAAAAAAATCTTTCAATGAATTAAAATCTTGTTTTATTTATTGGCCTTCCTGCCCTGGCATTTGGCCTTTGTGCCCTAAAAATATGGACAACACTAAAGGCCAAGTGGCCTTGACCCTAAAATGACGAAATTCCAGGCCTGATTGCAACCGTCTCTAGATCAAGACGGCTTTTGCCCTTCTCCACGGGAGGTTTCTGTCCTCCCTGAGTCATGACATTGTTGGCATGTTTCTGTTTAGAACTCTAGTACTAATTATAATTGTACACATATACAATACATTAAACACCTTTTCATTCTTTCAAGAAATCACAACACAAGTGTGAACCAATAGCTTTTATTAATTAAAACATTAGTGGTTAAGCAACAAGTTATTGTATAGAAATCAGTTACTAACATGTGAAAAGGGCAAGGAAACAATCATGTCTGAGCTACACATGGTTTTCCATGACATGTTTCAGCATTGCTTAGTAGCACCAATGCCACTTTACATCAAAATTCTAAGATATCTCACAAAGGCACCTCTTAATCTTTCACTTAAAGTGTAATATTGGAGTAAAACCAGTAGATTTGTACTTTGGTCGTATAGCCTATAGAATTTCTCCGTGGCGGCTCCATATTGTGGTGTCTGTTTCTTGTATCGTGCAGCCTATACAAATATTGTTGGTCCAGGGAAATGCATTTGGATGGTTGAAAAAGAGAAGAAATGCTCACTAACTACAAGCATTAACCTGCTATGATGGTGATTCACATTATATACAAAAAAAGTGAATAAAATGTACTGTAATTGGGAAATATGTTTGATCTGCGACAACAATGGACATAAGAAATTAAAAGCATCTGAGAAAACTTTGGCAAACATTCATGGCAATTGTTGTATGAAAACAGCAATTTGTGATAACATTCTTACCAGGCACTTGTCTGAGACACACATGGACAGCTATAAAACAACAAGTGAAAATAGACAACATTCAAACTCTTATTAAAATACCATCATGCTGTATACAGTAGGCCTATGTATCCAAATATTATATGTATGTTTTAACTGATAAAGCTTAATTTAGGGGAACAAAGAACTGTTGCAAGATATTGTGAAGTGAAGTGCGGCTTTTGAATGTGACCTGGAGGAATGTATTGCCATAAATGGACACTAGGGGACAGTATAAGATCACAGGAAGAGCATCATTCTGTAACATTTATTTATAGCAAATGAGAAGATTGTTGAAACTCGTCGGCTGCCTGTCATACTCGGGTTCAAAACAGAGACAATGTTGACTATGATCAAAACTGGTTCATTCATAGACATCTGATGAAAATCCATAACTAAGTTGACAGGTTTTCTGATAACATTACATCCATTTCTTTTTCTTTTCTTTATTGTTTTTATAATAGAACCCTCGTATGATCTAAAAATAACATAAAGACAAACACTTGTGCATAAGCAAATATTTCCATGGTATTTTGTATTCCTGTAGAGTAGACCTTCATTTAAAGCACAGTTTCATTTAAGCAAAAATATATTTTCTGGATGTCAGATTAATTCCTTAAAATCATTGCAAGAAAATATTGCATTAAAGAACGTGTATACAAAAGTGACAGCGATCACATTCTCTCAGCGACCGAAAGGAAATTATACAGTATACACAGCCAGAATCCCGAGTGTTAATTTAACCCAGAGAGTACAAATAAAGCCAGGTCCATCTTTACACCATCGGTCACAGTAACACTCAGGGTCTTGCCATGTACGATCACAAACAATACCATACACAAATACAACAAATTACAGTGTGAGCTCATCGACTCATAGGAATCACAATAGATTTGCTGTGCCTCTATATAATGAGACTATTAACCACTCAAACCCAATATACTTAGTTGACTGGGGTCACCCAGGGATCTGTACTTGGTACGCTCCTTTTCCCCCTTCTACGCCAAATCTCTTCGAAGAGAATAACCGATCTACAATAAAAGTTCACAAGACGTCGCCAACGCATCGTGAGCTTATAGATCAGGGTCCCCCAATAGGCGGCCCGCGCTACTGTCTGGCCCACACCAACCCCAGTAATAATGGTGGTATAAGAGCAGCAACAACACTAGTATATCGTCGTTGTCGGGTGGAAATCTCGTATCTCCAAATGTGTACATTCTTTCGCAAGTCATACAAGGCCGTCGCACAAAAGTAGTGAAAACAGCAGATCTACAAGCACACAACGCCTCGCGGTGCGAGGCGTTGTGTGCTTGTAGATCGGCTGTTTTCACTAGTTTAAATCATTTTTAAAATGATAAATGCAAAACGAACGGTTTTGGACATACAAGATTTTCACCCGACAACAACGAAAACTGAACTGCCGCTGGAGTAGTGGGAACGCCGCCGTCGCCCCCTGCAATGTTGTGGCCCTCGGCTTGGTACCCTAGACATAATTCGGCCCTTGGGGAAAACTAATTGGGGAACCCTGTTATAGATTGACTATTTTCAGCGAAGAGATTTGCGGTTCACGTGGTTAAGTAAACTAAGGCAATAGGTAACACTTCACTATTAGTGCCTTAAAAGCCTGAACAAAATAGGAGTGGAAGGAATATTCACATGTGATGTGTAACATTTACAAAACACAAGACGTCTTGGGCCTCCTGATATAATCATGAATATGTATGCTAGGGAAGCCACAACCCAACTGCTTGTAGAAATCCTTGTAAATATAGTTTCATATAACTATATTCGAGTGAGGTGTTACTAAAACGGAATTATAATCAGGACATTAATAACACTCATACCTCCATTCAGCAGTAGGTCTTTTTTTTAAAGAGACACGGAAATTATGAAAACATTTGTTTCAAACAAAAATGGTTACACCCCTTTTTTGATCATTTAACCAAATGTGAGTTCAGTTGTTATTGTTGTTGTTTATCTTTGTTGTCGTATATATGTATTTATAGCATTCACAAATACGTATACACAAGATTCGCCATCTTAATGAAACATGCACACACTTCTGTTCAGATCAACTAAATCTCTCTCCCATGTTCAAAGTCTCTCTCCTCCTCTCTCCCTATATTCATGGACATTACTGGTATCCAGACCCAAACTCTAGAAACCAGGAATCCGTTTGTCAAACTGTGAGGATTCCTTTCCATCTACATTGTCAAATATTGTCTAACCCAGGTGAAGCTTTATTGACTGAAGGCCCAATCTGGAATTTCTCTGAACATATAAATAAGGGTTACATTTGGACACATGAAATAGTTTGGAGATGGAGAATGTTTTACCCCATCATGAATCAAAACATAATTCAATGTAAAACAAAATAAGAAACATACCAGTGTATACAAATCTATTACAGCCCCAAAATACAGCAAATACAGTTAAAAAATATACTTTACCCGTTGTATAATGTCAATCTAGAGCTGTGTCAATCAACTAGAATGAAAAACATGTCTCCACTGCTATCTATCTTGTATATTTTTGATGGTTAAATTTGTATCACAGATTGAGCCTTCAAACACAAAACCTTCATCTTAAAAAATAATCGTTTCAACACAGTAAAATCCTTTGCGTTCATTTATCAATTTGAGACCTATCACATCCCACAGGGGAACTTCAGTTTTCAGCTTGCCCACAGAGGAGCGTGGAGGGGGGAGCAGTTATAGGGGTTAAGTGACTTGCACTTAACCCCTAATTATTGTATTGGAACTCCAAGAGGGTACAACATGGAACCAAATAAGGGTCCCTTTGGTTAGAGTTGTACAATCTTGGAGTTAAACTAACAAGAGTTAAATGAACAGATCTGACCGTGTTATGCATCCACTTCGCTCAACTTTGCCAACGGGCCCTCTGGGTTGGGGATATAAGGTTTACGCATAAGTTGGTCTCCGCTATTTTTTCCTCAACCCCCTCCTCAAACTCCTTTTCCCTTTCCACTCTCTCTCTCTCTCTAGTCGCTGTCTCTGTCTCGGTCCTCGTCGTTCTTATGCAGAGCCTCGTGGCTGTCCTCCTCCTCTTCCTCCTCGTCGCCGACCTCGTCGTCGTCCTCCCCTCCTCCGCCGTTCATCATCTCCATCTCCACCTCCTCGCAGCCCTCCTCCACCTCGCCCTCCACCCCGTTGAAGGGCTCGGCGTCCAGGGACACCTCCACCATCTCGGTGGCCTGGACCACCTCCACGGCGCCGTCGCGGATCTTCTTGACGTGGAAGGTGAACGGCGGGACCTTGTACACGGCCGTCTTGGAGCGGGCGTAGACCACGTGGTCCGGCGTGAAGGACTTCTTCACGCCGGACTGCACCTTCTGCATCTTCTGCTTGCGCTCGGGGTTGACGGTCATGCGGGTGCTCAGCTTGCCCATCTTCTTCTCGATGTTGTGGCGCGTCTTCTCGATGTTGTCCTTGGTCTTCTGCCGGGACTTCTCAAAGTTCTCCTTGGTCTTCTCGTAGTTGGCCTTGGTCTTCTGCTTGGTCTTCTCGATGTTGTCCTTGGTCTTCTGCTTGGTCTTCTCCATGGAGGCCTTGGTGTTCGCCTTGGTCTTGTCCATCTTGTCCTTGGAGAAGACCGTCTTCAGGGTCTGGACGCGCTGGAGGCTGCTGCGCTTGATGCGCTCGGCGCGCGACTCCTTGGCGGACTCCTCCACCAACTCCCCTGCGAGTTCCTCCTCGTCCGAGGACAGGTCCACGTGGGGTTTGTCCTCCTTCTCCTCTTCTTCTACTTCTTCCAGTCCTGGCTCTTCAACGGCTTCTTTCAGCTCCAGGATGCTGCCTGCCCTGCTCCCCCTCGCCGATGCTCCCTCGGAAACCTTCATGGACTTGGCGATGGAGAGCTTGGAAGCAACCTTCACTTCGTCCTGCAGACAGCAAGAAAAATAAGGTGTTAAGGAACGTTCAGAAGGATTGGTATCGAATAACTTGGACAAACGAGAGTCCAATAAGTTAAAAGCTCAAATAGCCATGCAAATCTCTGCCCACACCGACATCTCGTTTCACATTTCTCTTCATTCCACAAATATAGAATTCTGCGCTTGAAAGCAACACTGACCTTTGACCTTTTCAACCCAAAAAGTAATAATCTCTTTGGGGCAGGGTATTTTGTAATGGCTAATTAACAGATCGTAACTAAGCTGTGCAAATGTGTACAGGAACAACTCTCTTTGAATGACTTTCAACCTATAGCATCCCATTGTGGGTATATGTCATATGGGCAAAACGTTTTAAAAAGAAAAAGCTTTTCAAAATAGCTGATCTACATGAAGCCCACAACATGCTGCAGTGTGATGTGCTTATTTGAGCTAAGAAATATTATATATATATATATATATATATATATATATATATATATATATATATATATATATATATATATATTAGGGCTGGGACTTTAACTGATTAATTGTGATTAATTAATTAGATTAAAAAAATGAACACATTTTAATCGCACTTAGTTTTTGCACCACAGAACCTTCAGTTTCGGGCATACTGATCATAGCGATGCACCAACCAAGAAGAGACAACAAACGCAAAGGGAGAAGTAGCCGATCAGAGCGCATTGCTTGGCCCATTGATTCACTCGTACAACAAAATGTCAAATATTTATATGCGATTAAAATGCGATTAATTGCGACTCATTGAGTGCCTATCCCGAACTAGTTCGGGATTATTATCGCATCCCAGAGTGCCTATCCCGAACTAGTTCGGGATAGAAAAAAAAAAGAAAAAAACATTTTTTTGAAAAAAATTTTTTTTTTAATTTTTTTTTGGACCCCATCAAATCTAGTGAACATGATTTCAATCGCGATTTTGCATGTTCCAACCCCATACAACCCCATCTAACATACAGGGCAGCCATTTTTGTTTACATAACATGTAAAACATAATGGCTATTATCTCAAGAATGCCTGAACGGATTTCCAATCGGATTTTTTTGTTTGAAAGCTGTGAACAAACTGCACAAATCCACTCCAATGCAATCCAGGATTGCATTGGATTTTTTAGAGCTCATTCTTCTCTGTTTTTTTCCCATGCATGAGGTGTGCAAGGTTTAATCGTGGCTAAATTGCCGAAAATAGATCTTCTAAAATGCTTGGTAGCCAATAGCTAACTTCAAGCTAACTTCATTCTCTTCCTGTACATGCACAAAGGAAAGTGTTCTGGCAAGTCATGGCTCCAGGGCTTGGGCATGCATTACCAGCATATCTCTATTATTCTATGGCCACTGGGCGCCCTCTAGTGGTGATAGGGTGGCACTAAATGAGTTAATTGCAAAGCCTGTAATTAATTTGATAATTTTTTTTAATCACATCCCAGCCCTAATATATATATATATATATATATATACTGAAGGGTTTAAGAGGTTAAGGTAGAGAAAAATGTGCATAAGCAAGCATGCACATATGCTTCCGTGTGAGCGTGACACACCTTAACCCTGAGATCCAGAAATGTCCCAGATCTCACAACAGGAATCCCCTATAGCAGCCCCCCCCCCCCCCCCCCCTCCCCCTCCCTCATTTCCATATTTCCATTCCTGTGTGTGTCTGACAACGTTACATTTTCCACTGCCGTGTGTCTCCCTCTGGCATGGGAAAGAAGACGGCGTGATGAACAACCCCGGAGCTTTGGACCAGATTCCACTTGGCCCTGGCCTCTCTGCCCAGAGGCAATCAGCGCACACCTCTATTTAGACTGGCTTTTAATGACTCCATTGTCTAGGAGCCACGATGATGATGATGGTGGTGCGTCATGTGCCTCATATGTCCAAAGGCCTGCGTTTGCGTGATTACACGTGCATCCGCACACGCAACACAAGTACACACATTTCACGTGCACAAACTGCACGAACAAACTCGCGCATGTACTGTAAGTGGACACGGGCGCGCGCACAGCACACAGGTCGGTTTTGCATACTTTCTGGGACACCGCATTGACTCAAATGGATTCCATATCTCTTCAAACCAAAACCTCCTTTTTACCCCCATAACCATTTGAAAATGCAGTAAAACGTTATTGGGGACGGCAATTTTGTCCCCAATTATACTTGTGTCTCCAATCAACTGGTTTGATGTCCAAGATTTGTCCCGAAATGCGGCCTCTCTCAGGAAATCATGCATGCACACCCTCACATGTGTGCAGGGGTGACGCACCAAATTCTGGGCCCTGGGAACTTTAACTATTGAAAAATAGCAGATAAGCTCACAGTGCGGCACCGAGTGCCTGAATATTTCAAATCCTTCTGAGGTTTTTTGAAAAAACTATGTTTCTATATCAGTGGTGCTCAAACCTTTTCATGTCAAGGACCCCCAAAATGATATGTATTCGGCCACGGACCCCAAATAAGGCCCCCTCCACCTTGGGCCCTAGTAACTCAGTCCCACTTTCCCCCACCCCCTTGTGACGCCCCTGCATGTGTGCACGCACGCACCCACGCGCACGCACCCACACACACACACACACACACACACACACACACACACACACACACACACACACACACACACACACACACACACACACACACGCACGCACGTACTTCTGGCTGAGGAGAGGAGAGAGCTCCAGGCCCTTCTTGTGCTGTATGGAACACGTTGACTCCAAGTCGTGTGGCTCAGTATATCATACAGGCTGACACATGTTCTCTGTCTGATTCCCTCTTTCCTGATTCAGAAACTCTATGGTATCACCTGGCTATTAGACGTATCGTCGTTGTCGGGTGGAAACCTTGTATGTCCAAAACCGTTTGTTTTGTATTTATCATTTTAAAAAATGATTTAAACTAGTGAAAACAGCCGATCTACAAGCACACAACGCCTCGCTGTGTGCTTGTAGATCTGCTGTTTTCACTACTTTTGTGCGACGGCCTTGTATGATGAAGCAGGGCTTTGCTTTGCAAAAAAAAAAAGTACAAATTTGAAACTTGGAGATACGAGGTTTCTGCCCGACAGTGACGAGGTTTCTGCCCAACAGTGACGATATGACTCCAGCACAAATGGATCCTATGATGTCGAGGCTCCTTTTCAGTGCGTTCTCCTTAACGCTTAGTTCTCCTCATATGACATAATCTAAAATAATCTATGTCTATCTGTCTGTCTTTGTTATGCCGTGCTGCAAGGTGGGGACGCATGGCTCTAAAATTAAATCACGTGTCCGTTTTGGATGAATCTTACATTTGTTTTCATATTGAAAGAATCAAATACATGTTTGCTTGTTTCCTAGCCCTACTACTTCAATGAACAATAAATTGCAAAAAATGCAGTTATGTCGTTAACAGAAAGAAACCCCACCATCAATCAAGTGGCGCATGTGATCTGCCACTGTATATTCAAGCCTATAACCGATTGTAATAAATCATCCATCATAAAATTAAAATAAAGGAATTTCATCATGATGTCCCACTAGAAAACCTTTGCATTTGACCATAATTATGCAATAATTAGAACGTCAAAACCTCAAATGTAGCACTTGTCACACCTCATGTTCCCTGTCAACACCCAGCACCACCACCTGATCTCTCTTTCTCTCTCTCTCTCTCGTTTGTTGTCCATTCCTTGAGCCAATCCCTTTTCCCATCCGCCTCCTCCTCTAACTTTCCTCTCTCTCCTCGCATTCCAGGGGAGGAAGCCTCGCTTTCCTCCTTTGTGGGTTCTGTTCCCCTCTCGTACGTACAATGCACCGGCTTGTTAATGGAAAAGGCGAGGTTGAGGGGAAAGGGGGGGTGGGGGGGCTTTCTTCCTCTTTCCATCACAGCTAAAGCCACTGACTCACACCCGAAGCACAGCCAGCCGGAGCGCACGTCCGACCGGGGCTCCTGCAGGTCTGTACAAGGACCAGCAGCACTCTAGGTATTGTTTCTCTCTCTCTCTCTCTCTCTCTCTCTCTCTCTCTCTCTCTCTCTCTCGGGGGCGTCACAAGGGGGGGAAAGTGGGACTGAGTTACAAGGGCCCAAGGTGGAGGGGCCTTCATTATGTTATACTTGAGCTATTGAAAAATAGCAGATATACAAGCTCACAGCGCGGCACTCGGTGCCGCGCTGTGAGCTTGTGAGCTTGAATATCTTCTGCTCTTTTTGAAAAGTCGTGAAAATGTGTGCAAATCTTTGAATATGTGTATTCTTTAACCGAACATTTGTAACTCAAATTTTGCTTCTGGGGGGTCCCTGGAACTAAATATTTTGACATGGGGGTCCGTGGCCAAATACATATCATTTTGGGGGTCCCTCACATGAAAAGGTTTGAGCACCACTGACATAGAAACATAGATTTTTCAAAAAACCTTAGAAGGATTTGAAATATTCAAAGACTTGCACACATTTTCACTTTTTCTTCAAAAATAGCAGATCTACAAGCTCGCATATCTGCTATTTTTCAATAGTTAAAGCACAACATGTGAGTGGATCCTTGTACCCAGGGCCCAGAACTTGGTGCGACACCCCTGCTCTCTCTCTCTCTCTCTCTCTCTCTCTCTCTCTCTCTCTCTCTCTCTTTTCCTTCTCCCTTGCACAGGACTTGCGAAAACAGGAACACACCGACGCTCGAACAAAAGGAGCCAGGGAGGGAGGGAGGAGGGGGGCGTAGGTTGAGAGGTGAGGTTTCGCCTGTCATACTGTACAAATTAATTAATAGCACAAGTGGGATGATGCCTCAGATAATGTGTGGAAAAGCCATCTGCCTGGGGAGGAAAGTGATAGCATCTCCCAGTGTTTGCCTGGAAGATCTATTGTGTATTGTTGCCGTGTGCGGTTTTATGGAGGTATTGTGTGTGTAGAGCTATCAGGGGTGAACTTGCCCTTGGATAAGCCTGAACATCTGCTGGGGACAGTAAAGGGCCTCACTGTAAGATCATTAAGCATCAAAGACAAAGTTGATGATTTCTTTCTGTACAAACACTCAACCCACACATACAGTTTTTGAAACTTTTTGACGAGCCCCCCCCCCCCCCCCCCCCAGCAAGCACGGTCAGGACCTGGATCAATCGGTGACGTCTCGATTGGGGCCAGATCGCAACCCATATAGGGATGATCTTGACGTCATTACCAGGACGTCACATGGACTTTTCTGTTTCACAGGATTTTTGTTGGTTGGAATCAGGTGATATTCTAGGCCAAATAAATATCATGACTAGTTAAGATATGTCCCAGAATATAACCTTATATGCTCATAATATGACGTCCTGGTAATGACGTCAAGATCATGCCCATATGGGCTGTGATCTGGCCCCAATCGAGACGTCACTGATTGGTCCAGGTCCTGACGTGCTTGCTGGGCCCAAATAGGGACGTCAGGTTGAAAGTGGTTGAACGGCTTGTGAGCCAATTCCATATTAGTACTGCGACGGTGTTCCACTCTGAGAGTTGCAGACCTGGTTCTTTGGTTCCATTTGTACACTCAGAGTTAAAGGTGATACACCATGAAATTTCACTTTTCCTATTTTAAAACCTTTTTTGGGGGTCCCACTAGCACCTTCTATCCTCACAAAGTCCCATTTCTGACCGTTGTGTCTTTCTCTGGTTTTGAGAAGGCGAAGGTTAAAAGTATCCCACGGGTTCTCAAAACAGGCTTTGCGGCCGATTGTGACGTCATCTGCCGATTGTGACGTCATCATAAAAAAAGAATCTAATTTTTTTTTTTTTTTTTTTTTTTTTTTTTAATCAAAAAAGATTTTTTTTTCAAAAAGATGCGCAGTTCAGGCCAAAGGTGGTACTGCAGCTGAAATGCTCTGAGAGCCATTCAAAAATGAGGGAGGCTCTCTATTCAGGAGTGGTAATTTAGCCTCAAACCTTGAAAAACGTTTTTGGGACATAAACAATATGACATAAATACTTTTTAAATGCATGGTGTATCACCTTTAACTCACTGAACGCCATAAACGACTATTACGTCTTTGGTCTCCAGTGCCATAAACGCACTTTACGTATTTTTAATTAATCAAAAGTTTTATCTTTCATACCATAATTGTAATTTCAAAAAAATCACTCTAGAAGTTAGCCATAAGCCTCCGTGACCGGAGCGCCACGACAGATTTGACTGTAGCACTGGTGTAACACAGTCCGACGGGAAACCAGTATAACCGAACATTGGTTCCGGCCGTTTTAATGTTAATCTTAAAACGTTCGTTTATACACTTTCCAAAGTATAAGTACTCAAAAAACTCGAAAAAATAACTCGATTCCATTCGGCCATCAAAGCCCTTGATAGCGATCGGCAGGGCTCTGAAGTGTTATAGCATGTTAGCAAAAAGGCCTGGCACTGATGTAAACAACTAGGCCACTATCAAAAAAAATGGACGTGTCTCTTCCTTCTTCTGTTTGTTGATCAGATAGTAGGAGAACACCACCTGGTGGTTTTCAAAGGCCATTGCACTCCAGAGAACACACAGTCCCATTGCCAGCATAAACATATCACAATGATCAAGACATCTTACACATTCACGTTCTATTGAAGCCCAAATCTAATGATAGGATATATATATATAAATATACATGTTTTCCTTTGTAAGAGGGGTAGGGTGGCTTTCGGTAGAAGCATAGATTTATATATGTAATTTAAGTACAAAATATGATTTTGGCCCCCATAAAAAGGTAAAATTAAACAAAATGGATGGCATCAGTTTTGTAGATTTTTAATAAAGGGTGGCAAGGGTGTCCTTGCACATAACACATTTGAGAACCACTAGTAGTTGGACTCCTAGTATGCCATAGTGTCGGTGACTGCTCTCCATTCCGACATGTCACCACTCCAACATTAACTTCTTATTGTTGGAGTGGCGACACTTCCATAGAGGTTAAGTTTAGGGTTAGGGTTAGAGATAGGGTTAGTGTCGGAATGGAGACATGTAACCCATAGTGTCTTCGTAAATAAGTGAAAACCTGGAGACTTGGGGCTGTGTTTTGATTTTCTTAAGTGACAGTTCTTATGCCTTAAAGGGCCACTTCACCTCTGGGACAACCAGATCTTATTTGTTGTTTGGGACACGATCAACACAATCCTGAGTTATTTTTTGTGTTCAATCTGTGTTTTTAGATATTTTAGTATTTCAGTATGTACTAGTGATGCATTTTGCATCATCAGTGATGCGTTTTGCATCATATGATGCAAAACGCATCACTAGTACATACTGAAATAAAATATCTCAAAAAACAGATTGAACTCTGTGTTGATCGTGTCCCAAACAACAATAAAATAAGATCGGATTGTCCCAGGGGTGAAGTGGCCCTTTAACTTAAATGTCCATACCATTCCGACTTTCCGACGTGCAGCTTTCCGAACTCTAATTCGGGGTAGTGTTTTTCAGAAGATGTCATTTTGTAGTTGAACCGGACCTTTCCGACAAAAAGTTTAGTGGTCGGAGACAGTATGGACAGGCCTTTAAGTTAAGGCATAAGGGCTGTTACTTAAGGCAATCAAAATAGAGCCCTTGATGTTCAGTAACTGGGTATTACGATCAAAATAAGAACATTATCATGGCGCGTAAAAAAAGCGAATCTAAAATTTGCTACGGACAAGACGTGGCCACGCGGACACATCTGTCCGTGTACGGACACACCGACGACCCCTGAGCATTTCGAATCAGAACGGTCTCTGGCACTCTTTCAAAGCACAGGGTCAGGGGCGTCACAAGGGGTAGGAAAGTGGGACTGAGTTACTGGGGCCCAAGGTGGAGGGGCCCTAATAACTTTATCTATTGAAAAATAGCAGATATACAAGCTCACAGCGCGGCACCGAGTGCCGCGCTGCGAGCTTGTAGATCTGCTATTTTTGAAAAGTTGTGAAAATGTGTGAAAATCTTTGATTATTATGTATTTTTTAAGCAAACATTTCTAACTCAAATTCTGCTTCTGGGGGGGTCCCTGGAACTAAATATTTTGAGATCGGGGTCCGTGGCCAAATACATATCATCTTGGGGGTCCTTGACATAGGTTTCTTGCACACATTTTCACGATTTTTTCAAAAATAGCAGATCTACAAGCTCGCAGCGCGGCACTCGGTGCCGCGCTGTGAGCTTGTATATCTGCTATTTTTCAATAGTTAACATTCATGGGGGGCCCGCAGTGAATCCTTGTACCCAGGGCCCAGAATTTGGTGTGACGCCCCTGCACAGGGTCAGCCTTACTGAGTGATGGCCCCGCGCAGCTGGAAGGGATTGGGTACGTTCAGCACCGCGCGAACCCGTAGGTCAGCATGTACGCGCCGTCGGCCAGGGAAACCCCAATTATTCACTTCAAAGCACTAGAGGTCAAAGTTTAATGTGCTTACATAAGAAAGATTCTGCAGAAGCGGGGGCAACGGGGAATGTGTGTGTGTGTGCGTGTCTTTGTGCGTGTGTGTGTGTGTGTGCGTGCGCGTGTGTGTTTAAAGTACATGGAAAAGACTGTAACGGGAAGTGCAGGCATTCACCTTGGCGCGTTGACTTCCTGACCCCTCCTAATTTAATGGGACATTGTTCTCGGAGAGGCAGGCGCGTCAAAGACCGGAAGGTACAATGAGAACCACGGAAAATAGTGGAATGAGGTACGTAATGGTGCATGTGTGTGTGTGTGTGTGTTTGTGTGTATTTGTGTTCGTGCGTGCGTGCGTGCGTTTGTGTGTCGTGCTTGCGTGTGTGTTTGTTTATTAGATGGGTTGTCTAGGCAATGCGGGTTAAGTTTAATTTTGTCCCGGCTCAGGCAAAAGTTGCACAAGTATAACATTTCCATGGCTTCTTTGCACACAGACTGTAAATCGCAAAATGACAGGCCGGGGGAAAGAAAGGGAGGTTTTGTTGCAAAACATCGTTATAGCCGGCGATGGGAGTAGTCGTTCTACGGTTGATGTTTTTCATGGGGCTGCACTAACATATCTTATCTTCACGCTGATTCGAGACGTATGTGTTTGCATGTCGTCGTTGTCGGGTGGAAACCTCGTATCTCCAAGTTTCAAATGTGTACATTCTTTCGTAATAAAGCCCTGCTTCATCAGACAAGGCTGTCGCACAAAAGTAGTGAAAACAGCAGATCTACAAGCACACAACGCCTCGCACCGCGAGGCGTTGTGTGCTTGTAGATCGGCTGTTTTCACTAGTTTAAATCATTTTTTAAATGATAAATGCAAAACGAACGGTTTTGGACATACAAGGTTTTCACCCGACAACGACGATGTGAGCGTGCGTGAGTGTTGCGCAGCATTCATACTGTAAGTGTGGGATAGTGGAACGCAGTGGCGGTCACAGAGACTCTGAGCACAGTGGACACATGTGTGCTTAGTACACAGTCTGCTGTTGTCCCTAGCAACAAAACCACAGAGAAACTCCCTTCAGTTCAAAAGCCAGTGTGGTCTGGATGCAGCCTCGCTCTCTGTCTTTCTCTCTCTCTCTGTCTGCCTGTATGTCTGCCTCTCTCTCTCTCTCTCTCTCTCTCTCTCTCTCTCTCTCTCTCTCTCTCTCTCTCTCTCTGTCTGTCTCACTCTCTTCCACTCTCCTTCGCTCTCTCTTATTGCGACTGTAGGACACACATAGTATGAAAACCTGCAGATCATGTCTGTCCGTCACGTGTCATGTCACGCTCCATATATGGCCAAGATCCCCGATGTCATCAATATTAAGCGATTATCTGGGATTTTTTTCCCATATATGGTCTGTGCGTCAGTCACGCCTCACGTCACGCTCCGTATGGCCAAGATGCCTGAAGTCATCAATATTGGGAATACTGGGAATGCCCATATATGGACATATTGTGTCAGTCTCATGATAACCAGCGTGGTTGTCACGGCGCGAGTCACACTTGCAAATTAATTCCGTCCATGTCCCTTTTATGCCCATATAGAGATCGCTGATGTCATCAATATTAAACCCATATCTGGGAATGCCCATATATGGAAATAATATTGTGTCAGTCTCTGTTGTTTCAGCGCAACCTCGCTTCTCGCCCTTAGGGCGTCTGACTGGCGATTATTGTTGCATTATAGCCTACTTTATTTACTCGTATATCTTCTCCTCTCTTTTTGTCTTTTTTCCACGCTCTCATCCTACTTCTTCCAGTGGCGTCAGTTCAGCAAAAAGCTAAGGTATGGCAACATGACTGCTGTCTTGAACACGTGCGAAGGCGCGCGTGCAAGACAATAGTCATGTTGTCAACAGGCATGGTTAATTTATTTTAAGAAGTTCAATTAATCGTTTCCCCCTGTAGCCAAGGTATGGCAGCTGCCGTACCTTGCCGTTCCCAATTGACGCCTCTGGGTTCTTCCTGGGTTTTTTTCTCATTCCTCTCCTGGCCCTCTTAGTCATGGAGAGAATGGTGCAGCAGCACCACTGACTCATGGCTAGTGGAAAAGTCATCTGTCTGAAAGGTGTTAACAGTGCCTCTACTCTCTCTCTCTCTCTCTCTCTCTCTCTCTCTCTCTCTCTCTCTCTCTCTCTCTCTCTCTCTCTCTCTCTCTCTCGTGCACGCATTAGGCTAAAAGCCATACCACCCACTTTGTGAGTGTGTGTGTGCCTCCAGGTGTGTACATCCTCTCTCCAAATAATATATTGTCGTTGTAGGTTGGAAATCTTGTATGTCCCAAACTCTTCGTTTTGCATTTATTATTTTAAAAATGATTTAAACTAGTTAAAACAGCCGATCTACAAGCACACATCTGCTGTTTTCACTACCTTTGTGCGACGGTCTTGTATAATGAAGCAGGGCTTTACTTTGCGAAAAAAAAAAAAAATTTGAAACTTGGAGATACAAGGTTTCTGCCCGACACTGACGATATACTCTTTGGCACAGATTTACAACAGAGAAAAGTTACAACACACTAACCTTTTAGAGAATGCACTCATGTGATATTGTGTAGTGCAATTCTGCAGCCTTGGCTATAGCAACTATCATTCATGGCCGAAAAGGTCTCAAAGGTCCAAAACTATGTCTATACTTTCTTTTATCAGAAAAAAACATAAAGCATCGGCATGGAACATGCGACGCGCATCCATCCGTGAATCATACATCACCCAATCCAATACGGTTAGAGACGAGGTAGCGCTGAACAAAGTAACTGCCAGGGTGGTTTTCAAATTAAGCCCAGGCAGGGACGTGCAGAGAATGTTAGAGAGGCAGGGGGCTGAAAACTTTGGTGAAAATATTGAAAATAGCATTTCTTTCAACATAAGATGCTGCATTCAAGTTCAGGAGTTTGGACAAGACAATTTCTCTCAAATGCTTCGGGTATGGCATCGAAAGAGGGCATTTTCATTGCTTTCACCATAGTAAAAACTGCATTCATGGTCTGGAGAGGGCACTTTTTACAGACGGATAAAAGGGCAGGGGCTCAAGCCCTCTTTGATGTCTATGTGTGCACGTGCCTGAGCCACTGTCTGTCACTGTGTTGTTGTTTGTGCGTGTGTGCGTGCGTGCGTGCGCAGTCTGCGCACGTTTCATCTGCTGAGATCAGCTGGCTGAGACACCGTGCTGTCAGCACAAACCAGTGGTCTCTCTTTCATAATATGCTTACACGAGGGCCCTCTCCTCACCAGCTGTCCTCTCTCCTGTGTGCCCAGTGGTGGAAAAAGTAAAAAGTATCAATACTGCAATGTAGAAATACTCCGGTAACAAGCAGAAGTCTGGAATTCCAAATTTACTTGAATAAAAGTACAAAAGTATTGGCATCAAAAATATACTTAAAGGAACCAAAAGTAAAAGTGGTCATTATATAATTTCAAAATGTCAAATGTATAAAAAAATTATTTGAAAATAGCCGATCTACAAGCTCACAATGTGTCGCATCGCAACACATTGTGAGCTTGTAGATCGGCTATTTTCAAATGGCCGAAATGTATGTAGGGCTGACGTGGTTAATGTATGTTTTGTGACTGAGTGACTAGTGACTGAAGTTTTCAAATAATTGTAGTGGAGTAAAAGTACAATAATTGTCTCTGAGATGTAGTGGAGTAGAAGAAAAATTTGAAACAGTACAAAGTACAAATGCCTCAGAATTGTACTTAAATAAATCTACTTCGTTACTTTACACCACTGCCTGTACTGAGGCACACCCTCCATGTCCCCTGAAGCTGGCATGTGCTTTTCTAAACATATATTGATTTCCTGTGTGGTTCAAACATTTAATTTGTTTAGATTACCTTGTGTTAGCATATTAAGCCCTTATTCGCTACAAAGCTCACCTTAGTTTAAATAATCAGATAAAGGTACTACTACTCATTAAACCTAGGATAAATTCTAGGATGCCTTCAGTCATTATGAATTCAGTCACTTGAATTCACAAGTTTTTAGCTAGGCTTAAAAGTGTGTGGTTACCTTATTCTTTTGTATTGTACTGTTTCAACTGATAGCAGCTGTTAGCGTTGACCTAAAATACCTATAAAATAAAGTTTCTATTTTATACGTTTTGTCATTTGTTTGATCTTTCCCTGCCCTGGTTTTTATTTAGAAGCACATCTGAGTCTAAGCCGTATGAAATGTGCTATATAAATAAATGTGACTTGACTTGACCTATAATTTATTCAACACCAAATGCATAAATTCCATTGTCAATCTGCGGTCGGGAACCCATAGTGTGCGAGGGTGCGTGAGCCAATTTTGAAACGATCCAGCAGAGTGCATGCACCGTTTCAATACGCAGTCTTGACAAGAAATGACACACTGCAAAACATTTTAATAAAAGACAGCGCATCGCGTTGTGAGCTTGTAAAGATCTGTTATTTTTTCGAAAGAATCCGATACCTTTTTTTGCCTGCGTCATGACATTCAAAGTGGGGGACGCCATGCAGGTTTTGAAAAGTGGTTAATGTTTCCAGACCAGAGGAAAAAGCTACTTCACTGACAAACAGCCGTGTGTCAGAGGGACCTGGTATGACCGCACAGCCCCCCTCCCCACACACCCCCACGGCCCCACACAGAGGCGTCAACTGGGCATGCATGCAAGGTATGGCAGCTGCCATGCCTTGGCTACAGGAGGAAAACATAAAATGTACTTATTAAAATTAGTTAATCATGCCTGTTGCTACCAGTCATGTTGCCATACCTTAGCTTTTGCTGAACTGACGCCACTGCCCCCACACCCCCACCCCGTGGTAAGATGGTCTCAGCCTGGAGAGGTGTGTGTGTGTGTGTGTGTGTGTGTGTGTGTGTGTGTGTGTGTGTGTGTGTGTGTGTGTGTGTGTGTGTGTGTGTGTGTGTGTGTGTGTGTGCGCGCGCGCACGCGTACCTGTACGTGCGCTACAGTGAGACAACATTGTAAATGATGTATCACATTGTGCTGTCTGTCTCTCTGCCAATATGTGAGCCTCACTGTCTGTCGCGCGCATGTGTGTGTGTGCATGCGTGCGTACAGTATGTGTGCGCGAATGTGTGCACGTGTGTGTGCGTGTAGGACACGAACCGCACCGTGGAAGCTTTCCGTCCTCGGCCCACAGTGCAACCACTCATCAGCCAATGTGTACGGCTCTTTCACATCTGTGTCTACTTGCTGGACCCACGGAGAGAGAGAGAGAGAGAGAGAGAGAGAGGGAGGGAGGGAGAGAGAGAGAGAGAGAGAGAGAGAGAGAGAGAGAGGGGGAGAGAGGGAGAGGGAGAGGGAGAGGGAGAGGGAGAGGGAGAGAGAGAGAGAGAGAGAGAAACAGAGAGGGAGAGAGGAATCCCTCTCTATAACACACCCGTCTCTGTTTTCTATTTTCCTGTTCAAACCCAACCCAAAGACCTGAAACTCCCCTACTGTGGAAAAGCCGAATGCGTGTGTGTGTGTGGGGGGGGTGGGAGTGCACGCGTGCGTGTGCACATGAATTATGTTTTATGGCCTGCATTTAGATATGTAAGGTACACAAGTACTACACATACACATTAGACATATCTACACTAACATGCAGCCAGCTATAAGTATACCGGTATGTGAACACACACACACAAACACACACACACACACACACACACACACACACACACACACACACACACACACACACACACACACACACACACACACACACACACACACACACAATGAGGGGATTTTCCTGCAAAGGGAGGGAGGGAAACACAGGGAATCCTCATGCTATAACAGCTGATGTCGGGCCAGCGGCGAGGGGTGTTCCCAGTGGTGTCAAAACTCAAATGTTTTACTTAAGTAAAAGTATCAATATTGCAATGGTATATTGGTATTTTGGTGTGAGACCAAAATACCCATGAGAGTGGAATCCGCGTTCCGCCAATGTATTTCAATGAGAGTGAAGCGGTTTCATGCCAGCAGAGGATTTCTGCAAAAAACGCTCCCTTATCATTGAAATGCATTGGCAGAACACGGATTCCACTCTCATAGGTATTTTGGTGTGAGGGCACCCTTACAAGTAGAAGTCCGGAATTCAAAATGTTCTTGAGTAAAAGTACACAAGTATTGGCATCAAAATGTACTTAAAGTACCAAAATTTAAAGTACAAAATGTTTGAGAATAGCAGATCTATAAGCTCACAACGCTTATTATTTTCAAATAGCCTAGGAATAAAATAGGGCTATTAGTGGATTAATGTATGTTTTATCCACCTCTTTCCGAGGGAATTTACTGGGGAAATTTTTGCACCACACTTCCGGTTAACAGCAGACATACAAACTCACGTCGCTTCGCAGATGCAGCCGTTGTGAGCTTGTAGATCACACTCGGCTGCGGCGCCGGAAGCTCCGTGCAACTTCTGCGCAATGCACGATGGGATGTTGGAAAGTTGTGGATAATATAATCATTTATATCTGCAAAGTACCGGTAACTAGTAACTAAAGTTTTCAAATAAATGTAGTAGAGTAAAAGTACAATATTTGGATCCAAGGAGTAGAAGTAAAAGTTTTGGAAATTGGAATTACTCAAGTAAAATACAAATACTTCAAAATAAGTAAAACTACTCAGTTACTTTACACCGCTGGGTGTTCCTGCACAGTGAGAAGACTGTGCGTTAACGCGCCGTAACTCAGAGAGTGTGCAAACACAAGCAGAGGTTCTATATTTGTACACACTCTCAAGAGTTAAAAGAACACTCAGGATTTCCCAGCTCCGGTGTAAATGACGACTCTGTTGGGCTCTGTTGAATCGCTCTCATTTACATCATATAATAACGTGTTTAGTGGAGGACATCCCCCCCCCCCCCCCCCCCACACCCCCTGTACTTTACTGTAGAGTGCACACATTCAGCATGGACGGTCCAAATATCACTTCTGGTCTATTTTTGATGGGAGTTTCATATCTGCCTGTGGCTGAGAGTACAAACGTATAGGCCTAAATCTGGAATTTTTGAATTCCCCCCACAGAATGCTGTATTCATGGACATGGTATATAGCCTACGGTAACATTTGGGTTATTTAGGTTTAGGCTTTCTTTATCAGTACATCTTGTGTACAAGAACAGTGCCGTGTTTGTGTGTGGCAAGCTGGCAGGGAAGCGCAACTCCAACAGGTTGGTATGGGGACGCCTGCGCAGGCTGCGCGGCAGGGAGCAGAGCTAGGATGGATAGTGTGTGTGTGTGTGTGTGTGTGAGCGCGTGAGTGTGTGCGAGAGAGAAAGAGAGAGAAAGGGGGAGAGAGAGAGAGAGAGAGATAGTGGGAGTATAGCCAGAGAGAGAAAGGAGAGACTACTATTCACGTCGGGTGTGCGTGCGTGAATAGTTTGTGGGAGCTCAATTCTCATGTAAACACCATGGGAATGCGTGTGACTGTCGGCCACTGTCGGCATCAAACCCTGGGGAGAAACATTTTTGTGCCGCTGTCTCTTTCTTTCCATTCCCGAGTCTCTTCACTGGCTCTTTAATCACCGACGAGGGACCCAGAGTGAGGGAGCGAGAGAGAGAGAGAGACAGAGAGGGAGCGCTGGGTTTGCTATATAAAGTGATGGCATGCCACAGGTCCCCAAGGGGGGGCAGATGAGTCACCAGGCTGCACTGGAGCAACACTGGGTTCACTGGTTTGTTGGTTCATACTTGCTTTCTTTGTTTTCTCTTTCTGGCCTCCATTTTTTCCATCCTTCCTTGTGCTCTCTCTCTCTTTCTCTCTCTCCCTCTCTCTCTCTCTCTCTCTCTCTCCTCACCCAGGTACGCACTTTTGCACAGCATTCACAACTGTATCCCTCCCTAGACACGCACAAACACTCTTCTACTGTACTAGAAACACTCCTACAGTACTCAACAAAACTCCTATTATAACTCCACTTATAGATTTCCCTTGAATCTTATAAGATGGAGAGGTTCTACACAAAGTAACTATAAACGGGGACAGGGGTGGACTGGGCATTTGGCATACCGGGCATATGCCCAGTGGGCTGGCCATTAGTGGGCCAGTGAAAAAAAATGTGGTCTGCCAGGGCCGAATTTATGACCCAGTCCAGAGGCGTCAATTGGGTATGGCAAGCTATGGCAGCTGCCATACCTTGGCTACAGAGGGAAATACGCGCGTGAGGGCGCGCGTGCAAGACACCAGTCATGTTGCCATACCTTAGATTTTTCTGAACTGACGCCGCTGACCCAGTCAAGGCCCTGAACAGGGACGATAGGTAGAAAAGGTAAAAGGTTCAAAGAAAGAAATGGCGTGAAATATGTTTTGATATATTTGTACAAGTTGCCTAAACTGAAAAAAAAAGAAAGAAAGAAATGGCTGGTGGCCAACCCTGAAGTGCAACATTTCCGAGTCACCAGCTGCTTTGTCTCACTTAGAGACATTATGAAACATACAATGATGATTGACTGCACAATTATAGTCAACTCAACTAAACACCGTTTTTCCACTGTCTGTACCGGTATATGCATAAGAGCATAGCTTGTGAGTGTGAGTGTGTGAGTGTGTGTGTGTGTGTGTGTGTGTGTGTGTGTGTGTGCGTGCGTGCGTGTCAGGATCTGTTTCTTCAATGATGGCTGAATCAAATCCCTCCAATTCCGGAGGCAAGCAAAAATCCTATCTGGATTACTCACGTTTCATACACAATAGACAACAGGATAGCTGTAGGACACATGCTCCTCTGAATAGGTTCCTTGGGAGGACACTTGCTCCTCTGAATAGGTTCCTTGGGAAGAAAGCCAAGGGAGACGTTCCTATATGGCTACTGGTGTTGTTTTTGACAGCAAATTTTGATTTCGTTTTAGTCATAGTCTTTTGAATAAAATATAGTTTTAGTCATAATTTAGTCACCTGAAAAGTATTGGTTTTAGTCTCATTATAGTCGACTAAATATCATAAGATTTCAGGCGACTAAATCTACAGTTGATTTAGTCGACTAAAATGTATATTGGCAGGCCTTGATGGCATTGTAATGACTGATTTTACACTTGGTTGTGTGCTGAAAATAGCAGATCTACAACAGCGCTGCGACGCGTTGTGAGCTTGTAGATCTGCTATTTTCAGCACGCAGCACCTGAGAGTAACCAAACATAAAATGACTCTCTTCTCCACTAGTCCCTCCCTAACGTTTTAGTCTAGTTTTTATTTTGTTGACGAAATTGTCAATATATTTAGTCTTAGTTTTAGTCACCACAGCTTAGTTTTTGTTTAGTTTTTATTTAGTTTTCGTCAGTGAAAAAAACACAGTCGACCAAAAATCTTCGTCATAGTTTTAGTCGAGGAAATCAACACTGATGGCTACCAGTATAGCCTGTAGTTGTAGTAGCTTCTATTCTAACGAATCTAACGAGATTCAGACCACGCCGTTAAGGCTGTGTAAATAAATGTGGCGGGCGAAAGCAGGATTTGTCTTTTGCAGCCGATGCGTCAAGCTAACATCACTGCTAGCATCTATTGTTCTAGCTTTCGTGGAGGGACACGCATGAATCTGGTGCAAAACGAGGGTTTCCTAAAGAGTTTCCAAGGTTACCGACATGTCTATGTAAGACAGGCTGCCCTAAGATCTGTCCTGCATTTGCACACACGCACGCACACACACACACACACACACACACACACACACACACACACACACACACACACACACACACACACACACACACACACACACACACACACACACACCTTCGACTGTCACTGCAAGACACAGCTTGCCATTGTGGATGATCGCTGGAGGTTGTTTTTCCAACATAGTTTTGCCCGGGATACTCAAGAGTGCATTCATGCATACACATGTACACAATACACATACACAAATGCACACGCACACTTATGCAAAAAGGCAGTGCACTACCAGTGGTGTAAAGTAACTAAGTAAATGTACTTAAGTAATGTACTTAAGTACAATATTGAGGTATTTGTACTTTACTTGAGTATTTCCAATTTCCATCTCAGATCCAAATATTATACTTTTACTTCACTACATTTATTTGAAAACTTTAGTTACTCGTTACTTTGCAGATATAAATTATAATATTATAAAACATACATAAATCACTTTAGACCTATTCTATACCTTGGCTATTTGCATAGCGATGCGTTGTGAGCTTGTAGATCTGCTATTTTCAAACATTTTGTACTTTTTGGTACTTTAAGTACATTTTGATGCCAATACTTTCATACTTTTACTCAAGTACATTTTCAATTATGGACGTTTACTTGTTACAGAGTAGCCTACATATACATTGATACTTTTACTTAAGTACAAAATGCAAGTACTTTTTCCACCTCAGAGTGCACTACGAGCACATGTAACCTCAACAGCACCCTATCATTAATAGCTCCGTGGATGCTATTGGGTGTTCCATGATCCAACTTCCATATCCTATCATTTACCATTCCACATCAGACCCCAGGGATGTGCTGGGCCCCTGATTCAGCCCGGGAAAAAGAGTTGGAGAGGCCCTCATTGCGCGCTATAGAGAGAGAGATCTCTCTATAGCGCTGCTGCTACTCAAAGATTTGCCATTTCAGATCATGACAAGTGACAAGCCAGTGGGCCAATTACATGAGTTATATTTCGTCGTTGTCGGGTGGAAACCTTGTATGTCCAAAACCGTTTGTTTTGTACAGTATTTATCATTTTAAAAAATGATTTAAACTAGTGAAAACAGCCGATCTACAAGCTTGTAGATCTGCTGTTTTCACTACTTTTGTGCGACGGCCTTGTATGATGAAGCAGTGCTTTGCTTTGCGAAAAAATGTACAAATTTGAATCTTGGAGATACGAGGTTTCTGCCCGACAGTGACAATATACTTTGTTGGCCGCCCAGCCCCCAAAATGGAACGAATGCCGACATTTTCTTTTTTTTTTTTTCCTAATGGCCGGCCTGGCCCAGCCGGTAATGAACTGGCCGTTCGGGAGTTGTCCCGCTTTTCCCAATGGCCAGCACGTCCCTGTCAGGCCCCAAATTCTAAACTCATAAATCAAAAAGTCCAAACGCTCCTTCCCTCACATGCCCATTCTCCCGGGACCCTCGGGGTTCCATGAGGGGGTTCTAAAAGGACCCTTGCAGGTCTTTAACACTCAATGGACAATGACAGTGTACATTTATGAGTGCCTGAGACGAATAACAGTCTACCGTAAGTCCATATTTTAACATTTTGAATGTAGATATATTTTTTGATTTACCAGACTGTAAACCACAAACTAGAAGTTTTTAATCTGTCAAACTCTTAATGCACTCCCCCCTCATTTTGTTGAATTTGATTTTTTTACTTAACCCGTAAATATTAGGAATTATAAGACATAATACTTATGGAATGTGGAAAAACAGTATATCTCCAACAGTTTGTGGAACAACAGTATAAGTCCGTACAAGCAATATTCAGCAGTCAAAGGGAGCAGATAACATTAAAACAGACAATTGAACAAAATGAGGGGGGAGTGCATTGACAATTTAACAGTTTAAAAATGACTAGTTTGTGGCTTACAGTCTGGTAAATCAAAAAATATCTATATTCAAAATAGACTTAAATAGACTTAATATGGACTAAGGGTGCCCTCACACCAAAATACCTATGAGAGTATGAGGAACGCGGATTCCACTCACATAGGTATTAGCGGATTTCTGCAAAAAACGCTCCACTCTCATTGAAATGCATTGGCGGAACGCGGATTCCTCTCTCATAGGTACTTTGGTGTGTGGGCACCCTTAGACTGTTATTCGTCTCAGGTAGGCCTACTCAAATGGAATTTGGTTCCATATTTCTTCACTCTCAGAGTTACGAGGGTCCTTAATAAGAAAAAAAATAAAAGAAATGAGAATCACTGGTGTACCGGTAGAAGCTCCCTGCACTCTTGGCCTGGTCTTGGTCTATGTACAGTTCAGCACGCTTGGCTAACAGTGGCTCGGACGGCGATGGTTGACAGTGGCAGTTGCCATGGCGAGCCCTTGTTAATCTTTCCAATAACAATGGAGGAGGCCGCTGTTTATGGAGAGATTTATGGGGCTGAAAAAGAAGAGGCTTCTTCCTTTTACGCTGCTCCTGTACAATAACAGAGTGTCCCCGCGACCCCGCCGCCGCTCCCCCCTCCCACTCCCCGAACCCATTAACACTTCAAATTGTTTAGCAAGAATGATTCAACTGTCAGCGGTGGAAAAAGTACTCAAATGTTTTACTCGAGTAAAAGCATCAATACTGAAATGTAGAAATACTCTGTTAGGGTGCCCTCACACCAAAGTACCCATGAGAGTGGAATCCGCGTTCCGCCAATGCATTTCAATGAGAAGGGAGCGTTTTTTGCAGAAATCCTCTGCTGGCATGAAACCGCTTCCCAAAAGTAAAAGCACAAAATGTTTGAAAATAGCAGATCTACAAGCTCACAACGTGAGCTTGTAGATCGCCTATTTTCAAATGGCCACGGTATAAAATAGGGTAAAATGTGTGTTTTATAATATTATAATTTATATCTGCAAAGTAACTATAACGTTTTCAAATAAATGTAGTGGAGTAAAAGTACAATATTTGGATCCAAGATGTAATGGAGTAGAAGAAAAAGTATTGGAAATACTCAAGTAAAGTACAAATACCTCAAAATTGTACTTAAGTAAATCTACTTAGTTACTTTACACCTCTGCGGAACCCATTAACACTTCAAATTGTTTAGCAAGAATAATTCAACTGCTAGCTGCATGTCAAAGCTTGCGGAAACTTTGCAGCGTTTTTTCTTAAAGAAGACACTTATGAATGCCACTGCAGAATGTCATTAACTGCCAAATAAGCGCAGTCTCTTCCATGAGCCTAAATTAGACCAAAGTACAAACCCTGCTGTCCAACGGTCAAGATACAAAGTCGATCATGCGTCTACGGGGCTGGGTTCTCATGAAAGCAATCGGTTTCAAAATCTCTAATCATATGATGTAGAACCTATGAAGAAATAAACAAAGGCTTTCGTTGCTGAGGGCTTTAAAGTATGATTCATCAAAATCTGACTCATGTGGAAAAAGCTCTGGCCAAAAAAAGATGATTTCCTAGGATACAAAAGAATGCTTCTATTGAAGTCAAGTGAACAACATTATTGCGCAGTCATCATGCATTTCATTAAAGGGCAGCTGATCTTCAAAAAAAAAAATAATAATAAATTGAAACTAGATTTTGAAAGGAAAATAACTCTGGAAAGCTGTTAGTGTGTGTTATAATACTTTACTTTGTTTGCTGAATGGTTTATTATTCCAACGTGAGCAGCAGCTGAGGAGTGATCTCTATGGAAGTCCATACAGGCATGGAGAAACTTTGGTCAATATAATGAAGACTAGGACCTTGCCCGGGGGTGTGCACAGTGTATGAGGGATTGAATGTAGGAGTCATGTTATGTTAGTAATGTTGGAGAACCCAGACGTATCAGTGATGTCAGTCATCTCCAAATGTGGGCGTTCGTTCACAACAGGCCGAATAGAAGAAGCAGCGTCGCTTTGATTTGGTTCCCCCGTTTGTTTCCCCAATCCCTATTAAAATGCTCAAGTAGCCTAGTGTAGTTTTGCCGCTACGAGTTGGACTAAAAGATGCATACACCAAACAAAATTTTCAAAAGCAAAACTAATCCGCATCAAGGAGTTTATTAGGTAGGCCCTAAAAGTATGTCCTTGAGCGCAGGGGAATTATCTTGGGTTAAAACTGAATCCGGTTTGATCTTTCCGGCCAAATTGTAGTCTTTGAGTACTACAACATGACGTGTTGTGGTTTCCACTCCCGACCGGTTACAACCCCGAAAAGTGAAGTGATCCCAGACTAGGTCTTCATTGTATAAAGGCACAGCTCATTATTTATTGTCTGTTTCCGTATGAATCCATTCAAATAATCCAACTCTAAAAGCGTAAGAATGCACACTTTCTGAGTTGAAAAGGCACTTTGGATCTTCACTGTGTAATGTATTCCGTGAGCAGCACTGTATCTTTGCCATGATCATGAGCTAAGTGATGTAGATGAAGCACAAGAGCAGTACAAGCAGCATATTTTAGTATGAATAATGATAATAATAATGGATTGCATTTTATAGCGCTTTTCAAGGCAAGTTGTGAACTCAAAGCGCTTTACAATTGGATACATACATTGGAAAGTGAAGCGGCAAACATTCGACGCCAGCGTCCTCACTTCCCACATTCACACACCAATGGTGGCAAGCTTGCACCGACCGTGTGTGTGTGCGCGCACACACACACCACACACACCACACACGCACACACACACACGCACACACACACGCACACACACGCGCACACGCACACATGCACACACGCCATACATAATTCAAGGAAGGAATCACTGTGAAAGGCCTCAAGATAAAAGGTGGAAACAAAAGGAATGCTCTCTTCTGACACATGGCAAATCAATTGATTGCCCTCTACAAGTTAAACAGTACAAAACAATCCAATAGGGGGGCGGGGCTTGTTGCAACAGCTGGCCCAGGTCACGCAGACAACCAAAACAGGAACACAACCTCCTAAAGGCCCTTTCCTTCTCACAATCAAACAAGTATGCGATAGCTGCTATTTTTAGATCCCCCCCCCCCCCCTTCTAGCTCTCTCTCTCTCTCTCTCTCTCTCTCTCTCTCTATCTCTCTCTCTCACTCTCTCTCTCTCTCTCTCTCATATTCCACTTCGTCGTTGTCGGGTGGAAACCTTGTAGTGAAAATAGCAGATCTACAAGCACACAACGCCTCGCGCTGCGAGGCGTTGTGTGCTTGTAGATCTGCTATTTGCACTAGTTGTGTGGCGACAGTCTTTGTGTGATGAAGCGGGGCTACTACTTTATGAAAAAAACGTACAAATTTGAAACGCATGGATATACGAGGTTTCTGCCCGACAGCGACGATTTGTTGCGTCTCCCTTGTGCATGTGACTCTCCCTGCATCCATTTTCACTCCCCCTTTCTCTATTTACTTCTCTCTCCCTCCCTCTCTCTCTCCCTCTCTCTCTCCCTCTCTCTCCCCTGATCCCTCACTCACTCACCCCCCCCCCCCCCACACACACACACACACGCACACACACACTCTCTCTCTCATCCTCTCTCATTCTCTCCATTCTCCCAGACCCCCACAGCCGGCCCCCCTTGTCCTGTCCGACACAAACTATGATGTCACAAATATACACGGAGCAAGGCAAGCGTGCCGTCCCCACTATACCTACTGCGGTTCTCTAAGTGTATGCAAGGGTGTCACACCAAATTCTTGGCCCTGGGTACAAGCATTCACTGTCGGGGGCCTTGGGCCTTAGTAACTCAGTCCCAAGTAAATCAGGGGCCTAGTAACTCAGGGCCCTAGTAACTCATGAGCCTAGTAACTTAGGGCCCTAGTAACTCATGAGCCTAGTAACTTAGGGCCCTAGTAACTCATGAGCCTAGTAACTTAGGGCCCTAGTAACTCATGAGCCTAGTAACTTAGGGCCCTAGTAACTCATGAGCCTAGTAACTCAGGTGTGTGTTTGTGGGGGGGGGTGACAATCATTTTACCACTTTATCCATACATCACTCCTGGGGGTCCCTGGCACAAAACATTGAGGGTCCTTGACAAGGATTGAGAACCATGACCAGCATTGAAGCCAGAACCCCCCTCCCCCCCACCTCCCTGACCAAACAGCGCTAACACACAGTCTGGCTTGTAAAGCCGTGCAGGGAGAGAGAGACAAAGCGATAGAGAGAGGGAGAGAGAGAGAGAGAGAGAGAGAGAGAGAGAGAGAGAGAACAAGAGTATTCTTGCACACATTTCCATATATGGATCTGGACCAGACCTGCGCGCCGAGAGGAATGGATCCGAGCCCCTTGATGAATTTACATGCGAGACGTTACGGAGCGTACTGTAGGGCCGCGCTTGATCGTTCCCAGGCCCCCGGCCAAAATGTGTACTTTATCATTTTGATGTGTTGAATCTCTCCGAGGAGGGAGGGCTGGCGGAGGCGGCCAGCAGCGCCCATGCGGCCTCGCCCCCCTCGTTTGTGACTCATTGGGATAGAATGGTGATGACAGTGAAATGAGATGGTGTTTGACAGCGCTGTCGAGGTGCTGCTGATTGCTGCGCCGAGCGAGAGGGGGGGGGGGGGGGGGCTAGAGAGAGAGAGTGAGAGCCAACAGGTGTTTTGAGGTAGTTGTGGAGGACAAGCCCAGTAGAGAGAGAGAGAGAGAGAGAGAGAGAGAGAGAGAGAGATGAACGATATCTCCTCTGACGGTAAAACGTGAGGTGTCGTCTCCAGGATCCAACATCTTGATTCCTTTTGACCATTTGGTGGAAAAAGTACTAACATTATCAGTACTGCAATGTAGGAATATACTCTGTACGCACAACGTACGGGAATCAAAATTCACTTGAGTAAAAGTGCAAAAAGACTGGTGTCAAAATGAACTGAAAGTACCAACAGCAGAAAGTACTCATTATGCAGAATGTCCCATTTCACAAGTTTTCGAATATGTGCGACTGCGAAATGATTTGAAAATAGACGATCTACAAGTTCACAATGCATCGCATTGCGACACACTGTGAGCTTGTAGATCTGCTATTTTCAAATGGCCGAAATGTATAGGGCTGAAGTGAATAATTGTACTATGTAGATAATAATCTACAAAGTAACTAGTCACTAAGTTTTTCAAATAATTGTAATGCAGGATGAATGAGTGGCATAGGAATTACAGTATTACAGTAAACTGCTGTTGTGATTCTAATATGAATTCACTCTGCTTAAAGTAGACCGACGAAGAGACTGGGTATTATACTGGGCAAAACAAACGCACACTGTCTTGCAATTCCAAAATCCAACCCATGGCCATGATCACATACAGTATACAGCAGAGCTAAACATAAATCCACTCCAGGTACATTGGTGAAAGGTGCATGCCATATAAGATAGCGAGAAGAAACAGAGAAAGGTGAAGAAGGTTGAAGATGAGGGAGTGATAAGAGTGCTACGGGAGTTCTGATGAGGAATTGTAGGGTGTGGTGCAGTAGGGACTAGGGAGTATATATGACATAATTAATTAGGGTGGGGTGTAGGGAGTATTCAAGATATGAATTGCCCAGGTGGGTAAGTCAGGGAGAGTGAGAGGAAAGTCTCTGACTGTTTCCATTTGAGAGGAGAGAACAGAACAGAACAGAACAGAACAGTACAGTACAGTACAGTACAGTACAGTACAGAACAGAACAGAACAGTACAGTACAGTACAGAACAGAACAGAACAGAACAGTACAGTACAGTACAGTACAGTACAGAACAGTACAGTACAGTACAGTACAGTACAGAACAGAACAGAACAGTACAGTACAGTACAGTACAGAACAGAACAGAACAGTACAGTACAGTACAGTACAGTACAGTACAGAACAGAACAGAACAGAACAGTACAGTACAGTACAGAACAGAACAGAACAGAACAGTACAGTACAGTACAGTACAGTACAGTACAGTACAGAACAGTACAGTACAGTACAGTACAGTACAGTACAGTACAGTACAGAACAGAAGTGAAACTACAACTCCACCCTAAATAACATCTAGGCTCATTTTCCTACTTACAGTATATTCCCAAAATGCCAAATGACTGTCCATGGGGTCTATTAGGCAGAAATGCCCCTGTAGTCCAGTTTCCCCAGCAGAGCCCAGCAGCCCTCATACAGTAGCTTAGAGTGGAACCCATAAGCCTATTGCTTTTACACTATTTTGTTGGGATCAGAAGTGTTTTTTATTTGTCATGAATGTGTTACTAGTTGTCATTACTAACACATCCATGCCTTGGTTATCCCACACGAGCCGCCACAGTCTTGTAAATCATGTTTTGGGGAGAGCATTCGGCACAACTGCCAATCAAAGTGACTGTACTGGCCAATCGCATGCAGCGTGTCTTTTCCGGGACTTGGCAAAACACCGAAAAGAAAAGCCTAACATCTGGTTTAGCAGACTATGGCGGCTTGTGTGGGACAACCAAGGCATGGATGTGTTTGTTATGAAAACTAGTTACACGTTCATGAAAGAAATCACTTTTGACCCCAAAAAAATAGTGTAAAAGCAATAGGCGTATGGGCTGCTGGGTTCTGTTGGGGAAACAGGACAACAGGGGCATTTAAAAAAAACATATTTGCACTTCTGCCTAATAGACCCAATGAACCCAATGTCATTTGGGATCAATATAGGTAAGTAGGAAAATGAGCCTAGATGTTATTTAGGGCGGAGTTGTCCTTTAAAGAAACAAGGAAGACAAGAGAGAGTACAGATGAGGAGAGGAGAGAGGAAGAGGGGAGAGGAGAGGAGAGGAGAGAGAAGGAGTGGAGGTTACAGTAGAGAGCTAGGAATGCCTGTGCTGTGATTCAGCTGTCTAAATATGGCCCCTGCTCTTCGTCGCAACACACCCATCCACTCCCTGCGCTGAAGATGGAGAGACCTCACTGTGAGTCTCTATCATTCAGTCTCTTTCTCTCTCACACTCTATATGCACACAGTCCCACCATTTGCTTATGCAAATCTGTCACTTGCGCTCCTATCTCCCTCTCTCTGCTATCTCTTGTGCACTCCTCATGTTCTCTCTCTCTCTCTCTCTCTCTCTTTCACCCTGTGCCATGGACTTGCTACATTCCAGGTCGGAATCCCCAGTGAATGCAGTTAAGTCCCAGCAACACATGGACACAGCTGTCCCAATTGCTGTCGACAAAATGTAGGAACAAAAGCCCCGGCTTAGCGGACACGGTACCAAGTTAGCATTTTGCTAACACTCACTCACTCACACTCCCAGAGGAGGACAGCTGCACTTGCTAACCAGTAACACAGGGGCCGCAGGAGGCTGTCACTTTCAACTGCCGTGATGACATGAGTTACGCAGATTGTGGTACGCTCACTCCTGTTGCTCATCCTAGCTCGTCCCGGACTCCAAAGTATCAGGCACCCCAGGACTGGGAGGGCCCAAAGTTTGAAGTGAATGTGGACAAGTGGCCAACTCTGGTACTGCAAGTTTGCCCTCGCCAGTCAATGGATCGACCAATCGGCTCACTCATCGAGGTTAGTTTGTGACGTAGGACACTGAAGCACACACGTGTTGTAAACCTCAGTGATGTGACAAATACCCGGTAGGGAGGTTGTCCCTAGGGGGAAATATGCGCTGGCCGAGCAACTTTCATTGCAATGAGTGGGCCTTGATTGCCCTCCAGTGTTGATTTTCATTTCGTTTTGCTCATAGTTTAGTAATCTGAATGTTTTAGTTTTAGTCGACTAAATATCATACGATTTTTGTCGACCAAATCTACAGTTGATTTAGTCGACAAAAATGTATTTTAGCGAGACTTGATGATGTTGTAATGCCTGATTTTAGATTTGGTTGGCTACAGGTTCCCATCCCTTTTACTGAAATCTTTGGTTCCCATGGTGACGCGTCTGCAGCAGACGTTGTAGACGCTACGTGGAAAGGTAGTTTCTGCCGCAGTAGCAAGGGCTGTGACGGCAAGCAGGTTTATCTGTCGAGCACTGGTCCATTTCCGGTTACCGGAGCGGACTGCCGCAGGCGTCCTTGCTTAAAGTCCCTATTCCCTGACGGAGACGGCCCCGGCAGGTTCAGGAGGAGACCACACGCGTGGAGGGAGGGGCGGGGAGGCCCAGGGGCAGCGCCCAGTAAGGAGGAGTGGATCTGTGACTGGCGGGTCAACATCCAGTAGTAAAGGGAAGATAAACACCCCACGCTCCACTACAAAGCACTCCAGCTGTTTCCTCACGCTGTGCTAGCTAGCTAGCCCTTCTTTTTTTTTTAACAGTGAATACCAGTGAGTTACAGTGTGTTTATTTATTATCAGGAGAGGTCCAGGGCAGGGCTTTTCCCCGGGGCATCAATCCCAGGCGAATTCTTATTCGGTAGAAAAGAGAAAAAGAAAAGTACAGGCTCAATCAGGAAGGTCTGAATCACCACACCCCACACCCTGTACCTCTCACCCTGGCTGCCTTTGATATGATGTCATATCAGAAGAGACGGCGCTCTTGGAAGAGAGCAGCTTGGAAGGAGATCTGAAGGCCGTCGGAAAACACTGTAACGTTAGAATCCGTTGCTAGGCATAAGTACTCGTTGTGCAGGATGTGCTACGTGCGCCGGGGATGAATGATGAGCCTTACACACCGTATCTCCTTAGACAAATAGTTTACATTCGCCCCTAATGACGTCCTCCCTATTCCACCTTGTTCTTTTTTCTACTTTGCACGAAAGTGTTCATGTGTCTAGGAGGTTGACAGTATTTCATTAGACCCCCTGGTGTGGTTGTTATGAGCAATTATGTATTCCCTTTGCATTTTGGATTTCTTTCACGAGGCTGCCACCTTGTGGGTCAAAAGTGCTGATCTGAAAAACACAGATAAAGTGACATCACTCTGTCTGGAGATGATCATCCCCTCCCCTTTCATTCACCCATTCACCATTCACCCAACACACGTGGGTGTGGCTAACTTCAGCTGGGTCACCATCCACCACGACAACCAGGCATACGAACTGGTGGGTGTGGCCACATAAAAACCTAATTTTAACTCTTTCTGTACACTTTTTCTTTTTAAATCTTCCTCCTAGTATACTCATAATACCTGATAATCATGTTTTAGGGGGGGGAATCATGGCACTCCATCTTTAACGCCAACTCTGACTTCTCTGGCCAGTGTTCCATGATTAGTCCATGACATGTACGCTACCACTCACAACGTACACCAATAAACCATTCCCATACAGCTAGTGGAAATGCTTTGACCAACCGCAATACATGGGCAATGCAAGTGCAGCAACGGACATTCTGAAGGGCGTGATGAGAGGGCGGCAAAACAGATTTAATTTCAGTCAGGGAAACATTTACCTCAGCCCCCCTATTTATTATAATTGCAGCCACATAAATTGTTGTTATTTCCTTTTTTAGCAGGCACCTTCTGCTGACAAAGAGCACACTTATAGGGGCTTGGTACACTATATCTTGCACTGCTTATTATTAACTGCTGATGGTAGAAACATTGCTGTTGTAGGGCATCAAACTACACGTCAGTTCCACTATTCAATATTCAAAGCGCCACACACACACACACACACACACACACACACACACACACACACACACGCACACACACACACACGTACACGTACATATGCATGCACGCACGCACACAGTCACACACACACAGTATTTCATGCAGGGGTGTCGCACCAAATTCTGGGCCCCCCATGAATGTTCTTCATAGCGGGAGAACTATTGTGCTTGTGCTTTAACTATTGAAAAATGGCAGATCTACAAGCTCACAGCGCGGCGTGCTGCAAGCTTGTACGTGCCAATGTGCCATTTTTGAAACATCATTTCAAATCCTTCTATATCAGTGGTGCTTTTGTCGGAGTAACTTTTTCATGTGAAAGACCCCCAAAATGATATGTATTTGGCCAAAGACCCCCCATCTCAAAATATTTAGTTCCAGGGACAAAATTTGAGTTACAAATGTTTGCTTAAAAAAATGCATATATTCAAAGATTTGCACAAATTTACACAGATCTACAAGCTCGCAGCGCGGTGCCACACTGTGAGCTTGTATATCTGCTATTTTTCAATAGCTAAAGTATACAATAATCAGGGCCCCTCCACATTGGACCCTAGTAACTCAGCCCCACTTCCCGCCCCCCTGCGACGCCCCTGATTTCATGGTCCGCTCTGTGATTTAAACTTCCGTTGTACAATGTGTATAAACTAAGCATTACTTTTAAACCAATGGTGCTCAAGTGTTTGCACATGGACAGCTCCATACAGAGAGGAGTAGTGGGCCAACCATACTAATGAACGCTCACAAAGGTTAAGTATTTATGTGTTGACATGTAGCCTTCAGTAGCCAGAAAAACAGTGCAACAGTTCACGCGGGCGTGTCAGTGGAATCTTTCTGTCTAGTGCTGATTTCGAAAGAATCCAAACCCCCCGAAGGACAACACGCAGACAGAGCACAGTACACGGAAAGAATTGAAAACAGAAACACATTGCGGTTGGCTTTTTTTAAATATTTTTATAATGAAGATAAATCTGACCTTATGTCATAGCTGGCAACTATAAATAACCTATTTAGGCCTAGAATTATTGAATGCTTTAACCAGTGAAAAATAGCAGATATACAAGCTCACTCGGTGCCACGCTGCGAGCTTGTAGATCTGCTATTTTTTTAAAAGTCGTGGAAAAAGTGTGCAAATCTTTGAATATATGTATTTTCAAAGCGAACGTTTATAACTCAAATTTTGCTTCTGGGGGGTCCCTGGAACGAAATATTTTGAGATGGGGGGTCCGTGGCCAAATCCATATCGTTTTGGGGGTCCTTCACATGAAAAGGTTTGAGAACCACTGACATAGTAGTCTCTCAAGAACAGACTAACTGAGCTCCATTTAAGTGTAAAGGACCTTTTCTTTGACGATGGCTGGCCAGATTGCTGACATAGAAACATGGGTTTTTCAAAAAACCTTAGAAGGATTCAAAAGACACTTATAGAATCGGGTCAAAATTCGAATTATCTCGATTTTTCTAAAATAGCAGATCTACAAGCTCGCAGCGCGGCACTCGGTGCCGCGCTGTGAGCTTGTATATCTGCTATTTTTCAATAGTTAAAAGCATAAAATAATGATACACAATAATGTGTACCCGTTCTAAACGGGATAAAGCCAATGTTTTGAGTTAGTGTGAGAGCCAGAGATATGGAGGAGTTTCTCTTCTTGCCACAGGGCCTTACGAGGTTGGCCAAGAGTCGAGCGAAAATGTCAACCCGTCCTGCCTGCCATGTTCCAAACAGACTGTGCTGGAAAAGTTGCCGCCCTTCAGCTCCACGGGTTTGATCAGTTCATTAAACTATTGATTTATGGCCCCCCGTGGATTAAGAAATAATCCAATCATCGAATTCCATTCCAGTTGATGACGCGGATAAGCCTTTTCTAATTCAGAGCGCTATCTGCAGATCGTCATGAAATATGTACTGTGGCTGTTGAGCCAGAGCATCCCTCAGCGTAATAGGAAAGGGTGGAAAGTGTGTGTGTGTGTGTGTGTGTGTGTGTGTGTGTGTGTGTGTGTGTGTGTGTGTGTGTGTGTGTGTGTGTGTGTGTGTGTGTGTGTGTGTGTGTGTGTGTGTGTGTGTGTGTGCGCGCGTGTGTGTGTGTGCGTGTGTGTGTGTGCGTGTGTGCGAGCTTGTGTATGTGTGAGTGCATGTGTGCGTGCGTGCGTGCATGTGTGTATGTTGGTGCGTGGGTGTCCGTGCATGCGTTCGTGCAATTTATTTATCATAAAAATATATATATCGTCGTTGTCGGGGGGAAACCTTGTATCTCCAAGTTTCAAATCTGTATGTTCTTTCGCAAAGTAAAGCCCTGCTTCATCGTACAAGGCCATCGCACAAAAGTAGTGAAAACAGCAGATCTACAAGCACACAACGCCTCGCGGTGTGAGGGCGTTGTGTGCTTGTAGATCGGCTGTTTTCACTAGTCTAAATCATTTTTAAAATGATAAATACAAAACAAACTGTTTTGGACATACAGGGTTTTCACCCGACAACGACGATATATACAATTGCCTTATATGCCTCTCCTCAAACTGGTAAAATATCTCGGCTGAGAAACAGAGGGATTGTGGAGAAAGAAAGAACTCTGGAAGTCATAATGTCTGAGTCAAGGGGTGGAAACTCTGAATGTTCTCGCGCCACCGTGCAAAAAGCTGCAAGCTATTACACATCAGGCTGGGCTAAATAAAGCCGGCACTCGGGGCTCCCCTCAACTCGCCTCCAAGAAGAAAAAAAAAAGAAAAGGGAAAGAAAAAAACAACACGGCACAGTGTATTTTATCATCTGCGATTCAAACGTTCTCCTCTCACTCTCTCTCCCCCCCCCCCTCTTTCTAACCAACCCCTACCACTCCTTTGCCTTAAACAGAACCTTGAGGGTCCTTGTGGTATTTTCCATCTTTGTTTAAAAAAAAAAGAGGGGAAAAAGTGAAATGACTTTCCGAAATGGATCCTGTATGACTTAGGGTGGGAAGAGAGTTGGGTCCACATCTAAAGGCTCGCATTCTTAACTCATAAATATGGGTTGCTACGACTAAAAGTAGTAAGTATCGAGGAGAAAAGCAAAAAGCACAATGTATATTTGGGTGTGGCATGGGATGTCGCACCAAATTCTGGGCCCTGGGAACTTTAACTATTGAAAAATAGCAGATAAGCTCACGCTGCGAGCTTGTAGATCTGCTATTTTTTTTTAAGTCTTGAAACTTTGTGCAAGTCTTTGAAAATTTCAAATCCTTCTAAGGTTTTTTGAAAAACCCTATGTTTCTATGTCAGTGGTGCTCAAACCTTTTCATGTGAAGGACCCCAAAAATGATATGTATTTGGCCACGGACCCCCATCTCAAAATATTTAGTTCCAGGGACCCCCCAGAAGCAAAATTTGAGTTACAAATGTTCTCTTAGAAGAAGATTCAAAGATTTGCACACATTTTCAGGACTTTTCAAAAATAGCAGATATACAAGCTCGAGCTTGTATATCTGCTATTTTTCAATAGCTAAAGTATAAAATAATGAAGGCCCCTCCACCTTGGGCCCTGGTAACTCAGTCCCACTTCTTCCCCCTTGTGACGCCCCTGCTCATAAATATGGGTTGTTACAAAAAGGAAAGTATTGAGGAAAAAAGCTAAAAGCACAATGTATATTTGGGTGTGGCATGGGACAGGTACGGTATAAGGTTCAATTGGCCCATACACAGTAAGACTCCACAGTCCCTGAGAGGGGACAGAATGGATGAACGAACACGGAGGACTTTACTGTGTAGTGTGAAATAGCATCTTGGACATAACCTTCACACTGCAATGTTTATTGCACAGATATTACTCTACTGTACTTACTGAGTCATTTGTGCATACATATTAGACACATTAGTGGGACTGGAAATGACAGTGGAGCATCTATTGAATGAAAAATAGTTGTTGCATTTTGAGATTACTGGTTAGTATTATTATTATTATTAGTAGTAGTAGTAGTAGTAGTAGTAGTAGTAGTAGTAGTACTACTACTAGTAGTAGTAGTAGTATTGCTACTATTTGAACTTTCTATTTTCATTTTAATTCTAAGCCTATTACGTTTATTCACTTCATTTAACTTTAACTTGCATTAACAATACTTCATTGAACACATTTTGCTGTGTAACCAACTTCACAGACAGCCATCAGCTCAGAGTGCAAGGTTGGAAGTGAGATTCACAAACACAACAACAATGTACAATGCTATAAAATACGCTACGTTCCCACGTTCCTACACGTAGGAAGATCACGTATAGTATCGGAGAGGAGTGTCAGGTAAAGAAAGAGAAAAATCCTAGCGGGATCTCTTTTAAGACCATCTGCCTGTCCTTGGAAAATTAAACATTTAACTTGTGAGTGGCATGTTTGATTTCGTTGGGGCAATGGTGAGATAGGGAACAGCTCTTGGGCACTTGCCAGGGATGCCTCGAGGTAAGTGGTTGCCACTCCCCCACACACACTCACAAAAAAAACTCTTCCTAAAGTATTTGCACCTCTTGTTTGTGTAATGTTTGTGGCAAGCCATCCGTCTCCGATGCAGTCAGTGCCTTCGGCCGCCGTTGAATAATTTTCCCCACAATTTGGAAAGTGATGAGGTAACGAGAGGTCTTTCATTCACGTTCAAGCACCCATGTAACTCCCTATCCCCACGCCGCACGCACACACACACACACACACACACACACACTTTCTGATGCCTTGGTTCACTATCGTGCCACACCCATCCCCGTGTCGATCCAGACTACCCCTGCTGCCACGCACTCACGCATACAGTGCACACACACGCGCACAAATGTGTAAAGGACTGTACTCGCTCACACATGCGCGCGTGCACAACCACATACCTCGCAGACAAACCACTCAACTCTGTATGCACACATGCTCGTACGCAAATAAACCACACACACACACGCACGCACACACACACACACACACACACACACACACACACACACACACACACACACACTCACACACACACACACACACACACACACACACACACACACACACTATCTCTCTCTCTCTCTCTCTCTCTCTCTCTCCCTCTCACCTGATAGATCATGACTTTGAAGTTGCGCCTCTTGAGCAGCTCGGCCTCGTTGCTCTCCAGCTTCTTGATCTGGCCGCCCTGCCGCTCCAGGTTGGCGCGCACCGTCTTGACGTTGACGCTCACCTTGCGCACCTTCTCCATCATCTTGTTGACGCTGTTGGCCGTGGTGCCGTGCGTCTTGGAGAGCTTGCCCAGCTCGCCCTGGATGCTGGTAACGGTGCGCTCCATCTCCTGCTGCCGCGTCTCCAGGCCGTTCTGCGTCTGCTGGATCTGGTCCACGGCGCCGATGATCTTGTCCAGCAGCGCCAGCACCATCACGCCGTTCTCCTGCGGGTCCAGCTTGAGCGCCTCCTCGTCGCCCGTGGTGTCGCCCTCCACCGTGCCCAGGGTGGAGTGCTCCTTCTTGGCGCCGGCGGCGGCGTCCTCCTCGTCGTCCGACGGCGGGAGGTCGATCTCGTCGTCGGAGATCTCGGTGAGGGTCGACGTGGGCGGCGGGTCCAGCTGGATGCTGGGGATCTCCACTGCTTCCATGGCTGCCATCTCTACTTCTTTAAACGGGGATTCGACACAGAAAAGGGACTGTTAGGGAAACTGTCTTCACGGGTGGTGGTTTCGGTTGTTGTCTTTCTCTGTTTTCTCACCTTTGCGTATCCCTCTCTCTCTCTCTCTCCGGGTGTCTTGTCGTCTCTGCTCCTCTCGCACTTTTCTCCCTCTCGCCTACCTTCTTTCAGTGTCTCTCTTATCACGTTCTCTCTCTTTCTTTCTCTTTTCCCTCTCAGTCTCTCTCACTCTCTCTCTATCCCTGGATACAGGCCCGTCAGTGTGCAGGGGGGGAAGTGGAGCGGCGGTGCTGGGACGTTTACCACATGAGCGCTGGGACACGAATGGCCTCACCAGGCAGAGAAACCCTCCAGTCAAAGCTGCAGCGCCCGGTGGCTGGTTTTCCCTCTCCAGCCCCCCTAGGACTCTCCCCCCACTCCCTTAAACCCCACCCCTGTCTCCTCCCCCGACTACGCCCACCTGTCAGTGAGACCCCGCCCACCGAGGGGGGAAACCCAGCCCCCCTGTGCTCCGACGACACACCCCCCCCCCCCTCCGGTCTGCTCCTAAGCATGGCTGGAACAGTTAGAGCGGAGGCTGTGTGGACTGTGGAGAGCAGGGACGTGCAGAGAATGTTAGAGAGGCAGGGGCTGAAACTTCTAAAAGGGTCTTTTGGTGATAATCTCGAAAATAGCAGACCTCCAAGCTCACAACGCGCCGCAAAACGCGGCGCGTTGTGAGCTTGGAGGTCGGCTATTTTCGGTGCTTGATACAACACTTGATGGTGTACGGCATGGATTCATACAGAGAGGGCAATTCTTTCAACATAAAATGCTGCATTCAAGTTCAGAGAGTTTGGACAAGGCAATTATCTTGAATGCTGCCTTCAGGAATGGCATGGAAAGGAGGCATTTGCATTTCTTTCACCATAGTAAAAACTGCACTTCATTGTCTAGAGAGGACACTTTTTACAGTGACTTCTTATTGTCGGAGTGGCAACACTTCCATAGAGGTTAAGGTTAGGGTTAGGGTAAGAGATAGGGTTAGTGTCGGAATGGAGACATGTCGGAAAGGAGACATGTCGGAATGGAGAGATGCACTCTTTTTACAGACGGATAAAAGGGCAGGGGCTCAAGCCCCCCTTTGATGTCTATGTGTGCACGTGCCTGGTGGAGAGCTCCCCGTATACAAGCTCAGGCAGAGCAGTGGAGGGAGGAATGTCAGACAGGACCGATCCGTTTTTTCCACTCCTTTTCTCTTTTCTCTCCCTTCCCGCAGAACGTTTGTACAAGTACAGCGCGAGGCTCTGTAGAAGAGAGTCAAGAGAACACAGACGACAGCAAACTATTACATGATGTCACTCTACTGTACATACTGTCTGCGTATACGGTTAGTAAATAGTACACATTCATTCATGGCCAGTACAGTGGTTCCCAAACCTTTTTAGCTTGTGACCCAATAGAAATGAGACATTTGCCCGGAACCCAAACTAGTGAAAATAGCACGTCTACAAGCACACAATGCGTCGCTTTGTGCCAGATCGGCTATTCTCACTACTTCTTACACATTTGTGTTCTAATCTATGGAATGTCTTAGATTTCTATTTTCATGTATTTATTATTATTTAAAAAATACACTGTACATTATAGTTATAGCTGCAGGACAGTACAGTACAGTTGGGTATTCATGCTTTCATCCTCCCGGCATCATCACCAGTTTAAAAATAGTGCATATTCGTCAAAACAGCATTGTAAAAGGAAATGCTATTTAGCTGTTGGGCATAATCTGTAGAATGGTGAAAGCCCTCCCCACATCCTGATTCCCTTTACCACACCAAACCCCAGTCGAACCTTCACCACACCACAAGTGCCTTACCTTAACCGCTTGCAGTGGTGGAAAAAAGTGCTCAAATGTTTTACTTAAGTAAAAGTATCAATACTGAAATACTCCGCTGTTACAAGTAGGCAGAGGCGTCAATTGGGTATGGTAAGCTATATGGCAGCTGCCATACCTTTGCTACAGGGGGAAATGATAAAATGTACTTTTCATCATTCCTGTTGCACACGCGTGCAAGACACCAGTCATGTTGCCATACCTTAGCTTTTTCTGAACTGACGCCACTGCAAGTAGGCCCAAAAAAAAGTAGACCTACAAAAGTAGAAAGTACTCCCGAATCTCCCGTTTCATAAGTTTTCACAGATCAAAAACTACAAGTAACTAGTAGGCTAACTAAAGTTGTCAAATAATTGTAGTGGAGTAAAAGTACAATATTTTGAACCGAGATGTAGTGGAGTAGAAGTAAAAGTATTGGAAAGTACAAATACTTCAAAATTGTACTTAGGCTACTGGCTACAGTAGACTACTTGAGTAAATGTACTTAGTTACTTTACACCACTGCTTATTAATGGACTGCGCACCTTCCAAGCACTATGGCGACGTTTAATCTCGCGCGTATCCCAGTAGCTCTGTGGTCCCTTCTTCTTTTCAAGGGTTTGAAGAAGCCGTTTAAAACGCAGACCTACTTATGAAAAGCATATGGCTCGTGGCACATCAGAATGGGGGGGAAACCTTACTTTGAAAAGCCGTTCCTCGTATAACTTCTCTCTGGCAGTAATTTATGTACATTATGGGAGTTCCATGCTCTCCAAAATTGCTCGCTGGCAGGCTGCCAGTGTCCTGGTTTCAACCCGTGCGCCATGCGGAGCTGTGAAGGGGCCAGAGGCGTCAATTGGGTATGGCAAGCTATGGCAGCTGCCATACCTTGGCTACAGGGGGAAATACTAAAATGTACTTTTTTTCGTGCCTGTTGCTAAGGTATGGCAACATGACTGGTGTCTTGCACGCGCGCGAGGGCGCGCATGCAAGACACCAGTCATGTTGCCATACCTTAGCTTTTTCTGAACTGACGCCGCTGGAAGGGGCCGGAGTTTCTACTCACGCTGTTTGCAAGAGGGGGAAAAAAACTTCTTGTTAGGACTGACTCAACTCTTGGCCGCTTGTGGGCAATTCCACCACATCTGGTAGACTTTATTCTTAGCAGGCTGCTGTTTCAAAAGGGCTTTGTTTAGCTACACGCGAGCTAAACGTGTTTTACTTATTATTAAGCGTAATTTTTTCACCTAGGATAGGAGACTGGCGGTGGTTGTTTAATTTGGATGCGCTGACATGTCCATCTATGCACTCCGCCTTACAGTGGCGTCAGTTCAGACAAAGCTAAGGTATGGCAACATGACTGGTGTCTTGCACGCGCGCGTTGCCATACCTGAGCAACACATTTTATTATTTCCCCCTGTAGCCAAGGTATGGCAGGTGCCATAGCTTGCCATACCCAATTGACGCCTCTGCCTCCTTGCACGTGTTTATATAGCCTATTTTAGGCCTCCTATGTTAGAACCTTTACAAATAAACTTCACTAGCCTGCTACATTTCTCATTCCAGTTATATTCTACATATCCAAGCTTTAAATAAATAAAATGACAGAACAGCACCCTTATCTTATTCAATCTTTTAGGTTTTCAAGTACCTTTGCATCGCAGGATAGAGTGACGTCCTCACTGGTGATGCTTGCTTGCTTGCTCACATCAGCAGTTGCCCTGACAACCAGCGGACGAATCACAGCCGGGTTGCTTCCTCCCCTGCCTCCATCACGGTTCCCACAGCCTATGGGATTCAGCATCCCTAGTGGCATCCCAGCTGTAGTAGGGCTGCTGGACACGTGATCGTGACGGAATATACATGTATATAGCCACGTTTATGCTTCGTCGCACGACGGTGCCGCGCCCCGAAAACAGCCGACCTGCAAGCCCACAACGCGTTGCCGACGCGACGCGTTGTGGGCTTGTAGATCGGCTGTCCGACACCGCGCGACACCGTCGTGCGACGAGGTATGAATCGGACTATATATCATTGACGTCAGAGACAGCAGCTGGGGCTTTTGACATATCTCGAGAAATTAGGAAGAAGAAGCTCCCGACGAGCGTAAGTAGGCCTATAAATGAATGAATGGAGAGTTTTTCCACTATTATTCCATTTTAAAATGTGTGATTGTGAATTTGATGTCGCAGAACGTGATCAACTACATGAGGAGGATATTTTCGCGAAGATAGATTGATGCTGATGCTGCTGATGCATTTTAATGGCACCTGCTCATCTTTGACTTCATGTAGAAATGAACGCGACATAACGTTTATCTGATGTAAAGCTATATTTTACACGTTAGCATTCATTGTATTGTGATGATCTTTTAGGCTACTATATGAACATATTGTCTAATGTATTCTGACATATATTGCCTATCCTGATCGCATATAGGCCTATTTCAGCTGATTTCAGGTCATAATATAATCAGGCTTTAGGCTATGTAGACCTTTCACCCGTCCCCCACAAGATAGTAGTATTTTTAATAGCCGATCTACAAGCTCACAATGCTTCTCTCGATCGAATCGCGATGTGAAGCGTTGTGAGCTTGTATCTGCTATTACACACAGTCACGCAGATGAGAGAGGCTCGCCTCGGATGCTGCGCGCTGGCTGCCAGCGTCATGGCGTCCTTGAGACAAGCCAACAAGGGCAGTGCTGCAGCACCAAGGATGCTGGACGCGGTTATACAGTAGATCTTACTTATCACGACAGCGTCCCCGCATAAAGGCGACGAAGGTGTTTATTTCAAAGACATAAAGTAACAGTAGACCTATACGTAATTAATAATATTCGGTTGTGCATTATTTGGATATAGTCTTGCGCTCATTAGGCTATAGGCCTGCCTGAGTGGTAGACGCGTTTTGGTCCATGCTATGAAGAAGCTCTGACAGTTTCAGAAGGCTAGGCTATTATTATTTTAATTATTATTTGAACATGAAACAATTTTGTGTAACAATTCTGCAGTAGGCTATTATTCCTTCCTATCTAGATATGTAATATATAGGGTGTTGTTACTTACACATTGCAGCTACAATCTTAGCTTATAAACAAGACCCATTAAACAACATCATATTCAAATTTACCCATTCAAATTGTAATCATGTCACATTTCTGTCCCAGGTGTTCAGGTGTATATTTGTTGGACAGCTGAAGGAGGGCGAGCCTGCAAGGCAGCGGTGCTCACTATGGGGGAACTCTTCAGGAGCGAGGAGATGACCCTGGCCCAGCTGTTCCTTCAGTCTGAGGCAGCCTACTGCTGTGTCAGTGAACTGGGGGAACTGGGGATGGTGCAGTTCAGGGATGTAAGTATAGACCTATTATGAATGAAAATGAATAGACCTATATGTATCGTCGGTGTCGGGTGGAAACCTTGCATGTCCAAGACCTTTCGTTTTGTATTTATCGTTTTAAAAATGAACTAAACTAGTGAAAATAGCAGATCTACAAGCGCACAGTGCTTGTAGATCGGCTGGTTTCACTACTTTTGTGCGGCGGCCTTGTATGATGAAGCAGGGCTTTCTTTACTTGGTGAAAAAACGTACAAACTTGAAACTTGGAGATACGAGGTTTCTGCCCGACAGTGACGATATGTATATATAATATAAATGTAAATTACTCTCTCTCTCTCTCTCCTAGGGGTGCAGCCAGAACAGAGAAATAGGCTGGGCCTGGCAACTTCAGGGTGGGCACAGGGGGGTCTCTTGCGCGTGTGAAATTTCTGGATTATTATTATTTATTTATTTTGTACATTATTAGGTTTTTTGGGGGTTAAAACGGGTGCAGGCAGCAGTATCAATGAACAATAATTGATAGGTTAATACAATGCATTGAGTTCCCAGCTGCACTTCATCCCAACAACACATTTCCAAATATAAACTAACACTCCCCCTCCAAACACACAGTAGCCAACTGCTGCTAGTGTAAAAGATGCATCATCGGAGCGACAGTTGGAAAGTACTGTTCATTTATTCATATTAAGCAAGACAAAAAAAAATCAAGAAAAAAAAACATTTTATTTAATGAAAGAGACATGATAAAAAAAAGTTACGTTTTTTTGTTTTTTTTTTGCCAAAATCGATGGGTGGGCCAGCTTTCTACATGGGTAGAAAGGTCCCTGCTCTCTCCATCTCTCTGTGTAATTAGTTTTCAACCCTTTTCCTGTCAAGGTCCATTTCTTATTTGGCATTTGAGCCACGGATTTGAGATTTAGCCACTCAGGCCCAAAACGTACAATATTTTGTAAGAAGGTTTTGTTTCCATGCGGTAGCCTGTTGACGTGGGACCATAGGAGATATTAACAGGCAAAACGTCAATCAAAACAACAATTGTCTAATTGTGTAGAATTGTGTAGACTTCTTGTAAATTAAGTAATGCAGACGTTTTACAATAATTTAACTCGCGTCTCAAGAGATAAAGATGGGTCCATTTGGTTGCCAACTCTCCATCATTTAGCTGGGGACCGACCTAGAACCCCCTCAAGGACCAATGGTGGAACCCGGACCACTGGTTGTGAACCATTAGGATATCGTCGTTGTCGGGTGGAAACCTTGTATGTCCAAGACCGTTCGTGTTGTGTTCATCATTTTAAAAATGAACTAAACTAGTGAAAATAGCAGATCTACAAGCACACAACGCCTCGCGGCGCGAGGCGTTGTGTGCTTGTAGATCGGCTGTTTTCGCCTTGTGTGATGAAGCAGGGCTTTACTTGGTGAAAAAACACACAAACTTGAAACTTGAAGATACGAGGTTTCTACCCGACAGTGACGATATGTTACTCTGGATACAGATGTATGGTATGGTCATGTTTTGTTTCCTTTCTTCTCCCCTTTCCACACGCAGCTCAATCCGGATGTGAACGTTTTCCAGCGGAAGTTTGTGAATGAAGTGAGGAGATGTGAGGAGATGGACAGGAAATTGAGTAAGTAACCTCCCCAGAGAAAAGGGGGGAAAAAGAAAGAAAAAGAAAAGAAGAAAACAAAAAAGACTCCTAATCTTATAATAACTCAGTGGTTTTCAACCTTTTTCATACCAAGTCCATTATTTATTCTGCATTTGAGCCACGGACCACCATTTGATAGCCTCAGACCCAACACTTGTTACCGATGGATACAATCTTTTTACCCCCATAATTAGCCAGTAGCTATGCCCCTCCCAAAAAGCTTTTGTCCAATACTAGCTTAGAATAACTTCCTGCTTGCCAAGGTTTGCCTTGGCAACAGCCTTGGCCAGCTGCCGGTTGCTAAGGTAGCATTGGACAAAAGCTTTTAGGGGAGGGGCATAGCTACTGGCTAATTCCATGTTGTATTGAGGTATCAGGGGTGAACTGGCCATCTGTCATCCCCGATAGGCCAACTATACAAGTGGGCCCAAACCATTTTATGGTCTCTACAGGATAACTTGAGGCCGATCGTTCCCCGCTACCCCCGCCTCCCCCTTTCTCGCTCCCAGACCACGCCTCCGACCGTCGCGATTGGCTGACATGATTTGCTATTGGTAGCCTACTTTTACTTTTTAGAAATACATTTAGGAGACTACTTTTCCCACGCTGGGGGGCGATCGGCCTCAAGTTATCCTGTAGAGACATACAAGCTTTTAGTATTAACACTAGAGGGCGCCCAATGGCCATAGAATCCACCATAGACAAGCGCTGTATATGCACAAGCCGTGCGCAGCCATGATGCGCCTGAACACTTTCCTTTGTGCATGAACAGGAACAGAATGAAGTTAGCTTGAAGTTAGCTATTGGCTACCAAGCATTTTAGAAGCCCTATTTTCGGCGATTTAGCCGTGATTAAACCTTGCACACCTCATGGATATGCATGGAACAGAGAAAATGAGCTCTAAAGATCTTGGATTGCATTGGAGTGGATGGCAAATATCGGCGGCGCGGCACTCTCGCGGGCCGTGTAAACAGATGACGGCCGGCGGCCCGGCTCGAAAATTAAAAAAAAAAAAAAAAAAAAATGTTTTTTTATAAAAAAATAATAATAATAAATCCCGAACTAGTTCGGGATTGGCACCCTGGACGTTAATACGGTCCAAACTATCCCGAACTAGTTCAGGATTGGCACTATAAGAGTTAAACAATAATTTAAAGGGGAAGACCACCCATTTTCAATATTGAACTATGTCATTAATATACCTTAGAGGAGTTGTGTGGAAATAAAAAAAAAAGTTCCCCCTCTTCTGTGTTGCCTAGAACTGGAGGATTGATTTTGGGGTTTGTATTGCAAATTACAACTTGATGACATCACACATTGTACTTTACAATACAAACCCCAAAATCAATCCTCCAGTACTAGGCAACACAGAAGGGGGGGAACTGTTTTTTTTTTTTTTTCACACAACTCTAAGGTATATTAATGACATAGTTCAATATTGAAAATGGGTGGTCTTCCCCTTTAACTCTCTCGTAAAAATTACAACCAAATTGTGTAAAATTAAACCAAATCCAAGTCCATTTGGTTAAAGATCTATAAGGGTCCATTTGTTTACCAACTCTCCCATCATTTAGCTCGGGACCACCTGGAACCCCCTCAAGGACCACTTTTCACTTTTCTTCTTCATTATGGTTTTGGGACGGCTTATAAATGTACATCAACATTTAAATTCAAATGTATTGAATGTTGAATCCTCGCCTCTCTACAGGGTTTGTGGAGAAGGAGATCAAGAAAGCCAACATCCCGACAGTGGACACTGGAGAAAACCCAGAGGTCCCTTTCCCCAGGGACATGATCGATTTAGAGGTACTTATCTGGTTGCTGTATATCACTGATAAAAGCACTATAGCCTAATGAAAACACCTGAATCCATGTTGTTCTACTGTGAGGTACATGAGGAAAATCTGACTTAAAAGCTAGATGCGTTCTTGAAAGCAAGGCTCTCGCCCCAGGATAATGGATTGTGATTATCGTGATAATATTGTAAATCTCGATTTCTTTTGTCACAATAATCGTGACATGAAATGTTCATGCTCTTGGTGATGATTGACAGGCCACCTTTGAGAAGCTGGAGAACGAGCTGAAGGAGATCAACACCAACCAGGAGGCTCTGAAGAAGAACTTCCTGGAGCTGACGGAGCTCAAGCACATCCTGCGCCGCACGCAGCAGTTCTTCGACGAGGTCCGTTTCCTTTCTGATCCGGCTCTGTTTGGTAGCTCAGTTCATCCCACAGCACCCTCCCCTCTCCATTGTTCTGCTCCCGCTGCATCCTCCCATCACAATGCTGTTACACCGTATAGACCAACACTGTATGATCCATGAATCATAGTTCAAAAGTGGGTAGAAAAACCTTCTCTCTGTAAAAGGACGAGAGGTTTTGTATGCAAGATACAGGATTATTTTATTATAACATATTAAAGACGCTGTGCCGTGATATTTCCCCCCCCTACAACATAATCATCAGGTATTATGATTATACTAGGAGGAAGATTTCTTTTTACAAAAGATTGTACAGAAAGTGTTAAAATTATGTTTTTATGTGGCCCAGCTGAAGTTCGCCACACCCAGGAAGGGATGCTATTATGATGTCATTATATCAGTGTATTTCAGTTTGGCCCAAACACCAAAACCTCTGATTTATTTCAGGAAGAAACCAAAAATACATAGGGTAGACATATTTGCATATTATAACGACACCTGGGGGTCTATTAGAGTACTATTAACTCTATAGACACATACAAAACAGTAAAAGTACAACACTATGGCACCACCACTTTAGAAAATGAAGTTCATCCATGGGTTTTAATTAATAGGCTATGTAATGTGGACCTACTGCTCCCGGGGGAAAATTAAGTTATCAGCTCAACCCAGCCGATCGTCTTGCTCAGGGACACACACATCAACACATTGCTGGCCTGGCGGGGGAATCGAACCTGGGACAACTAACCACTCAGCAATGGCCAACCCCGTAAACTAATTATTCTCCTAACCACTTAAACAGATGGAGGACCCCAACCTGTTGGAGGAGTCGTCATCCCTGATGGAAGGCAGTGAAGGAGGCCGCGGCGCCCCCCTCAGACTGGGGTAAAGTACCCGCACTTAATGACGCTCGTCAAAAAGGTCAATCATGGTTGGGAGGATGGTTAGTAATTCACCCTTTGTCAAGTCTCACCCGTTGTCCCGCCCCTCTTCGCACCCATTGGTTGCTGTGTCTTGTTGGGACAAAAGTCCTTTCTCTCCATCCACTACCATTGAAATTCAGTTGCTTCTTATTGTTATTTTGTGTATTCAATTCTCATTTTAAACAGCAGCCTCTCAGGTGCAGTATAGTGACTGGGCATGTTTTTATTTCTCCAAAAATGATGTTTTAGCAAATTCAACATAAAACAGGCGGAACCAGGGCAGGACAAGGCAGAAAGAGCCTGCTGGTTGGTCAGCCAGGGACCAATCAGAAGGCTGACAAAGGGTGAATTATTGCTGTGTTATTAAGCAGCCATAACAAAAAAGCAGACCAGTGGTTCTCAAAATGTTTAACTCATAACTCTGGGAGTGTACAAATGGAACAGGTCCATTTAGACCAGAGGTCAATCAATCAAGTCACTTTAATTCAAGTGGCAGAAATATCCTTTTATATTTAAATTATATATATTTGTTAGGGGCACGTCATGTGGTCTACCTGCCCAGCCTTTGCGATCTGCAGGTAGATAATAACATACCTTCTGGCCTGGGCACCCCTGATTTAGACACAAGTGTCCATTTGTACATGAGCTATAGGCCCTTAAGGATCCAAATATTTGAGTTACAAATGTTCACTTTAAAAAAGATATATTCAAAGATTTGCACACATTTTTATGATTTTTCAAAAATAGCAGCTCTACAAGCTCGCAGATCTGAGCTTGTAGATCTGCCATTTTTCAATAGCTAAAGTATAAACTAATTCCAGGTCTTAAAGGAGTAGTTCACCCCCAAAATGACTTTTTTTCTATTGATTACTCATGCCATGCCATTAGAGTAAATTTACCCTCATTGATTCCGGATGGGGACCCGTTTCGAAACGGGTCCCCATCCGGAACAAATGGGGGTAAATTTATTGTTATCACATTTTTGTCTTAGGAATGTGACAAAAAACTAAAAATATTATTGAACTCAAGTCTCCATGGCGTGATTAATCAATAGAAAAAAAGTCATTTTGGGGGTGAACTACTCCTTTAAGTGTGTTAACAATGACCCTTTACTGAACAGCATTGTCTTTTGCCGGTGCAGGTTCGTTGCCGGGGTGATCAGCCGGGAGCGGATCCCGACCTTTGAAAGGATGCTGTGGCGGGTGTGTCGCGGCAACGTCTTTTTGCGCCAGGCAGAAATCGAGGACCCCTTGGAGGACCCCACCACGGTCAGTCACGCGCGATCATGAATTCCACCTACGTTATTGGATAGACCCGCCTCACCTGTTACTTGATTGGCTCCCTGGCAGGCATTGTTTTACTGAGGTTAGGGTTAGGGTTAAGGTTAGGTTTAGGCCAAGTATTACTGAAATTAGGGATAGGGTTAGGTTTAGGCATTGTTGCAAAAACGAGAACTGGCTATCACAGCGACTTCTGGCCAATCACAGCAGGGTTTGCCTAGAACTGCGGTGGTATCCATAATAACTCGTCAGTCATACGTATACTGTACATCCTAAAATAAGCTGTTACTTTTACATTATTCCTCTTTAGTGTCATTTAATAACAGGGATGAACAAAATCGGGCCAGATTTATTTATTTATTTTTTATTCACTGGTTAATAAATCCCCAAATTCATGGTCTGCTTTCAGTTTACAAACAAACTAGGATTTCAGGAGAGAAAAGGACCCCGAAAACAAAGGTTGATTCTCTGCCAAAGTTTTGGTAGAAGAATAGCCAAACCTACCAGATACAGCCACGGTAGTTTCTGTTTTCAGACAATAACCCGTTGTTCTCTTTCTGGCAGGGCGACCAAGTGCACAAGTCTGTGTTCATCATCTTCTTCCAAGGGGACCAGCTGAAGAACCGGGTCAAGAAGATCTGTGAGGGGTGGGTACCATATAATACTATCCACGACTTTCCAACATCCAGGGACGTGCTGGGCCCCTGATTCAGCCCCGGAAAAAGAGTTGCAGAGGCCCTCATTGCGCGCTATAGAGAGAGAGAGATCTCTCTATAGCGCTGCTGCTACTCAAAGATTTGCCATTTCAGATCATGACAAGTGACAAGCCAGTGGGCCAATTACATGAGTTATATTTTGTCGTTGACGGGTGGAAACCTTGTATGTCCAAAACCGTTTGTTTTGTATTTATCATTTTAAAAATGAACTAAACTAGTGAAAACAGCCGATCTACAAGCACACAACGCCAACGCCTTTTCCCAATGGCCAGCACGTCCCTGCCAACATCCCATCGTGCATTGCGCAGAAGGTGTGCGGCAGCTTCCGGCGCCGCAGCCGAGTGTGATCTACAAGCTCACAACGGTTGCATCTGCAACGCGGCGTGAGCTTGTATGTCAGCTGTTCTCCGGAAGTGTCCCACAGATAATGCTACTGTAAATTCTCACGGAAACAGGTGGATACGTTTACTGCAGTACAGTGTTGATTTCGTCGACTAAAACTACGGTATGTTCGTCGACTACCTTTTATTTGACTAAATAAAAACGATATAAAAACTAAGCAATTACTAAAACTATGACTAAATATATTGGCAATTTTGTCAGCAGAAGAAAAACTAGACTAAAATGTTACGGAGGGTCTAGTGGAGAAGAGATCCAGTAGAACTAAAAGACGTCCTTTTTTGTTTGTTTGCGCTCTGAAAATAGCAGATCTGCAAGCTCACAGCGCATCGCAGCGAGACGAGCTTGTAGATCGGCTATTTTGGGTTGTTCCCCAAATATTCTGGGGGGAAGTACCAAAAGGGATGCTGTGGTTTAAAACGTGGTTAAACGTCAAGATTAAAAAGTTATTTTCGACCTGCCATAATGGAAACTGACATTCTCTCAATTATTCCTTGCGACATACTGTATCTTAGGTGGGAAAAAATTACATATTTTACATGAATGCAAGGTACTGTAAAGTAACAATGTAATTCAGGGGGTGTGCCGTGGATGAAAAAGTTATTTACAGGGGTGACCTGAAGCAAAACGTTGAGAGACACTAGTCTAAACTGTGGTTTGGTGTTTTGTTTTGTCTTTAAACAGGTTCCGCGCCTCTCTCTACCCCTGTCCCGAGACTCCTGGGGAGAGGAAGGAGATGCTGGCAGGGGTCAACACCCGTATCGATGACCTCCAGATGGTATGATGTCTTCTATGAATGTTTTGTTGCGACCAAAGGTCGCAGTATGCCATGAGAAATGTCGCAGCTTGTCCGTCCATACGGGAGTGCGGTCCGTCCGTACAGGAAGTGATGTCACGTGACATCACCTCATCAATGTCACTGTGACATCACAGGTGATATCAAAGGTGACATCACCTATGTAAAAGTCCATACATGGGTATCCCTTTTATGCTCATATATGAAGATCCCTGATGTAATCGACATATATCACTGGCCAGATGGCAAAGGCATGGCGCATATCTGTGTGGCTGGTTCAGATAGGGATCTCCATGTATATGGATACATATTATCATTAATAAAGGATACAATTTAAATAAAATGTCCATATACAGTATGGGCATTCCCAGATGATTCCCTGTTAGAGTACCCCCATATGCCCATATATGGAGATCGCCAGGCATCAACACTTGCCAAGGTCCTGCTTGGCTTTACTAATTAACATATGTTTTATGCCCATATATGAAGATCCCTGTCCCAATGTCATCAATATTAAGGACATATCTGGGAATGCCCATATATGGGCATGTTTTGACATAACATTATTGACTATCATGCAGGGGTCTCTCCATATATGGATAACTGGTCCGATATACATCACTGGCCAGATGGCGCGCCCAGAGGCGTCTTACTAGTTTCGTTTTTTCAGCAGCAGCAATAACACGCAACCACATAGGCATGTCTTTCTTGACAACACACTCATTTGAGGTCCTGATTCGAGCATTACACGTGTACAAGCTTTGCAGCCTTTGTAAATCACATGTATCCGTGCCTGGAGACTTTATGATTCATTGCTTAATTGCAGTAGTACTGTACTTAAGTACACTGGAGTATTTCCAATTTTCTGTACTTTTACTACCCCGATACATCTCAGAGGCAAATATTGTACCTTTACGCCACTAGAATTACTTGTAGTGTACTTTAGTTACTAGCAACTTACTGTACATTTGTATTATTATTAAAAAACATAGCTTAACCACTTCAGCCCTATACATTTCATCCATTTGAAAATAGCAGATCTGCAAGCTCACATTGTGAGCTTGTAGATCTGCAGATCAGTCAGCGGATTGCAGTCAGCGGATTCTCCCAATAACCAATGACACACGTACAACAACTTCCTGAGTCCGTCTTCGGCTCACCCGATTGGACAGAGGGGAAAAACATTGTTTCAAGCATAAACGCAGGGTCTGCGCGGCACGCTGAAAGCTGCGCAAGAGCACAAATCCACACCATTCCCATTGAAATGCATTGGCGGAATCCACTCTCACCCCCTTTAGGATTTTGAGTACTTTTACCACCACTGGCAAAGAGAAACCATAGCTTCAGTTTAACCAAAGAGGCCTAAATGACAACAAAGCTCAATTATATGGAATTTATTGAGCAGCAATGCCAAGTGAGAGGAAATGACTATAGATAACTCGTAGCCCTGAAGCAGATAAGGAAGTCAAAAAGTAAAGAGAGAGGGCGTGAGTAGGATAGTTCACGTGCATTTGTTCGAGACAGAGAGAGTGAAAGAAGGAGGAAATGAGATTGTACTCGCCATTGAGAGAGGTGACTTTGAAGTGAAGTCAGCCAATTGTTTTAGGCACAGTTCCACCTGAAAAACAAGCCCATTTTCGACAATATAAATGATTCCTCCAAAGTGTCAGAAATTCAATGCCGACCATAAAACTTCACACAAGTTGCATGTTTTCAGGTGCCATGTGTTTTCTTGAGATAAGATGCATTTCCAACGGCCATACAGCCTTAAATCAGAGGGTGGATGTTTTGCTATTTTATTTCTTTAGCCTTAACTGCTAAGTCTCTTTCCCTCTTCTACAATGCTGTGGTCTCCCCAATGTTATCCGTGTTACACATGAAGAAAATACTCCATTATGCTTCACACGGCATGTAAAGGCTAATTCAGACAGCGTCGAATTGTAGCAGAACTCTGTCGCTGGACAAAAATGTACTTGTTTCTTTTTTACATTTTCACATGGACACATTGAAAATACTATAAATCGTATTTGTCATTTTATACAATAGTGCATATAGTATGAATTAGCACAACCCTGGACTAATCTGACACTACCTTCTAGGTTCAGTGCAACACTATGAAGAAAATGGGTGTCTGAACACTATTCAGTGTGTAAAGTGATTAATTACATTTACTCAAGTACTGTACTGTTTATCTCATTTCTTAACGATTTTTTTTACATTTTAAACCTGTGAAATTGGACATTCTGCACAATGAGTACTTTAATTACAGTATATTTTGATGTCGATACTTTAGTACTTTCCCTCAAGTACATTTGAATGCGGGACTTCTGCTTGTAAGAGTGTTGATGCTTTCACTTAAAGGGGTACTCCACCACTTTTCAACCTGTCTTCATATAATAGGTCCTCACTAATGTTCATGTTTTTCTATTCAGTCTGGGTCTCATAGGAGAGCTGTCAAATCCTTCTACCGGTGACATCATTGTTTGACAAAAAAAAAATTAATAATATTTTTGAAAAAAAACATTTAGATTTTTATTATCACGAGAACAATGGCTTCCACTTGAACATTGCAACTTTTTCAGGAATAGAAAGCCTGCAGTTTCTATTAGCTTGCATTTCCCATTGATGATGTCACCGGTAGTAAGGATTTGACCCACCCACAGCTCTCCTATGAGACCCAAACTGAGTAGAAAAAAATTGTGATATTTTATCATGAACATTAGTGAGGACCTATTATATGAAGATAGGTTGAAAAGTGGTGGAGTGCCCCTTTAACACTTATGTTGCAATTATTTTTTCTCTTCAATGTCTCGCGTTGCCATGGTTACCATAGACTTCCATGTAATTGTGCAATTGTGTAAAAAGTGCACGCCCCTGCCTAGATGATGCACCACGTGTGTAGATGCTGTTCACAGCTTTCAAACAAAAAAATCCGCTTGGAAATCCGTTCAGGCATTCATGATTTATCAGCCATTATGTTTTCTTCAGATTTAAACAAACATGGCTGCCATGTTTGAAAGAATGAGTTGGTATGGGGGTTAAACATGCAATTTCGCGATCGCGATCATGCCTAATACATTTCTGGAGGTCCAAAAAATTTTTTTGAAAAAAGAAAACATTTATTTTTTCCAAAAACGGCCCAAACTCGGGAAACTCGGGGTTGGCACAGCGGTAGTACCAATACAAACTCGGGAAACTCGGGGTTGGCACCATATGTGTTAAGTACAAAATCACTGACACTGTTCATAACCTCATAGGTGCTGAACCAGACGGAGGACCATCGCCAGCGCGTCCTCCAGGCGGCCTCCAAGACCATGAGGGTGTGGTTCATCAAGGTGAGGAAGATGAAGGCCATCTACCACACGCTCAACCTCTGCAACATCGACGTCACCCAGAAGTGCCTCATCGCCGAGGTGTGGTGCCCCGTCTCCGACCTGGACTCCATTCAGTTTGCCCTGCGTCGAGGGACGGTGAGTCCGCCCGGGAGCCTTTCACACTCTCACATTTTTGCGTATCGTCGTTGTCCGGGCGGAAACCTCGTATCTCCCAAGTTTCAAGTTTGTACGTTTTTTTTCACCAAGTAAAGCCCTGCCTCATCATACAAGGCTGTCGCACAAAAGTAGTGAAAACAGCCGATCTACAAGCACACAACGCCTCGCGGCGCGAGGCGTTGTGTGCTTGTAGATCTGCTATTTTCACTAGTTTAGTTCATATTCAAAACGATAAACACAAAACGAAAGGTCTTGGATATGCAAGGTTTCCACCCGACAACGACGATATTATTTTCACACCCAGGAACAGTTACAACTGTTGGTCACTGAAAATCCATCCATCCATCCATCCATCCATCTTCATCCGCTTATCCGGAGTCGGGTCGCGGGGGGCAGCAGCTCCAGCCGAGAGCTCCAAACTTCCCTCTCCCGAGCAACATTAGCAACTTCCTCCTGGGGGATCGCGAGGCGTTCCCAGGCCAGTTTGGAGATGTAATCTCTCCATCTGGCCCTCGGTCTGCCCCTTGGTCCTTCCCAGTGGGACATGCAGCGAGGACCTCCCTAGAGAGACGCTCGGGAGGCATCCGTACTAGATGCCTGACCCACCTAAGCTGGCTCCTTTCCAAGTGAAGGAGCAGCGATTCTATTCTGAGTCTCTCACGGATTAGTCTTGCGTAGCCAGAACAACTATTCCACAATCTCCGAATGCTATATAGAGTCTGGAACGGCAGCTCCCGAACGGCGAGTATCGGAAGTAGCCAGTGCTGCACTGAACTGTAGTCCCACTGGAAACATAACAGAAACACACACTAGCACAGACAGAGTCCGTCGAGCGACATATTCTTGTTATGGGTGTATAGTTTAAGAAAACATTTGAAAACATCATGGAAGTAACACCAACAACACCAGAGAAAGAAGAAATAACGCCCCAAAAATGTTGAAAGGAGACATAACGCTTCCAGTAGGACATGTTATTGCTACTGCACCAAGGGAGCGGTTGCGTCACATCCGCTCTATCTCGCACTCTTCGTTTCTATTTCCGTGCCCCAGACTGTATGCCGGGAGCATTTGCAAATCGCGTTAGGCAACAGTATGGCCACGCGAGACAACTCACGGATGAATGAACTCGCCCAATCTCTCACCCGTCTGAGAAAACTCATTGCGGCCGATTTCGGTCATGACACACACTTCATGACCATAGGTGAGAGTAGGAATGAAGATTGCACGGTAGACAGGGAGCTTTGCCTTCTGGCTCAACTCTCTTTTTGTACCGCTCCTGCTGCTCCACTTCTCCGTCACTGAACAGCTCCACTTAATGGTCTTCCAAGGCCCGAATAGTGAAACAAAAACATAATGCTAGCGGAAAAAGGACATTACTAAATATTTGACACATATTAGTGTATAAACTGTATCTCATTTGCTAGATTTGGCGATTCTAATAGGTTTGTAAATATTATAGTAAATCTGGATGATTCTTTTTGAGTAGTAGAGCATTTTTCTGATTCCCTTCCCTGTTCAGATTGTCTCTGTTAGTCCTGGATAGGAGCTGGTGAGCCTGCGTAACATTCTGGCCGCCACCACCCAGTTGATTTTATGTCTCTGTTTCCTGTTGTTGTTTAGTTAAGGTATTGTGCTCGCCATATAGCGGATATAGCGAACAGTATAGCATGACTGTAACAATGTTATGCAATTCCTGTTATACAATAGACCAAGTGTGCCCCTTGAAACTGCTTGAAAGCCAGTATTGTATTTATCATTTTAAAAATGATTTAAACTAGTGAAAACAGCCGATCTACAAGCACACAACGCCTCGCAGTGCGAGGCGTTGTGTGCTTGTAGATCTGCTGTTTTCACCACTGTTGTGTGACAGCCTTGTATGATGAAGCAGGGCTTTACTTTGCGAAGAAACGTACGCATTTGAAACTTGGAGATACAAGGTTTCTTCCCGACAGTGACGATATTTACACCGCCGTATTATGTTGGTGTGCCCATGGAGAAAAAAGGTTGAGAAACACTGCAATAGACCATGAAACTATGATAACGCGGAATTAATTTTCTACAGTCACAGAGAGCTTACTGAAGGGCTTTGCTTCAATGCTCTCATATCTAAAGCTTGCTGAAATAACAGGAACGGGCAATTGCTGAAGTAATGTTAGCACGCTGCCAAGCATAACAAGAGTCTATGCCATGGGCATTGCAGCTGACCTGGTGTCAGTGTATTTTCTGTTGTTGTCATTAGTCATGTCATGTAGCTTTATGTGGGGGACCCTTTTAGTCATCTTGTCCATTCACCTTTCCTGCACCGCCCGTCACGTGTGGTCGAATTACGCCTCTGTAAGACTCAATGGAAGTTATGAGAAACACACACAGTACAAAATGTACTGTACGTAGGGCTGTCACAATTATTACATAATCGTCTAATCGTGATCTTTTTACATAACCGTGATTATTTTTCATAAATGTCATAATCGTTTCCATGTTGAAAAAGTTTCATATAGTTTTTTAAAAGTAAAAAATAGTGGAAATAGCAGATCTACAAGCTCACAACGCGTTGTGAGCTTGTAGATCGGCTATTTCCACTATCAATGTTCTTTTTTAAGTATAAAGTTGTCAAATATGTCAGTAATTTCTTTGTATATTTAGGTTGTGTCATATCTACCATGTGCAACTCAAAAGCCTAAAAGCCAAACAGAAATTTAATTGTCAACGACAAAAACACAATTAAATCGTTAATCGCAATTATTTGAGTGACAAATAATCGTCATGTAAAATGTCATAATCGTGACAGCCCTAACTGTACGTACTGTACAGAAACCCACATTTATGTAGAAATAATAACTCATGTAGGTTATGTTAGGAACAATCAAGAAGCAGTGTGAGTTTCTTTTCTTATATTATTAACAAATCAACACAAAATACATTTCTACTCGATTTGTTTATAATCAAATAAATCAATTAGTCTCATCAACCACTTAACTCTGTATTATACTTCGTTGTGCGATGGTGGCGTACAAAAATAGCAAGAATCTACGGGTTCACAACATTTCGCCTCACGATTTAAAAAAATATCATTGTTCACTCATCGTGATCGTGGCGAAAGATTGAAACAATCTTGACGATGAGCTCGTATCGCCCAGACCTACACACTACACAAAATGTACTACTAGAGTACTTGAGAGCGACATGAAGCTGTCATGTGGTCCGGCTGACAGGAGAGTAACGATGGGACGATAAGCGATATTATCATGTAGGGGTGGATATTGGCAAGAATCTCGCGATGCAATATGTATCACGATACTTGGGTCACGATGCAATGCTATTACGATATATTGCGAATCTTTGTGATACGATACTATTGCGATACTATCGCGATATATCAGCCTTAAAAGCTGAAGGCGCTGCTCTAATGTTGTTGTTTTCGTCGTTCGCAGCCATTTTCTCGAGAGACCTCACTCACTGAACCGTGGGAAGGGGAAGTAGCTACTATAGTAAACCGACATCTAGAGGCAGCGGAGTGTCAGGACCGGACTTCTACCATTGGTTCCTATGCATGGGAACGTATTTTTTTTCCCTCAAAGTATCGCGATACTACGGCCTGAAGTATCAATACAGTATTGGCAAATAAACTATTGCGATGTATTGCCATATCGATTATATTGCCCACCCCTATTATCATGTATCGTGATGAAAACACTCGTGGTAATCGTACCGTGGAGATTTAATTTATCGTGATACCGTCCTCCGTCATGCACTGGGATCAATTCACCTTTTATTTGCCGAGCTGCATATCCGGTACCACTTAAACTCTCTATAATTGGTAATAGGCACTCATAATATACGTACTTGATACAGTCTTTTTTAAATATCATTTCATTCAAGGTTTTACATTTTTATAACAACCACTCAGACAATACATACAATAGAGTATTTTCTACAAGCCGATCTACAAGCTCACAACGCGTTGCGACACAATCTTGGCAAATGTTCCACCCCCCGGGATTATGGATTTTGATTATCGCGATAATATCGTAAATCGCTAGCCTGCTTCCAGATCATAGACCCAGCGCCGAGTGAGCTGAGTCTGAAATCAGGCTAGTAAATCGTAATTTCTTTTGTCACAATAATGGTATGACGTATTATTTTATGTTTTAACTATTGAAAAATAGCAGATCTACAAGCTCACAGCGCGGCACTCGGTGCCGCGCTGTGAGCTTGTATATCTGTTATTTTTGAAAAATCGTGAAAATTAGAATTTTGACCCGATTCTATAAGTGTCTTTTGAATTCCTCTAAGACTTTTTGAGAAAAAAAAAATGTTTCTATGTCAGCAATCTGGCTAGCCATCGTCAAAGAAAAGGTCCTTTTCACTTAACTGGAGCTCAGTTAATCTGTTCTTGAGAGACTACTATATCAGTGGTTCTCAAACATTTTCATGTGAAGGACCCCCAAAATGATATTTATTCGGCCACGGACCCCATCTCAAAATATCTAGTTCCAGGGACCACCCAGAAGCAAAATTTGAGTTACAAACGTTCGCTTTGAAAAATACGTATACCGGTATTCAAAGATTTGCACACATTTTCACGACTTTATAAAAAATAGCAGATCTACGAGCTCGCAGCGCGGCACTCGGTGCCGCGCTGTGAGCTTGTATATCTGCTATTTTTCACTGGTTAAAGCATTCAATATGTCTAGGCCTAAATGGGTTTAAGCAGCCACTGAGAGGGGGAACAAGGAATATGACATGTTCATATGGTCCCATCCCTATAGGAGAGGAGTGGCTCCACGGTGCCATCTATTCTCAACAGGATGCAGACCAAGCAGACCCCGCCCACCTTCAACAAGACCAACAAGTTCACCTCTGGCTTTCAGAACATAGTGGATGCCTACGGCATTGGAAACTACCGGGAGATCAACCCAGGTTTCTATTCCAATTCAGCACCTATAGCATTGCGATGGGAAAAGCTTACTTACTTAATTGTATAAGCACTGATATTAATAGAAATGATATCTGATTTCAACTAACTTAAGTAATAAATATTGACCTTTGACCTGTGTGTTAAAGAGTGAGATTATACAGCGTTTAGATTTGTCGACTAGTTTTAGTCGTAATGCCAGATTTTACACTTAGGTTGCACGCTGAAAATAGCCGACATGCTGAAAACAGACGATGCTTTACACTGCGATGTGTTGTGAGTTTATTTTCACACCCAAGCGCGACCAAACATAGAAGTACTTGTTTTTTATTCTAGTTTTTATTTGTTGACAAAATTGTCAAATATGTCTTAGTTTTAGTCATCATAGCTTAGTTTATTCTGTATTTAGTTCTTATTTAGTTTTTGTCAGTGAAAAAGGGTAGACGACAATATGATCTTTTGTCTGCCAGGCATCTCTAAAAGTGTATGTTATGTAACTTATGTTATCTTCATGTCATCTTCTGGTATTTCCTCCAGCACCGTACACCATCATCACCTTCCCCTTCCTGTTTGCCGTCATGTTTGGGGACATGGGTCATGGTTTGCTGATGACCTGCGCGGCCCTCTACCTGGTCATCCGAGAGAGTCGCATCGTCTCCCAGAAGACTGACAACGAGGTACTGGTTTAAAATAAATGCAGATCTGTATTTGACAATTTACGATAAGATTTGATATACGGTAGCCTACAGTACCAATCCCTACTGATTGATTGATTGATTGATTGATTGAAGACTTTATTAGAAGTTTGCATAGGAAATGGTACAGTTTCATGACGGTACAGTTCACGGGTACAAGGTCTACTAAAAGGAGATCCATGAAAAGACTAAGCTTATTTCCACAGGAAACCATTTAAGTATCTCATATAACATTAAGGTAAGGCTTTCCACATTTTGGTGGTATAGCAGAAAAAAGAGTTTGACCCTTTGTTGGTTTTGACTCTGGGTTGAAAGTGATCTGTGGCGCTGCCTCTGGTGTTGTAATTATGGACATCCTTAATGTTTATAAAGTATTTTGATAGGTACTTGGGTATCATAGTGGTGTAGTGTATCTTGTACACCAGGCCCATTGCAAGTTGCTGTACTCTGTCATCTACTCTGAGCCACCCCACTCTTAACTGGTGAGTAGCGGTGAGGTGAGTCTAATAGGGAAGGTTAAGCAGGACCCTAATTAGTTTATTTTGGGCTGCTATTTAACTCTATTTTGATTCATGATGAGCTTAGATAGTGCCATTCCAAAACTTCACACGTCCTGTCATTGGCAAGACAGTAGATTTTCAGGGGATTTGCAGAACATTGAGCTTGTAGATCAGCTATTTTTGAAATTTTTATGACCTTCTCTGACTTTGACTTAAATCTACCTATGAAGGTGGATTCTGCTTCTCAATGGGAATGGAGTGGTTTCTTGCCATTTGTGTGTTTCTGCAAAAATACGCTCCATTCTGCATACACATTTGAAAGACAAAACAGCCAAAACCTGTGAAAAAAATGCATTTACAGGTCATTTTCAGGAAAAGAGCAGTAAAGCCTGAAGACTTGAAACGAAAGCATCTGTAGATCCCAAATAACATTTAGAAATCGAACTCTTTGAGAACGTGAATTGATCAAAACAAACCCGGCCTTTGACCAAAGCCCTATACGGTACTCTGCTGCGCCCTGTAGAGAAAATGCTCACCTTTAGCAACGTCTTGTTGAGTTTGTGTTCTTTTTATCCGTGCAGATGTTCAACATGGTGTTTGCTGGTCGGTACATCATCCTCCTGATGGGGCTGTTCTCCATGTACACCGGCCTCATCTACAACGACTGCTTCTCCAAGTCCCTCAACATGTTCGGTTCTTCGTGGAGCGTCCGGCCCATGTTCAGCGCCAAAGGAGGCAACTGGACGTAAGTCACGCAGTTTGTTGCTTAGATCCAGTGTGTTAAAAATGTACTTAAAAGTACCAAAAGTAGAAAGTGCTCCCATTTCACAAGTTTTCTGTGTATAAAATGTATCAGAATCCTTTGAAAATAGCAGATTTACACGCTCACAATGCATCGCATTGCGACGCATTGTGAACTTGTAGGTCGGCTATTTTCAACTGCCCAAAATGTATATAGGGCTGATGTGGTTAACATATGTTTTGTAATAAAAAAAATAAAAAAAATCTACAAAGTAACTAATGCTTGATTTTGTCCAAGAATCAAATGTGACAGAGAAATCTCGTTTTGCTTGCTTGTGAATTGGTTCTAGGTTTGATACGCTTGATGGCAACGCAGTGTTACAGCTGGATCCGGCAGTTCCTGGAGTGTTTGGTGGGCCTTATCCGCTCGGAATTGACCCGGTAAATACCACGAATAGAAAATGATGACAAGACAACGCTTAATTCATTCATAGTTGTGCGCCGGTGTCGAGCGGAATGTAGCTGATCTACAAGTTCACAGCGGTCACGCTGTGAGTTTGTGAGCTTGCGGCTCTGTCAATTTCGGCACGCAACGCGGGCATACAACTAAGCATAAATCAGGCTTTAGAGAAGTCATGTATATCAGTGGTTCTCAACCTTTTCAGGCCGCGACCCCCAAAATAATCTGGGGACCCCCCCAACCCTGACGAGCACTATAAGTTGAGGCATTACATTTTGTATAACACGGTTCTATTGTGAAAATAGCAGATCTACATGCTCACATGCAGATCGGCTATTTTCACAATTTCTGCCTCTAATATTTGACTATTTGTCGTTTTAGAGTTAATAAAAAGTCCTTACATTGTCACTTTAGAAATGTGCAGATACCCTCTATAAACTTAAACGTTATGTTGGTTTCTTTACTGTTGAGTGAGAAAACAATGTTAATCATCTGGGGACCGGGGGGGGGGGTCCAGACCCACAGGTTGAGAACCACTGATGATGTATATGATCTGGTTTGTTTTCATCAGTCCCGCTAAAGTCCAGGCCTTTTTTCTTGTCACGTCTTTACAGGTATGGAACGTTGCCGCCAACAAGCTGACCTTCCTGAACTCTTTCAAGATGAAGATGTCAGTGATTCTGGGTGTGATCCACATGCTGTTTGGAGTGTCCCTCAGCCTCTTCAACCACCTGTAAGTCACACACTCCATTTTGTTACTTAAAGGGGAAGACCACCCATTTTCAATATTGAACTGTGTCATTAATATACCTTAGAGCAGTGTTTCTCAAATGGGGGTACGTGTACCCCTAGGGGTACGCAGAGGTACTACAGGGGGTACTTGAGAGAACATGGAAAATGGAAACATTTATTTTACTGTTATGTTTACTGATAAAACATTGACAAATATGTGAACGTGCTGCTCTCTATACGTAGCTTTAAACCAAATAAAGTACACATTTTACTGTTACTGAATAGAAAACAGGCTACTTGCTTTTATTTTCAACATATTGACATAAAAACTGGACTTTTGATGTCAGTATTTTCTAGTCAAAATGTTGTCGATTAGAGCAGTGTTTCTCAAACTACCAAATTTCAAGGTATCCCCTTAACTCTGGCAGTGTACAAATGGAACCAAATGAACCCGTTAGGGTACATTTGGTTCCATTTGTACACTGTCAGAGTTACAGACTTGTATGGGTCACTGGATTATAGGGGGTACTTGGATTCAGCAATCAGGAAAAGGGGGTACTGAAGCCCAAAAAGTTTGAGAACCACTGCCTTAGAGGAGTTGTGTGGAAATAGAAAAAAAAAGGTTCCCCCCTTCTGTGTTGCCTAGAACTGGAGGATTGATTTTGGGGTTTGTATTGTTGTACTTTACAATACAAACCCCAAAATCAATCCTCCAGTTCTAGGCAACACAGAAGGGGGGGAACCTTTTTTTTCTATTTCCACACAACTCCTCTAAGGTATATTAATGACACAGTTCAATATTGAAAATGGGTGGTCACGTTGTCTCCCCAGGCGTGGCAGAGGGAGAGCAGAGCCCAGGATTACATAGGCAATTGGCACTGGGTGAAAATGGGTTGCAAAATCGTGGGATAAAAATTTGAGAAAAAAAAAAAAGAAAGAAAATGGGTGGTCTTCCCCTTTAAGTAAAAGTATCAATACTGCAATACAGAAGTACTCTGTTACAAGTACAGGTTAGGAATTCAAAATATACTTGAGAGCAAAATTACATAAGTATTGGCGTCAAAATGTACTTAAAGGGGAATACCACTCATTTTCAACAATGAACTATGTCATTAATATACGTTAGAGCTGTCGTGTGGAAATAAGAAAAAAGTCCCCCCCCCCTTCTGTGTTGCCTAGAACCGGAGGATTGATTGTGGGGTTTGGCTTGCAAAGTACACTTTTGATGATGTCAGTCGGCATACTGTACCACTCCAAAATGTATGCTACAGAGGCAGACACTCATGAATAAAAACTGTTGTGTTAAAGGACAACTTTAGTTTTTTACAACAAGGGTTCATATTTTAGATTGTAATTAAAGAATATAAAAGATGGGTGTTAAAATTATTTCATTTACTTCTTTCTATTGTTTTAGAGATTTGTATTTCAGTGGCTGGGGGCATGCGTACAAGTGGCTAAATATGTCATTTTACACAGAATAAGCTAGCCCATTCCCAAGATACAACGCAACCTTTCATGGTTGGATGTGACTTATGGGGGCTAGAAGTGTTACTGTAAATAACAATAAAGAAACTGCTGGCTTATTGTGTCTCAAAATACATATAAAACAATAGAACGAAGCAAATGAAAACATTTTAACACTCACTTTTTCATTCTAAAATATGAACCCTTGTTGTAAAGTTGTAAAGTTGTCCTTTAAGAGAAGTAGAATCGGTCAATCTGTGTGAAATGGCTATTGTAAAAATGGGTATATTCTAATCTATATTTTTTTCAAAACCTTTTTTTTTTTTTTATGATACCACATTGTTATCTTTAGCCAATTACAACGTCTCCAAAGTGTGGTGATAATTACATTCTGGCCCAGGGCCTCAGAAGGCTTGAGCGAGCCCCGTTCAAGACAGAGGAAGACCAGTAAGTCTGTAACAGGCTCAGTTGTTGGACAGACAGCCAAGGTTCAAGACAAGAGTCCTCTTTATTCCCATGCGGCTGCTACGCGCTGCTTGCCATGCGTTTGGTGTACAATGTGGTCCGTGGCTTCAAAGCAACAGCCAGATACAGTCATAACAGAGGCTGTATTCCTCGCTGGATGTTTATTAGGATGACTTACTGAGCTTGTCGATCTGCTGTTTTTGCTATTTGTCCTGAAAACTAACAGTTTTGGACATAGTTAGGTTTCCACCCGACAGCGACGATATGTTTATCTTCCCCTTTTGAACTGTACATCAGTGGTTCTCAACCAGTGGTCCGGGGGCCACCAGTGGTCCTTGAGGGCGTTCCAGGTGGTCCCCAGCTAAATGAAGGAGAGTTGGTAACCAAATAGACCTAGAGATCTTTAAACTCTTGAGTTTGGTTTCATTTTACGCTCTCACATCTGAATTATTTAATTTACAAGAAGTCTACACAATTAGCCAGTAGCTATGCCCCTCCCCTAAAAGCTTTTGTCCAATGCTAGCTTAGTAACCGGCAGCTTGCCAAGGCTGTTGCCAAGGCAAACCTTGGCAAGCAGGAAGTTATTCTAAGCTAGCTTTTTGGGAGGGGCATAGCTACTGGCTAATTAGAGAATGTAGAAGAATTGTCAACGTGGGCCTGTTATCTCTCCTATGGTAACAACATAAATACAGCATGGACTTGTGGACAAAATACTCCAATGCCCAAATAAATAATGGACATTGATGTGAAAAGGGGTTGAAAAGCACTGCTGTACATGATTTTCCCGTGGCCTGCAGGTACTTCAAGAAGCCACTGAACATCTTCCTGGGCTTCATCCCGGAGATCGTGTTCATGTCCAGCCTGTTTGGCTACCTCATCCTGCTGGTCTTCATCAAGTGGACCGCCTACGACGTCTTCACCTCCAAGGACGCGCCCAGTCTGCTCATCCACTTCATCAACATGTGTCTCTTTAACTACAACGACCCCTCCAACAAGCCCCTGTACCGGGGACAGGTACACCCCCCACCCACTTCCACCCCTCTGCCTCTCCTGTCGCTCTGTTCCTTTTCCCACAGTGGTCTAACACAGTGGTTCTCAACCTTTTCAGGCCGCGACCCCCCAAATAATCATATTTTAACTGGGGACCCCCCCACCCTGACGAGCACTAAGAGTTGAGGCATTACATTTTGTATAACACGGTTCTATTGTGAAAATAGCAGATCTACATGCTCACAACGCCTCGCAACGCGAGGCGTTGTGAGCATGTAGATCGGCTATTTTCGCAATTGCTGCCTCTAATATTTGACAATTTGGCCAATGTTTAATTTGTCATTTCAGGGGTGTTAAAAAGTCCTTCAATTGTCACTTTAGAAATGTGCAGATACCCTCTATACACTTAAACTATATGTTGGTTTGTTTACTGTAGAGTGAGAAAACAGTGCAGCACATAAAGTTAATCATCTGGGGACCCCCCCAAAATAATTTGGGGATCCCTCTGGGGGTCCCGACCCACAGGTTGAGAACCACTGGTCTAGCACAGTGTTAATTTTGACAGCGAATTGTGATGTAGTTTTAGTCTTTTGAAAAAATTACATTTAGTCACATTTTGGTCATATGCAATGTTGTAGTGTTAAGTCTAGTTTTAGTCGACTGAATATCGCTCAATTTTAGTCGACTAAATCTACAGTTCATTTAGTCGACTAAAATGTGTTTTGGTGGGCCTTGATGTTAAAATGATATACAGTTGTCAGCTATCATTGCATTTAGTTGAAAATGAGCTTTTTGCATTTATTGTCTAATGTCTTTACTTTCTTTCTGCTAAATCACTCACTCTGAGTTCTTGGTCCACTGCAAACTGTAACGAGCTGCTTACTGTATTATCACTGTTGTCGCACGAAACACATTTTCTTCAGGAACCGAGAAATTACAGTATCTCCCCGTTGACGTCGATATTATGTATTTCTGGAAAATACACTTGAGTGTTTCAATTTCCAATACCTTTACTTCTACTCCACTACACCTCGGATCCTAATATTGTTTGGAGTATCGGAGCATTTCTACATGGCTGTGTTGACACTTTTACCTAAGTAAAACTTGTGAGTACTTTTTTCCCCACCACTGTCGTTTACCTTCTCTCTGTTTTGAATCTGTAGATGGGGATCCAGGTTTTGTTGGTGCTGATTGCCCTTGCATGTGTACCCTGTATGCTGGTTGTGAAAACAATGGTGCTTCGGCGTCAGCACCTGTGGAAAATGAAACTGGTATGTGGATCTGACCCCGCCTAGGGCTGTCACGATGTGACATTTTACATGACGATTAATTGTCACTCAAATAATTGGCGATTGACGATTTCATTGTGATTTTGTCGTTGACAATTACATCTCTGTTTGGCTTTTAGGCTTTGAAGTTGGCACATGGCAGATATGACACAAAACCTAAATACGTGAAGAAATGACTGACATATTTGACGACTTACTACTTAAAAAAGAACATTGATAGTGGAAATAGCCGATCTACAAGCTCACAACGCGTCGCGATGCGACGCGTTGTGAGCTTGTAGATCTGCTATTTCCACTATTTCTGACATTTTTCAACATTCACGATTATGACGATTATGACAAAATAATTGCGATAATGTCAAATAACCACGATTAGACGATTATGTAATAATTGTGACAGCCCTAATCCCGCCTATAACCTTTGATACGTGACCTGTTATAACCCTTGGAATATTATAACCTTGTTTTCTTTCACTCTCTACTCTGCCATTCATTTCAGCGTGCATCGTATTGTGTAATGTGGTGTTGCCATGAAATGACGCTTAAAGCATGCCTTGGGAAGAGCCGCCGAAGCATATAAAAAGATTGTGATTTATGCCAATGACAGGTTAATAAACTGGCAATCAATTGAGCGCGTTTTGAAGATTTGCTCAAGGCTGTCTTGCAGTATACTGTACTTCAGTGCCCTTACAGGCTCCCTAGCACATATCTTGATGCGCAGGCCTGTTCTGTACTGAGAGAGAGAGAGAAAAATTGCTATGCAGTATACCAGGGTTCCCCAATTAGTTTTCCCCAAGGGCCGAAATATGTCCTGGGTACCAAGCCGAGGGCCAGAACATTGCAGGGGGCGACTTGGCGTTCCCGCTACTCCAGCGACAGTTCAGATATCGTCGTTGTCGGGTGAAAATCTTGTATGTCCAAAACCGTTCCTTTTGCATTTATCATTTTAAAAATGATTTAAACTAGTGAAAACAGCCGATCTACAAGCACACACCGCCTCGGGTGTGTGCTTGTAGATCTGCTGTTTTCACTACTTTTGTGCGACGGCCTTGTATGATGAAGCAGGGCTTTACTTCGCGAAAGAACGTACAAATTTGGAGATACGATTATTACCCCATTATTACTGGGGTTGGTGGGGGCCAGAAAGTAGCCCCCCACGGCCCGCAAATGGCCCTCGGGCCGCCTATTGGGGAACCCTGCAGTATACTGTAACAATTTTTTGGGAGGGAATCATTGTCATTTTCTTGAATCGATATTTTCTTAACATTACTGTTTGGCATCAAAATGTTATCAACATGGACAGCCATTACAAAACGCGTGGGGTGCCTCTCTCCTCAAATCAAGCCAAGTGCAAGCAAAGATAAACATGAATAAAACAATGTGAATAAAAAAGTGAATGTTACCCCCAAGGCGTGCTTTAAACTAGACACAGCTCTTGTGGCTTTTGTATTTAGTCCCAGAAGAGGGAAGAAACCCCTGCAGAGAATCTAGAGCAGTCTTTAGAGCAAACCTCATCATGCACGGGACTCACCCAACAGGGCACACAGAAATTCGGCGGGGTACGGGTGGGCAATGGGCCCACGGAGGATGAGGCTGGCATCATGGACCATGACCAGCTGTCGCAGCACTCGGAAGAGGGAGACGAGGTGAGCTCACCGACTAAACACCAACTTCCCGTCCGTCCATTCGTGTCGATTCCACCGTCTTGTCTTTAGTCTGATGTCTCCACTAGGGCATTAACGAAAATGTCGACTCAGTCGACTTCATTACACAAGTCGACTCCCACCAGAGAAAGTCGAAGTTGAACAAAAAAATAATAATACTTGAGCATGTAGATCGGCTATTTTCACAATTTCTGCCTCTATATATTTGACAATTTGGACAATGTTTAATTTGTCATTTTAGAGGTATTAAAAAGTCCTTAAATTGGCACTTTAGAAATGTGAAGATACCCTCTATACACTTAAACTTTATGTTGGTTTGTTTCCAGTTGAGTGAGAAAACAATGTTTCACATTAAGTTAATCATCTGGGGACCCCGTAAAATAAGTGGGGGGTCGTGTATGATGTGATGACGTCATCAAACGATAAAGTCGACTTCAACTCAACTTTTTACTGAGTCGAGTCGACTTGCAAAAATCACAAGTCGTTAATGCCCTAGTCTCCACTCCTATTAACCAACATGAACCTAAGCGTCCCCGTTTTGGACATGTCAGGAAAGGGAACATTCGGTAAAATAGGCAGACCTTTGGCAAAAATGGGCACACATTTGGAGAAAATAGCAGGGCCACAGGTTTTGAGCTTATTTTGAGATTGCCTATTTCCGCTATTTGACATACAACAACGTAATACGTTTATAGGGTTTAAGTGGTTAATGTTTCTTGTTTTAACACATTAAGGCCGGGAACGCACTATTACGCATTTTTACTTTAACCATTGTTTTATGCTGTAACTATAAAAAAAATAGCATATCTACAAGCTCACAGCGCAGCACTCGGTGCCGCGCTGCGAGCTTGTAGATCTGCTATTTTTGCAGAATCGTGAACTCGTATATCTGCTTTCAATAGCTAAAGTATAAAATAATTCTAGGTCTTAATCGGTAAAGTAGACATCTTAGATCCGTATTAATAATCAGTCTTTTTTTCATAGGTGTGTTAAGGCCCATTCCCACTGGGCCAGATAACAGATAAAACAATCTTTTTCTCCAGATAAAAAAAATCGCTTTCTCCATTCAAGTGGATGGTAAGATACAGATAAAAAAGAATATCTGTCACAGATAAAAAAAAATATCTGTAACAGATATTTTTTTATCTGTATCTTACCATCCACTTGAATGGAGAAAGAGATTTTTTTTTTATCTGTTATCTGGCCCAGTGGGAATGGGCCTTTACCCAGGGACTGGGCTGATGTGGGCACGTACAGTATGTGTGGAGGGAAAGAGGGAGGGATGGGACGGAAAGGAAAGTAAAGGAATGGGATGGGATGAAATAGATAAGAGATGGATTTTCCACTTCAGAAACCTTAAACACCGAGGTGGTTTTGCATGAGAACCAGATCCTGTTGAGCTCATGGAATTTCTGGAAAAATCGCCCTGTTTCTTTCTTTGCCTCGGAGCCTTGGGGTCTTACGTGTATCTCAGACCGTAAATCTCACCGTGTTTATTTATGTTTTGATAGTGCACGTTGCTCAACAGCATGATAATTCCTCAATCCTCATATAAGGCTCGGGCACTTAATGAAAATGGTTACGGCGTCGCTATCAGAAAAGCGCGGAATTTGATATTGCATAATGCGTCGGGTGTGAGTATTTTAAGTGAGCGTAAGATTATCGGACCGGACAAGCTGTCCACACTTTCGGCAGAGCTAGGTCTGTAAAGAGTGGATGGGAAAACGTTTTGTACATTCTGCGCACTTCTCTTATCGTCATTGTCGGGTGAAAACCTCGTATGTCCAAAACCGTTCGTTTTGCATTTATCATTTAAAAATGATTCAAACTAGTGAAAACAGCCGATCTACAAGCACACAACGCCTCGCGGTGCGAGGCGTTGTGTGCTTGTAGATCTGCTGTTTTCACTACTTTTGTGCGACGGCCTTGTATGATGAAGCAGGGCTTTACTTTGCGAAAGATCGTACAAATTTGAAACTTGGAGATACAAGGTTTCCGCCTGACAACACCGTTATGCTCCCACGGCGAATCTCACTGTATTGATGCAAGGTTAGAAAAATGCACCAGAGTCTCCGTTACACCTAACACTACCTACAGAGAGAGTTGTAGCTATGAAGTTTGTACTTATTACTATAGTTACTTGTAATGTTAGTGATTTGGGAATTGGAGCTTATTCTGTTGATCTATTGCACGCAGTTGTGATAGAGTTATTCAGTCTCCATTTTCAACTGAACACGTGGAAATGCTGATAGTGGGTTATAAAGTGAGATTCCATTTTGGGAACGTGAAATAAACATTCGATGAGATGTAGTAGCTGGCAAAAAGTAACAGTTCTTCCTCTATCAGTGGTTCTCAACCAGTGGTCCGGGGACCACCTGTGGCCCTTGAGGGGGTTCCAGGTGGTCCCCAGCTAAATGATGGAGAGTTGGTAACCAAATGGACTCTTATAGATCTTTAACTCTCGAGAATGTACCCCTACGGGTCCATTTGGTTCCATGTTACACTCTCAAGAGTTAGATTATTGTCTGCATTAGTTAATTTTCAAGAAGTCTACACAATTAGAGAATGTAGAAGAATTGTTATTTTGATCAGCGTTTGCCTCAATACAGCATGGAATTGTGAACTAAATCTTATCACGCAACAACAGGCTTTGGGGTCTGAGAGGCTAAATCACACCAAACGGTGGTCCGTGAGCTCAAATGCCGAATAAGTAATGGGCCTTGAAATTAAGAATGTTGAAATGTTGCCCAAAGCCACTGGGCACTTAACCCATTTAGGCCTAGAATTATTGAATGCTTTAACCAGTGAAAAATAGCAGATATACAAGCTCACAAAAAGCCGTGAAAATGTGTGCAAATCTTTGAATATATGTATTTTCAAAGCGAACGTTTGTAACTCAAATTCTGCTTCTGGGGGGGTCCCCGGAACTAGATATTTTGAAATGGGGGTCCGTGGCCAAATAAAACCACTGCTCTAGCATGAGGGGACATTGTTAAGCGCATCCCCCTGTCCCTGCCACTAACCTCTGCCCTCTACTTCATTTCAAGCACGCAGAGGAGGAGCCGGTAAGGAACCGAGTGGAGCCTGACCTCCAGAGCATGCTTAGACATGGTCTTACCTTCCTGTCTGTCTGTCTGTCTGTCTGTCTGTCTGTCTGTCTGTCTGTCTGTCTGTGCTTGTTCTACGTGAAGCCTGATTTATGCTCGGCTGCGCAATCGCGTCTTGCACTGAAAATAGCCGCTCTACAAGCTCACCGCATGATACATTGTGAGCTTGTGGCTCAGCTACTTTTAGGTCAGTGACCAAAGCCGGTGTGCAACTAAGTATACTGTAAGGTGTAAATGTGCCATTCTTTTATGGTCTGTCTATGCATCCTGTACATTTTTCACTCCCCTCCTCAACTATACACCTTCCTTCCGCACATGTGCATGTGGTTGTGTGTGTGTGTGTGTGTGTGTGTGTGTGCGTGCGTGCGTGCGTGCGTGCGTGCGTGCCCGTGCCCGTTCCTCATCACCGATCCCACGTTTTCATTGCCGTACGTCATAAGCTCTGGAAAACGGCACGGCTTTGGTCGGCTGGAATGTCTGGTGACTTGACACCCTGGAATGTTAGACGGTCTGCACTACCAGCGTCACTATAGCCACTCGCATCCTTTGCTGCGTCTTGCCGTTAGGGCATGCGGCGGTGGCCGGTATTGTTTTCGTTTGCCCCCCTCACATGGGAGACTCTTTAAATGGGAACAATGAGCGCTGGTTCCATGAACTTTGTTGGCGCGGGGTCCCACGGACAAAGGGGAAGCACGGAAAGAGGAAGCCAGCAGGCCCGTTCCAGGCCAAGTCCAACAAACGCGACGTAGAGGGATTGAGTCGCGGGTTTCCCCTGCTTCCCCACCTCGCGGCAGGAAAGCCTACCGTTGCTCCCTGCGAGTAGAGAGAGTAGGGATGGGACGATACGCGATGTTATCGTTTATCGTGATAAAAAAAAAAAACACTCACGATAATCGTATCGTGGAGATTTAATTTATCGTGATATCGTCCTCCGTCGTGCGCTGGGATCAATTGACCTTTTATTTGCTGAGCTGCATATCCGGTACCACTTAAACCCTCTATAATTGGTAAAGGTACTTGTAACATACATACTTGTAGTCTTTTTTTCACTCTCTATCAAATGTCTTTGCAAAAAAAAAAAACAGACGATCTACAAGCTCAACAACGTTGAGACGCGTTGTGAGCTTGTAGATCGGCTATTTTTTTGGCAAATGTTTCGCCCCAGGATAATGGATTTTAATTATCGCGATAATATCGTAAATCGTGATTTATTTTGTCACAATAATCTTGATATGAAATGTTCATATCGTCCAGTCCCTAGTAGAGAGGGGAGGAACGTACAGTAAGACGGCCTCACTGTACAATACACAAACGAGGTCCTGGCACTAGGATCCAATGAGGAAAAGAGGAGAGGGAAAAAAATAAACAAACCCAGGCGTCTTTGTGTTGTGCCTGAGCGGGACTAAAGGTTAGAAAAGGGTCCTAGGGTCAAAATGGCCTGTTATGAACAGACATCAAGACGATAGAGTCATTTCCCTCTGAAAGCCCTTTCCACAGTGAAATTGTACGCCGCCGAGAATTACTGGCTGTTATGGTTGGCTGTGTGTCCGACAGGAGAGCCGGGGCGATATAGATCTGTCATTTAGTTTAGTTTAGTGGTACTTGTTCAGGCTGATAAGTTACTCTCATATCATACGCCATAAGAGTAACAACACGGCACATTCCAGTGTTTTATCAAGTTTAACATCCACAACCAAACATTGTATTTTCTATCAGAGTAGGCCTATAAATGCAATCACAGATTCTGAAATCTATGGCCTTCTAGTTACATTTTAAAATGTTAAGCAACTAGAAGTTAGAACGTGGGCCCTGAGAATGATGCAAGTCAGGAACGATGCAAGTTGGAAAAGTTTAAGCATGGCCCACCCGGTTATGCAACACCTGTTGTCAGGGTACCCTGTCTATGTCTGTTTTGTGCCCCTTTGAATGCCCAAATATGGAGATTTCTGTGTCTGTCTAACATAGTGATTTTATTGTATTCATTTGGACCATGAAGTCAGGCCAATGGACATGATACCGCTAGCGTCTTCATAGAAATAGTTCACCCCCACAAAAACCTTTTTTGAGCGGTGGTCACACCGTCTCCATAGCGTGGCCGTGTGTGTCTGTGTGTGTGTCTGTCTGTCTGTATGTAGCCTCTGGTGTAGCCTGAGTACCCTGGGTGACCAGAGAGGTGCTGTTGAGTCTAGCCTGCCCTGAGCATCAACTGCAATACACACACACACACACACACACACACACCCCCACCCCACACACACAGGCACCCCCCCCCCCCCCCCCCCCACAGGCACCCCTCCCCCCCCACACCCCCCACACCCCACACACAGGCACCCCTCCCTCCCCCCCCCCACAGGCACCCCTCCCCCCCACGACCACCGCTCAGTTCACACGGGTGTGATTTTTTTCTATCGATTACTCACCCCATGGAGATTTGAATTCATGGCTATCTTTTTAGTTTTTGTCGCATTCCTAAGCCAATCATTTGAGGAGACTCTTTGTGTCTCCATAGGGAACAAAGCAGGCTCTTTGTGTCTCAACCACTGCTCGTCGTCAACGTATTGGCTTAGGAATATGCACAAAAACAAAACAATATCCATAAATTCGAGTCTCCATAGGGTGAGTAATCGATAGAAAAAGAAAAGTAATTGTTTGGGGGGGTGAACTATCCTTTTAATGGCTTTATGGAAGATTGTCTGCGTTCCGTTCCGGTGTTTGTTGGTCAAGCGTGTGTTTCTTCTCTCTCCTCCAGTTTGACTTTGGAGACGTAGCGGTGCACCAGGCCATCCACACCATAGAGTACTGCCTGGGCTGCATCTCCAACACAGCCTCCTACCTGCGCCTGTGGGCCCTTAGCCTGGCCCATGCACGTGAGTGTCCCCCATACGCACACACACACACATGTGCAAGCAGGGGCGTCACAAGTGGGGGGGGTGGGGGGGGGGGGGGGGAGTGGGACTGAGTTACTAGGGCCCAAGTTTCAGTTTGCCCTCCTGGCCCCCAAGTTGTGGAATAAACTCCCTGTCGCACTTAGAACAACGGACCCACTCGCTAGCTTTCGCCGTGGACTGAAGACTCACCTCTTCAGACTCCACCTAAACCCTTAGCACTAAAGAAAAATCAATGACCATACATGAAGCTAGTTAGCATTGTTTTTAGTTTTTTTTTAGAACTTTGATTATATTGTGTTTTTTCTAGATAGATATCCATTTGCACTTGTTATATTGCTGTTGATGTACTGACATATTATCTTGTGATTTTTTGTATCTGCTTATTGTAAGTCGCTTTGGATTAAAAGCGTCTGCTAAATGCCTAAACTGTAAACTGTAAACTGTAAACAAGTTGGAGGGGGCTTAATTATGTTATACTTTAGCTATTGGAAAATAGCAGATATACAAGCTCACAGCGCGGCACCGAGTGCCGCGCTGCGAGCTTGTAGATCTGCTATTTTTTTGAAAAGTCGTGAAAATGTTATGCAAATCTTTGAATATAATATGTACTTTTCAAGCGAACATTTGTAACTCAAATATTGCTTCTGGGGGGGTCCCTGGAACTAAATATTTTGAGATGGGTGGGTCCGTGGCCAAATGCATATAATTTTGGGGGTCCTTCACATGAAAAGGTTTGAGCACCACTGACATAGAAACATAGGTTTTTCCAAAAACCTTAGAAGGATTTGAAATATTCACGATTTAAAAAAAAATAGCAGATCTACAGAGTGCCGCGCTGCGAGCTTGTATATCTGCTATTTTTCAATAGTTAAAGCACAACATGTGAGTGAATCCTTGTACATCCAGGGCCCAGAATTTGGTGTGACACCCCTGCGTGCAAGACACCAGTCATGTTGCCATACCTTATCTTTTGCTGAACTGACGCCACTGTGTGTGTGTGTGTGTGTGTGTGTGTGTGTGTGTGTGTGTGTGTGTGTGTGTGTGTGTGTGTGTGTGTGTGTGTGCGTGTGCGTCCACAGAGCTGTCTGAGGTGCTGTGGACCATGGTGATGCGCCTGGGCCTGTCGTCGCGGAGCGGCGGTGGCTTCTTCGGCCTGACCTTCATCTTCGGGGCCTTCGCCATGCTCACCGTCGCCATCCTGCTCATCATGGAGGGCCTCTCGGCCTTCCTGCACGCCCTCCGTCTGCACTGGTTAGTCGCTCACGCACACACACGCACGTGCGCACGCACACACACACACACACACACACACACACACACACACACACACACACACACACACACACACTAGTGTTGTTTTTGACAGCAAATTTTGATTTGGTTTTGGTCATTGTCTTTTGAATAAAATGTCATTTAGTTTTAGTCATAATTTAGTCACCTGAAAAGTTTTGGTTTTAGTCTCATTTTAGTCGACTAAATATCATAAGATTTTAGGCGACTAAATCTACAGTTGATTTAGTCGACTAAAATGTATTTTGGCAGGCCTTGATGCCATTGTAATTACTGATTTTACACTTGGTTGTGTGCAGCGCAACGCATTGTGAGCTTGTAGATCTGCTATTTTCAGCACGCAACACCTGAGAATAACCAAACGTAAAATTACTCTTTTCGCCACTAGTCCCTCCCTAACGTTTTAGTCTAGTTTTTACTTTGTTGACGAAATTGTCAATATATTTAGTCTTATTTTTAGTCACCACAGCTTAGTTTTCGTTTAGTTTTTATGTAGTTTTCGTCAGTGAAAAAAACACAGTCGACAAACATTTTTCGTCATAGTTTTAGTCGACGAAATCAACACTGACACACACACACACACACACACACACGCACACACACACACACACACACGCACACGCGTACGCACGTGTGTCCCATTCCTGAACTCATTTAAGCCTTTTTGCGTCCCGGTGTTTAAATCACGTAAACACAGCTAAGACATATATGTCTCCTGATAACCCCCTATGACCACGCCGCCCCATCGCCTCCTAGCACTAAGCTTCACCCCTCCTGATCCTCCGGCGCTTCTGTGAAAAATAACAGGCCACGGAGCACAGAAACAACACTCCCACACTCCAGGAAACTATACGTGAAAGTGGCGGTAATCAGATAAAGATGTTTAGGTGGAACATTTCAATTACTGTATATAAGGTTCCTATCGCTTATACATTATCATAATTGAATACATTTAAATACATTGTTAATTAGTGTGGTTGCTATAGGCCAGTGTTTCTCAAATGGGGGTATGTGTACCCCTAGGGGTACGCGGGGGTACTGCAAGGGGTACCTGAGGAAAAAAACTAGAAAATGGGACTATGTATTTAGTGTTATGGTCAATGATAAAACATTGACAGACTTTGTGTGAACCTGCTCATTTGTAAATTGTTCAAACCAAATTACATCAAGACCTTGATTAGTACTGTTATTAAGTGTTATTGAATAGAAAGCAGTGTTTATTTGCCATTATGCTGTTTTGTTTTGAACATATTGGCATGGGAACTGGACTTTTGATGTAAATGTCATGAGCAAAATGGTAGGGGGTACTCGCCTTCTGAGATCAGTAGAAGGGGGTACTGCGACCAAACAAGTTGCTATAGGCAACACACTATTGTTCTCGGTCCGAGAACTTTTTTTGCCAGCAGAGTGAACCTGCTTTTTGTCAACTTTTGCACAAAAGCTTCTGGTCATGCTTCACACACTGTTGTCACTGTCGTCGTTCTTCACATGACATCACAATATCTAATGTAAATGGGAAGCAGAATTCAGTTCCCAGTGGATTCCTTGCGACTCGGGTCAGTGCAACCACACTTGCAATTTCACAGAACTGCGTCGTTCTAGTTAAAGCTATACTGTGTAAGATGCCCAACTAGTGGTCATTAGCCCTATAGCAAACCGCGGTCGCGTCCGCGTCTTTCGGCCGTTTTTCGTACCTTCAGACCCCCGCGTCTGCCTCCACCTCGCTGAGATCTATCTTTTGAGGGGTCCCTTGTTCCTGTGCGTTCAGTAATTCCAGAGATACGGACTCCTTCACCCTGCCTGGTAGGCGAAATTACCTAGAGAAGGGATGGTACAAACGGGCGACAACAAATATGGCTGCCATAGCGACCCCACTTCAAGATGCGCTGTGATTGGCCGGCAGTTGTATAACCCTCGCTGTGATTGGCCGGTAGTTTGATGACGCAATTTTGGCGCGAGATCCGGTCCCCGGCAAGGATCGCAGTTTACATATATAGAGAAGGCTTTACAGGCTGAAATTCACGGAGTGGGTGTTCTAAAACTTTAGCGATTTAACAGTTAGGACAATTTTAAGATTTGTTTTATAAAAAAAGTTACATGGTACAACTTTAAATATAGTGTCCACTGTCCAGTCCAGAGCAGTCTGATTCAACTAAGTTCATTGAGATTTTGAACCAGGTGTCCTACCTGATACCATGCTCTTAAGTTTCTCAGTAGAAGAGTAGGGAGTCTACCTCGAACCACTGCAGATGTGCTGCTAGGTATATTGTATTCAAAATGCTAAATTATATCGCACATATTGGTTAAAATGTAAATGATATTCAGCAAATAGTTCCCATATTTTAGCTTACTGTTTAGTGTTAGCCCTATATGTTTTGTCCATTAGCAAGTATTCCCTATAGGTGTATCAATTAAAACCACGGGCATATGGGAAGAATGCCAAAGCACAGATCTATCTTTGACATAAGACATGTTCGTAAACGTACTGTCCGAACGGCATCCGACTGATCTGAGCTTTTCAATGCATTCTGTGAAAGGATGGTGTTTATTTTCTTTAATCTCTCTCGTCTGGTTGGCGCTATTAACGCACGGCCTTACCTCATGGCTTGGAAATGAGCGCAGGGGAGAATGTCTCGTGTGTGTTTGTATTGGACACGAGCACGGCGCTAATGCTTTATGCCTGCTTTGCTCAGAGAGAGTGGAACTACGTTTAAAGTGGACGTGCTCTCTCCACAACTCTCCTCTCCTGTCAGACAGCTGGTCTTGTCTGTCGTTTTGCTGTAAACCAGTTCAAAGTGATCGGACGAAAGCGGGACAAATTGTCATTGTTTGTACCCTCGAGCCCTACAATACTTGTATCCCCCCCTCCTAAAGGTGGGAGATGTATTGTGGTTAAAAAGAGCCTGTGGCTGTGTGTGTAAGTGCGTGTGTGCCTGCGTGCGAGTTTCCCTGCTTGCCTGTGCCTGCGCTGTTCTATGAAAAGCTCGCAGGTTTGATCCCCTCAGCTGGCAATGTTTTCATCAACAGCCACAAGTCCTGTCATGGTGCCTTTGAACCGCCTGTTCTCTCATTGTGTGCCATATGGATGAAGTGCTTCGGCTAAAGAGATGACAGAAACCCATTAGTAGTTGAGCAATGAGCATAAGGAAGGTGTATGCCAGTGATGCTCAACTTTTTTCATTTCAAGGACCCCCAGTTTTATGCAGGCCGCGACCCCCAAAATAATCATATTTTAATTCGGGGCCCCCCCACCCTGATGAGCACTAAGAGTTGAGGCATTACATTTTGTATAACACGGTTCTGTTCTGAAAATAGCAGATCTACGCAAGGCGTTGTGAGCATGTACATCTGCTATTTTCACAATGTATGCCTCTAATATTTGACAATTTGGCCAATGTTTAATTTGTCATTTTGGAGATATTAAAAAGTCCTTACATAGAAATGTGCAGATACCCTCAATACACTTAAACGTTATGTTTGTTTGTTTACTGTTGAGTGAGAAAACAATGTTGCACATTAAGTTAATCATCTGGGGACCGCCCAAAATAATTTGGGGACCCCCCTGGGAACCACTGCATTAGGCCACTGACCCCCGTTTTATTCAAAATAAAATATATACAGATATATACGGATTGATTCCGGATGGGCACCCAAATGCATTTGGGTCCCCCTCCGGAATCAATGGGGGTAAATTTACTATATCCAAATGTTTTGTCTTAGGAATGCAACAAATACAAAAACATATTATTGAACTCAAGTCTTCATGGCGTGAGTAATCAATAGAAGAAAAGTCACTTTGGGGGTGAACTACTCCTTTAAAGGAACGTTGAGGATTGTACAGTGTACACATCAAAATAACTCACGCTGGAACCTTTGCTCTGTTCACACTCAGATGTGGTTGATGAGGTGTCTATGTGGAAACACACATGCACACACATGCGCACGCACGCGCGCACACACACACACACACACACACACACACACACACACACACACACACACACACACACACACACACACACACACACACACACACACACACGCACAGTCCAGATTAAGTGTCAGTTAGCAGCATTTTTTCCATCCTCTCAGCTGTGAGTAAATGAGGGGATCTCTCGTTGTCTAACCTCTTGTCCTCCTCACAACGGCGGCGAGCCAAATATTTGCCACAGCTACAAAACATTCCTGGGCCGTCCCCTCACTTCCCCCATACCACCGCCTGCCAAGGTCCACCATCAGTGGGAAATGTGAATCCACTCTTTGTTTTTCCGTGTAAATGGGATAAACTGAGACATCAGAGGGTGTTAAGGCCATTTAGGCCTAGGATTATTGACTGCTTTAACTATTGAAAAATAGCAGATATACAAGCTCACAGCGAGCTTGTAGATCTGCTATTTTTGAAAAAGTTGTGAAAATGTGTGCAAATCTTTGAATATATGTATTTTCAAAGTGAACGTTTGTAACTCAAATTTTGCTTCTGGGGGGGTCCCTGGAACTAGATATTTTGAAATGGGGGTCCGTGGCCAAATAAATATCATTTTGGGGGTCCTTCACATGAAAAAGTTTGAGAACCACTGACATATAGTCTCTCAAGAACAGACTAACTGAGCTCCAGTTAAGTGAAAAGGACCTTTTCTTTGACGATGGCTGGCCAGATTGCTGACATAGAAACATGGGTTTTTTCCAAAAATCTTAGAAGGATTCAAAAGACACTTATAGAATCGGGTCAAAATTCAAATTTTCACGTTTCTTCAAAAATAGCAGATCTACAAGCTCGCAGCGCGGCACTCGGTGCCGCGCTGTGAGCTTGTATATCTGATATTTTTTTTATATTTAAAGCATAAAATATTGCGTCATAATGTGTTCAAGCCTAAATGGGTTAAGGCCACATGCCAACCAAGAGAATGAAGCGTACAATGCACTCAGGCAGAACATTTGATTACAAATTATCTTGGGAAGAAAAGGGTGGCATGTGTAGCAAGCAAAAGGAGGACGTCCTCTCTTTGCCACGTTACTGCACCTAGCAACAACTGAGAAACCACGTAGATATACCCTAGCAACAAGCTAGCAACACCCTAACAACCACCTAGTACCACCAAGCAACCGTCTAATACCTCCTAGCAACTGCCAGGCAACAATATCTTAGATATAAATATCTTACCACCGCTCGGACAGCATCCTATAGCCAACACCTGGAATGACATAACCGCCTAGTAACCCTAGAAACACCTCCTGCACCATAGCAATTACTTAAAGCCCTCGCAAACACTAGCCACTGCAGTAGTCAAACTTAGCAGTCACCCGTAAACCACCTCGTAACAGCTTATAAACCCTATAGTTAAAGGACGACTTTATTTTTCCCAGATATTCACCGACCGTTTTCACTGTGTGAAATAATAGCACATCACGGGTTGTGATTAAAGCATGAAACTTTGTTTCAATGACTAATATGTAATGTTGTACAATCTATATGGTAGGATATACCAGGTACAGTATGTTAATACAATACAACTGGGGTGGTTGACATTTTATTTAGATTGTGTCAAAGATCATGTCTCACGTAGACACAACTGACACAGATTTTCAAAGATTCCATTTATCCCCTGAGCAAGCAGACAGGCTCTATTAATGGTTAAAGATATTACAGCTCAAAGAAATTAAGGGAACAAAATGTTCCCTTAATTCTTTGAGCTTTCGTTGAGCAGTACTACAGTATACTATAGGCCTACTCAAATAAATTCAAATAAATTAAGGGAACATTTTTTCATTCATTTCTTTGAGCAGTATATATATTTATCACTCATCATCCTTCATCTTACATTGCAATTTCTGTGACGATTCCTGGTCTGAAATTATGAGAAAATAACAAATAGTGGCCCAAAGTTTTCCTCTAACACAGTAGACGACCTTTCCCTTGTGACCAAGCCTTGTTGTATTGGTTGAATTATCAAGGGTGTCACTGAAAAAGGTTCCTGACAGATTAGTCTGGCTTTGAATGGGTTTTGGTCATTTCAGCCATATTTGGTCACATATAAAGCTGTGTGTGTGTGTGTGTGTGTGTGTGTGTGTGTGTGTGTGTGTGTGTGTGCGTGTGCGTGTGCGTGTGCGTGTGCGTGTGCGTGTGCGTGTGTGTGTGTGTGTGTGTGTGTGTGTGCGTGTGTGTGTGCAGACTAAGACTGCCACTGGTTTTGTCAGCGTGCCAAATAGTATTTACAGCCAATTTCTGATTTTTACATCGCTAGAAAGCAAAGTGAAGGACGATATAGTTCAAGGGCATGAAAAGTTGACTGGCCTCAACTGTGTGGAGCATGGATGTTTGGACAGTCAGAGCAAGATCAGGGAAAAAGTTCCACATGAGTTCCACAGTGTTAACTTTGAAAGATCACTTTCATATCCTGGAATTTTTGTTGTCTGTCCACAAACAGAATAGCTATTGATTCCGTCCTTATTTATATTACTTTTTCGTTTCAGGGTGGAGTTCCAGAACAAATTCTACGTTGGCCAGGGCTTCAAGTTCGTCCCCTTCTCCTTCGAGAGCATATCGGAGGGCCGTTTTGACGAGTGAACCTCTGTACTGGACAAGAGGAATCCCCAAGCTTCCTTCCTCTCCCTGTCGGTGTGTGCATGATCCCTACTGCAGCCCTCTGTCTCCCTCTAGTGGCCATGTTGTGAAGTGTCGTCCTGTGAGCAACAGTGTACCCTCCAGTAGTTTTTCCCTACCATACAGTATCAGCACCTTCAGTTCATCATTGGAGCACTGAGCAGTACACCACCAATGTTATAATACACTTTGACAATGGGTTACTATCAAATATGATAACAAGCAATACAAATACACAAGAATCTGTGGTATACTGTATTGTGATTTTATCGCAGTTATGAGTGTATTTCACTATCTCAAGTTTATTGGTTTTTATGACACATTGCCAGTGATTTGCAGCAAGATGCACCCACAATTCTGGGTCATCAGTTATATAACGGAGAACTTACGTTACAACATAGAGTTACAATTCGACCATGTTATAAATCCAGTTAACGTGCGGGCAGCTGTCTGTACTGGACCAAGCAGTACTCAAAACGTGCCATAATAGGGTAGTAGGTATGCAGCCTGGTACAGTTATGCAGTGTTGTCCCTACAGAGAAAAATACTTCACAACAACTGTTACCAACTCCAGTGTCGTCTTATGGTCTACAGATGCAACCACGGTGGAAGTCTCACTATTTACGGTATGCCTGATGCACAGTCGAGTCGGCCACTCGTAATTTAGCAACTCTGTAGCTGCTCCTGGTTCAAGCCTGATTGATGTGTCGCCGTTTTCGGCGAGCAACGCCAATCGCACAACCTTATAAACAGTCAGAAGACACAAGGAGCAAAGTTGCAATGACAGTATGTGCTAAATGTGTTCTTCGGTGTAGTTATAGACAGAGTGAGCTGCATAGGCCATTACAGTATCAATGCAGTATGTGCCCATGGTTACTGTTGTAGTTATTGCTAGAGCAGTTACATTTCCGGATGAAGGACATATCAAACATCCTTGATTAGAGTAATGCCTCGTGTCATTGGTTGTGGCTCTCTGGCAGTCTTATTTGTGAATTGATGTACACTTGGAGGATACATTCATTGCTGTTGCACTGTGTGAAATGAATTGTTAAATTGGTGGCATATTTCCTAACTGTCCAGTCACAAATGTTAACGGTAAAAGTTCAAGTCAAAAGACAAATTGTGTTATGTCCATTATTGATTTCTCGCGTTTTAAACATATCTTAGCGATTATATGTTGTATCAGTTTACAGTATCACGATGGCATAAAAGTGAATGAATCATCATTTCACCATTGATTATTTTCCTGACGTGAATATGAAATGTTGTGATCACCTTTGTGTGTGTGTGTGTGTGTGTGTGTGTGTGTGTGTGTGTGTGTGTGTGTGTGTGTTTGTGCGTGTGTGTGTGTGCATGTGTGTTTGGAGACTGCAGAAAGAGAGGGTCTCAAAAACAAATGCACTTTGCTGTTGTTCGGTAATTCATGATATTCCACAGTGTAATGTAATCTATATCGTCGTTGTCGGGTAGAAACCTTGTATCTCCAAGTTACACATTTGTACGTTCTTTTGCAAAGTAAAGCCCTGCTTCATCATACAAGGCCGTCGCACAAAAGTAGTGAAAACAGCCGATCTACAAGCACACAACGCCTCGCGGTGCGAGGCGTTGTGCGCTTGTAGATCGGCTGTTTTCACTAGTTTAAATCGGTTTTGGACATACAAGGTTTTCACCCGACAACGACGATATGCTCTGTTGTACGACGGTGTCGCTTGCTGAAAATAGCCCATCAGCTATTTTATTGTCAATGAGCCATGCCGTCCTACAACTAAGTATTATCAATCTAAACTTGGAGGCCAGTCAGTAGACGTTGTGTTTGTGATTACTCATAAATAAACAAAGACTTGGGGAAAGGATCCTGTGACCTGTTTTACATTACTGTCTGTATGTTCATAGTTTACAACAGTGGTTGGGGCCGGTTCTAGGCATAAGCAACATAAGCGCTTGCTTAGGGCCACAACCACTGGGCGTTTTAAGCTTGTAGATCAGCTATTTTTCACTATATGCATTGTGGCCCTCTGGAGTGAGGGCGAAGTGGCGCTCTCGACATGTGGCCAAGACCTTCACTTAATGTGGCCCGCAGGTTAATATTGGAATACTGATATATTATTGATTTCAGCTGTTACAATTCTAAACATGCAAACATCATCCGCTTTAATTACTTCAGTCTATAGTAGTAGCATGACTAGTGCTATATTTTTTTTTTTGTCCAATGTATTTGCATTTCATAAAGTTAACATATACGTACATATATATGTATTTGAAATTAAATAATAATGTAACTTTTTTGTACAATTACCCTGCTTGGCAGCATCAAGGGTTGGATTGGGGTAAATTCCCTGCCAGTGTAATGTCCAAGCTGCTTCAAGGAAAAGGGAGATATGACTTGACCCAGTGTTGATGATTTTGTTGACTAAAGGCCCATTGCCAGATAACAGATAAAAAAAAGATCTCTTTCTCCAGATATTTTTCCATTCAAGTGGATGGTAAATACAGATAAAAAAATATATATCTGTATTTTTTATCTGTATCTACCATCCACTTGAATGGAAAAATATCTGGAGAAAGAGATTGTTTTATCTGGCCCAGTGGGAACCTTCGTAAACTAAATGAAAACTAGCTATGATAACTAAAACAAAGACTAAATATGTTGACAATTTCGCCAGCAAATAAAAAATAGACTGAAAAGTTAGGGAGGGACTAGTGGAGAAGAGGTCCAGTAGAACTAAAAGACAAGTCATTTTTATGTTTGGTTGCGCTCGGGTGTTGAAAATAGCAGATCTACAAGCTTGTAGATCGGCTATTTTCAGCATGCAACCAAAATATTATTTTTTTGTCGACAAATCAACTGTAGATTTAGTCAACTAAAATCTTATGATATTTAGTCTACTAAAACTAGACTAAAACTAAAACATTCAGATGACTAAAACTAAATTAAAATATATTCAAAATACTATGACTAAAACTACATTTACTGTCAAAATCAACACTGATATTATGACCTATATGGGCCATATGACCGGTTCCCAATAACTACTACTTATGAACTTTCTATGCAGTCCCAAGAAATGTACATAATTATTATTGTTGTTATTATTAATACTACTACTACTATTAATAGTAATAATCCATTATTACACTGTCTTTTTTTATAATCTTCATTCAAAAGTCATGACATACAAGACAATACTTCTGATGTTATGTTTTATATATATATATATATATATATATATATATATATATATATATATATATATATATATATATATATATAAATCTTTATTTAAGAATCATGACATACAATTAACAAGACAATACGAAACAGACAACAGTACAACACAAACACAAACGACAAGTTATCAATACATCAATATAAAACATCATAGCCAAGGGGAATTAGCCTACTAAACGAAAATATTCAAATGTGAAAGCAAAAAAAATGTTTTTTCAGCCTTCTTATTTTCGAGTCACAAATTGTTTGAATATACTGCTTGGCTTCAATCTCAAATAACATGAATAATGGCTTAGAGTGACTAAATTTAGACCTATGGATGTGAAATTTGGCCCGAATGATTATTAAATTAAATACCTCATGTCTTTTCTTGTTACAATTACTATCAAAGCCAAACAGCACATTCTGCCAATAAAGATTAAAGTCAGGGTCAATATTATCAACAATAAAACGAGATACATCTTTCCAAAATGTGTTAGTGGGTTTATTACACTGTCATAAACCTGTTGTGGCGGGGGCGTGACGCAGCCAGAGGCGTAAATTGGGTATGGCAAGCTATGGCAGCTGCCATACCTTGGCTACAGGGGGGAAACAATAAAATGTACTGTAATCGTGCACTGTAAGGCATAGCAACATGACTGGTGTCTTGCACGCGCGCGAGGGCGCGCGGCGCGTGCAAGACACCAGTCATGTTGCCATGACTTAGCTTTTTCTGAACTGACGCCGCTGCTTGGGGGCGTGGTCGGTGGGAGTAGCGGAAATGAGTGTCCCCACAGAGCTAGCTAACAGGCTAACAGCTAGCATGATTGATGCAGCAACAGGCTGCTGCTTCGCTGTGGGGAAAAGAAAGCAAAAAGGCTTGTTATTGCTGCTTAGTTTAGTGATGTCGGCTGTCCAAAACACTCTGCTGAATTAAGTGGGAGCCGTGAGGCTGAGCGAGCAGGGTGTTGAGCGTGCATGGTGTCCTTATAACACCTCATTTACAGTCTCTGCGAGGTGAGTTTACTGGAACTTTAATGTGTGGATTTGTGTCGCATGTAGAAGTTCAGTGTTTGGAGGGGGACTTGTGTGCACTGCTTGCAACCAGTGGTGGAAAAAGTACTCACGTTTTTACTCAAGTAAAAGGATCAGTATTGCAGTACTACTCTGTTACAAGTAGTCCCGAATTCAAAATGTTCTGAGTAGAAGTATGAAAGTGTTGGCACCAAAATGTATACTTTAAAGTACCAAAAGTAAAATTATAAAATGTTTGAAAATAGCAGATCTACTGTAGGTCGGCTATTTTCAAAAAGTCTAGGTATGAAATAAGTACAAGTGTTGGCATCAAAATGTTGACTACTTAAAGCACCAAAAGTAAAAGTAGAATTTCTTTTGAAAATAGCAGATCTACAAGCTTAGATGGTCTATTTTCAAACAGTCAAGTATACAATAGGGCTAAAGTGGATTAATGTATGTTTTATAATATAATCGTTTATATCATAATATTATGACATATAATCATTTTATATCATATATTATAAGTAACTAAGGTTTTCAAATAATAGTGGAGTAAAATAAGTGCAATATTTGGATCCAAGATGTAGTGGAGTAGAAGTAAAAGTATTGGAAATTTGAAATACTCAAGTAAAGTACAAATACCTCAAACTTCAGTAAATGTACTTGGTTACTTTACACCACTCTCTGCTTGCAATCACTGTTCTTGCTATGCTAGGTTGTATAGTAGCTAGTAAACAAACTACGCCGTTTTGCCATAAGTCACAATAAATGAATCAACTTTTCACCCATGCACACACATGCATACACCCCGTTTCTGAATGTGAAGAGTGTGTTCGAACAGTTTATATCAATCCGTCCAGTTGCTGCCATCCTGAAAGAAAGACATGAACGCTATAGGCGTTTTTCAAACGGGTTGGAAAAGCAGGTTTCTCTCAAAACAGAAAGTTGTGCATAAAAGACAAAGATGGATGGCTCTCATGTCTCATCAACATTAAGAAATGTCAGATTATTGCACAACGTCCCGCTTCTCTGTCTGTCTTGGGCGCAGTCCGTGAGTGACAGACTGTGACAGATGCGATTGATCAATGAGCAACTCAAGATGTGTGTGAATCAACAGCAGCATGCCATGAGTTTCTTGTTTAATACAGTGGTTCTCAAAGTGTGGGGTCCGGGGGGCGGGGACCCCCCAGATAGTTAGGAACCAAATGGACCCTTATGGATATGTAACTCAGAGAGTACGTGTACAAATGGAACCAAATGGACCCCAGGGGTCCTTGAGGGAGTTCTAGGGGGTCCTCAGCTAAATGATAGTTAGGAACCAAAGGGACCCTTATGGGTATGTAACTCAGGTACACTCTCAAGAGTTAAATTAACATTGATTTTACACTATAAATTGGGGTCCCAGAGATATAAATGGGGGTCCTTTACATGTCAAACTGGGGCTCCGTGAAATTAAAATGGTTGGGAATCACTGCTATAGAGCCGTACAAATCTGCTCTAACGGGGGTCTCTGGCAGTATCTTTTTCAAATGAAGGCCTGTGGGCTAACAAGTGTCAATTCGGGGGTCCTTGACATGAAAAAGTTTGAGAATCACTGGTTTAATGAAGCTTCAAATGCAAGCCTCTTACGCAGCAGTTTGTCCAGTGCCTTTAGACTTCATTAAAGAGGTACACTTGAAGCCTAGCTGTGTGTGTGTGTGTGTGTGTGTGTGTGTGTGTGTGTGTGTGTGTGTGTGTGTGTGTGTGTGTGTGTGTGTGTGTGTGTGTGTGTGTGTGTGTGTGTGTGTGTGTGTGTGTGTGTGTGTGTGTGTGTGTGTGTGTGTGTGTGTGGGAGGCAAACATGTAAACGATTATGACGATTATCACAAAATAATTGCGATTATGTCAAATAATTGCGATTAGACGATTATGTAATAATTGTGACAGCCCAGGCCCCTACCGACCCACCCACCCTCAATATCCCCTCTCTCTCTCCTCTCTGCCTGCCTCTGCCAGTGAGCCCAGGGCGAGGGGAGGAGCATGGCAGTGTGGATCCAAGCGCAGCAGTTGCAGGGCGAGGCCCTCCACCAGATGCAGGCGCTGTACGGCCAGCACTTCCCCATCGAGGTGCGACACTATCTGGCCCAATGGATCGAAGGCCAGCTGTGGTATGTACCAGCCTGGGTCTGCAAGGGGCCTACCTACCTACCGCCATGTTGCCGGAATAGGCTATATGCACAGATGTAATCTGTCAGATACAGTACATATTTCCTAAAATGACTTTACATCCTATGTATACTGTATGACAGAGTAAAATAATTGTACATTGTTCCCATGTATGTAACATCACGAAACCCCTCGTTTGTGACCTCCCCTGCTCACGAAAGGCTGAAGTGCCTTGTGAAGTGAAAGTGGGTTGAAAACCTTTAAGTAAAAATGGTGTTAGTTACACAAACAAACATTGTTCTTTTTTTTATTATTATATATATATATAATTTTTATCCCACGATTTTTGTAACCCATTTTCACCCAGTGCCAATTGCCTATGTAATCCTGGGCTCTGCTCTCCCTCTGCCGCGCCTGGGGAGACAACGGACCGACCTCATGCTTCCTTCTATGCATGAGGAGTCCAAAGTTGCTTCTTTTCACCTGACAGTGGGGATTTCCCCGGTTTGGACGTAGCGTGTGGAAGGAACACGTTATTCCTACCAGTTCCTTACCCCTCCATCAAGCGCCCCGGCTGGCCAGGGGGAGGCATTATTGAGACCAGGGTTACTGCATGTTTTTGTGAGGGTATCTACCCTAGGGGAACAAACATTGTTCTTGTGAAACACTTGGTAGATTCCATTCGGCCAAATGTGTCATAGACCTTCTCCACACGGACATACATGCTAGCAGCTAACCTATTTGGTGCAGCTTTGCAACTGAACACCGCATTTGTGTTTCGGGCGGCTTTGTTCAACAAACTGCACACATGGTAACTTACTCTCCATAGTTCAAGGGCCACAAGAATAATAGACGGCTATCTGCAGGGAGTGGTTGGAGGTGAAATGTTGAATTCTCCCAGGACACCCCTGAGTCTACTACTACTTGGTCGGCTTCAGCCGGGCTTACAGCCATATTTGAAAGACTTAAAGCCCCATTTCCACTGTAGGGCTGACCCAGAACTAGAACCAGAACTTTCTAAAACCAATAACTTTCAAGAACCTGTGAAGTTCTGGGACCAAGTTCTGCTTTTGTTTCCATATAACCAGAACTAACCGGGGTCCGAGCAGCAGTGCTGCTGGCCCCGCCCATAGGTTCCCAGAACTCAAGTTTAGTTCTACTTCAGGGGCAGGACCTAAAAAAGGTTCCAGGAACCTTGCCTGAAACCAGGCCGTACGCAATGGAAACAAAACCAGAACCCAAAAAAATAGGTTCAGGTTCTGGAAAGTTCTGGTTCCACCTAGCTGTGGAAAGGGGGCTTTACAGTACGATGTGAAGTAGAACGGCTTGGTGTGAGTCAGAAGTACTTATCTAAGGGCCGATGCATACTCTACTTTTAGAGACGAATTTATTTCGGTTCGGTTCAGGAAGTCACAAAATCTTGGTGGCACTGAACAGCTGGATTAATGACGGTACCCGCCCTCCCGAACCTCTGAATGATGTCATATTGACGTCATATTGTAGTTTTGGACAGAGAGTATGAATCGGCCTATTCGGAAGCATGAGGTCAGTCCGTTGTCTCCCCAGGCGCGGCAGAGGGAGAACAGTCAGCTTCTCCAGCCTAGTTTCTGTCAACAACAATATGGGAGACACCAGATAGCTATTTATCCATAGCTGGGACAGTGGCTAAAAGGCGCAAGCCAGGGTGTGTTCACACAACAGTGGGCTGCGTGGTGCGCCTTGTCTCTGGGGCCCAGTGTTGCTCCGAGTCCCCTGCAGTCGCACCACGTCTGGTTAAATACAGGCAGATTCAGATTCAAACTGATCACCATACCTTACCCGGTCGGGACCGCCTGTAGTATGCTGGTGTCCGATTGATGCGTAGGTATTATCATTTTATAATGGGCGATCACGATTTACTTTTCGTGCAAGTGGGCATGACCTTTGGGCAAGTAGAACATGACCAGGACTTAAGTCCTGGTCATGGGGGGGCAGGATAATGGGGGGAAATACCTCCATTCAGAAACACCCCCACTTAGAAACATCCCCATTCAGAAATACCCCCACTGAGGTTAGGGTAGGTGACACCTCCATTTAGAATAATGGAAGTCAATCTTCTGAATGGCAATGTTTCTGAATGGAGATGTGTAACCGGATAATGGATGTTGGGGATATTTTGATTATCGCGATAATATCGCAAATTGCGATTTCTTTGTCACAATAATCGTGATGACATTTTCATATCGTAGGGACTCAGTGGAGCTGGACAACCCAGCGGAGGAGGCCAAGGCCAAGCGTCTGCTGGACAGCCTGGTGGCCGAGCTGCAGAAGAAAGCTCTGCACCAGGTGGGCGAGGACGGCTTCCTGCTCAAGATCAAGCTGGGCCACTGTGCCAACCAGCTGAAGGTAATCAACCCGTTAAGGCTGGGAACCAGGGCAGGAATTTCATGAAGGCCATGGCCGTCGTTGCCCCTCAGTTTGGCCTTCTGCCCCTCAAACCAATGGCATGACCTGAGGCCACAGTGGCCTTAATATCCCAGCTGACTGTACCGCTTTCTCCTCTGTCTCTTTCTGGTCGATATGTAGACTGTAGACACCGGAGTCTCTTTCTGGTCATGTAGACAACAGCAGGTCCCTGAAACTAACATATTTTGAGACGGGTTCGACAGTCAAATACATATATTTGTAGAGGTTCTTGACATTAAAAAGTTTGAGCACCACTGAGCATAGAAAACAGTTTTTTTAAGGTATTTTTCTGGCCTAAATGGGTTAAAGACTCCCTTATCCCGTGAAGACCTGAAGCCGATTCTACGAGTGCCTTCTAAATCGGTAGTTCTCAAAACGTTTTTTGTAATTCAAAATGATATAGGCATTGTTCAAACCCTTAAGCTGCGTCCAAACCTGGATGGTTCGAGCGGCGCGATTACATACAAAGTGAATGCAAAGACGAGACGACGCGCGAACCGAGCTTTCCTGGTTTTCGTGGGATAGGGCAGTAATTGTGTAATTTATATTGTTCTTTTGTGTGTAGCTTGACTGATCAGATTGCTATGGATTAGTTTCTTAACGTGTGTATATTTTGTCCCCAGACCACATATGACCGCTGCCCCTTGGAGCTGGTGCGTTGCATCAAACACATCCTTCAGTCAGAACAGAGGCTGGTGCAGGAGGCTACAGATGTGAGTCTTGCCAGTCAAGTCACAGGGTTCATCCAAAGTCTCGAAAATGATTGAAAATGAATTAGCATTTAATTTTCAGGATTTAAAGAGCTGTGTATTTACCCAAAAAGACAGGAAAAGTGTGGGGAAATGAATAACTATAGAATTGAATTGTTATAAATATTATTGACGCAACTGTCCCTTAATGTTCTGAAGATTCTGTTGAGGTGAGATCCATTGGCTATTCCCTCGCATTACTATTATCTTCGTATTGGCATTCTTAACACATCGGATGCCCACGTGGTGTCTACAAGTCAATTTCTTTGATGTCGCTGGAGGCCCACGACGCGTTTGACACGTTGTACAGTAAACTATACTGTACTGTAGCTACTGCACTTGGCTACCGCGGTGATGAAACAAACTCCATTTCCCAACATGCAGCGCGCAATTACGTCACCCGGACGTGCTGTGTGTCTCGTTGACTTCCTGTTTAGCGGCTGCACAAAAATGCTGTTTTCTCCGGATTCTCTTCCTTTTTTCATTTTTTTCTCAAAACGGCAGCCTCTTCTACATGCCGTAACACAAACACTGTGGCTTAGAAATGATAAAAAACGGTCCTGACTGAAAGAAAAGATTTTCGCGAAATAAACAGGACATACTCGGATTACATTTACTCGGATTACTTTTCTCGCCAGTACTCTCGCCGGTAGGTAAAATGACGCGTTGCCATGGGCACCAGCAAATTAAGACGTCAAAACCACGTGGGCGTCCGATGTGTTAATGTTAAACATTGCCCTAAGTCATATCCATCCTTCATGATATGCAGCGGTAAATGTGGGTCACGTTGCTGAAAACTATGACGCTGATAAGTTTTAATAAGGATAGTAGAGAAACCAAATATGGGCCAAACACTAGAGTAACTAGAGCTATCAGAACATCATTGTTATTATTTGAATTAAATTAAATCACATACCCTACCTTTAAGCACATAATGACAACATTACGGTGTTTTTCGGGCCTAAAAGTTGTTCACTTGGGCCAAATTAATGCCGGGCCTTCATTTTCAGGCCCGTTGAGAACTGTCCAGGGTTCCCACGATCATGAAATTCCTGGAAATATAGTTTTGGAATTGATCAAGGGTCCTGGAAGGTCCTGGAAAAAATAGCTATGCATTGTCTTTGGTTATTGATTTTGTTAATACCTCTGAACTGACAAATTAAACATTGGCCAAATTGTCAAATATTAGAGGCAGAAATTGTGAAAATAGCAGATCTACATGCTCACAACGCCTCGCAACTTGTGAGCATGTAGATCGGCTATTTTCACAATAGAACCGTATTATACAAAATTCCTCAACTCTTAGTGCTCGTCTGGGTGGGGGGGGTCCCCAGTTCAAATATATTTATTCCGGGGGTCACGGCCTGAAAAGGTTGAGAACCACTGGCATACACTACCTGTCTTTGGGCATTGCGCATAGGAGTAAGCGACTCGTTATTGAGCTGAATTATTGTTATATAGTCCTGGAAAATCGGTTTAAATATTCTGGAAAGGTTTTGGAAAAGTTTTGGAAATGAATTGGTAAAGATGTGTGGGAACCCTGACTGTCTCTCCTCCTGATTCTTTCTTTCAGGCCAGCGGTGGCAGTGGCAGCGCCATGGACAGCCTCTCCCAGCGGCACCAGCAGATCAACCAGGCCTTCGAGGAGCTGCGTCTGGCCACACAGGAGACGGAGAACGAACTCCGCAAGCTGCAGCACAGCCAGGAGTACTTCATCATTCAGTACCAGGAGAACCTGCGTATGCAGGGTGAGTGGGTGGCAGTGTTCATTTCAGAACTAGACTAAAATGTTAGGGAGGAATTAGTGGAGAAGAGATCCAGTAGAACTAAAATACAAGCAAGGGTTAAAGTTCTCAGTCCTGGGGACTGTTTTCAGTCTTGAGGATTCCATAGGAGCTATTTCTGAAATCGGTGCAGATCCGCAAAATAATAATAACTATAACTAAAAAGCAGTTATAATTTCAAGATATGAGTATTTGCATTGTCCAGATTAGCATAGAATACAACAAAACTTCAGAAGATGCTTCTATAAAATGAAGCATGGATTGACACACTTTTCAGTCTTTGGATTTCTTTTGGCCCTTACTACACCATCAAGGCGAAAATACATTTTTGTCGACAAGATCAACTGTAGATTCATTGAAAACTAGACGAAAACTATAACATTTCAGATGACTAAAATATGACTAAAACTAAATGGAATTCTAGTCAAAAGACTATGACTAAATATATCTAAATTTGCTGTCAAAATCCAAACACTAGTGGGAGTCTCTACTGCCTCGTTTTCCATTCTGAAGAGCCAGGCCTCTTATAGCTTGTCTTTCCGCTACAGTCTTTGTTATGGTTTTGCTATAGTAATTCAATGATGCAATCGGTTGTTTTCAGCTGTAATGTGAGCTAACATTAATGTAGCCTTTGTTTCTGTTGCTACAGTCCAGCTGTTTATGCATAACTGTGTCGGCCTGAATTATATCACATGACCAGAAACCTTTTTTATACAGTCTAGAGTCTACTAAAAATAAATCTTTGATCAAGTATAAATAGGCTCTAGGCTGAGATATCGGCACGGTGTGGCACAGCCTTGTAGTGGAAAATGGGTACTATCTGTATGTCTCTATGACTCTTCTCTCTCATATACAGATTGTATGCTCTCTCGCTCCCTCATTCTCTCACACTCGACAGCCAGCTATTACAGTAAACTTGTGTAGTTCACAACAGTTCACTAGGGATGGGACGATACGCGATATCACGTATCGTGATAAAAAACACTCACGATAATCGTATTGTGGAGATTTAATTTATCGTGAAATCGTCCTCCGTCATGCACTGGGATCAATTCACCTTTTATTTGCCGAGCTGCAAATCGAGTACCACTTAAACCCTCTATATTGGTAAAAGGTACTTATAATATACATAGTTGATACAGTCTTTTTTTCACGCTCTATCAAATGTCTTTGCCAAAAAATTGCCGATCTATAAGCTCACAACGCGTCACAACATGGCGCGTTGTGAGCTGACGCGTTGTGAGCTTGTAGATCTGCTATTTTTTTGGCAAATGTTCTGCCCCAGGATAATCGATTTTGATTATCGCGATAATATCGTAAACCGCGATTTCTTTGGTCACAATAATCGTGACATGAAATGTTCATATGGTCCCATCCCTACAGTTCACACGCTGTAGTGAACTGTGTGTGAACTGTTATCTCACTGGCGATGCACTGACGCTTATTAATGCGGCCGCGCAGTAGAACATGTACAGACAATGTCACCTCCTCGGCTGCAAAATGTGCTTTTTGCAAACTGAACGCGACTCGCGTTCTGGTTTGCGATTTGTTATCTGCCTCATGTAGGATTCTGTTCCAGAGAACTCTGTTGAACCTGAGCTAATGCTTTATTAACTTTGGACTGAGTCCAGGACGGTATAACCTTTCATAGTAACACTATCGTCAGAGTTGGTGCTAATGGCTTCCTAGCCAAGAGAGCATGCCATAGATAGACTCAAAAGCTGTTATTTGGGTGGAATATGGGAATTTAACTCTGCCCTCAAAATACCCCTTTGTACCCCTTCTCTGCCATGCCCGTAGAACCCATAAATGTAATAAAAATTAATTAAATTTTTTTTTTAGCGGAACTAAAATAGGCCAGAACTAATGCTCCGTGATCGGTTTCTACACGGACACATTATTGAGCGGACAACTTAACATTGGAGTCCCTGAACCGGAAGCGGATGTCCGTCCTCTATTTTGGCCCGTTAGCTTTCTGTCTGAACTCCGCGGCTTACAGATGGAGAACTTATTGATCAATTGAAAAAGTGAAAGTGAAAAGACATAGAGAAATTAACGGTCTTTACGGCCGTAAACTACGAATGAGTTAATTGATATTTACTAAAACCTCAGGACATGAAACGAATCCACAGGCAACAGTAGCTTGTTGGTGCACTCTTACTCATTGTCCACTGCAAAATGAACAGTGAATGCTTAACCTGGGAACAGTGTTGATTTTGTCTACAAAAAATGTTCGTCGGCTACCTTTTTTCACTGGCGAAAACTAAATAGAAACTAAGCTATGATGACTAAAACTAAACGTATTGACAATTTCGTCAACAAATAAAAACTAGACTAAAATGATAGGGAGGGACTAATGGAGAAGGGTAGAACTGAAACGGCAAGCAATTTTAAGTTTGGTTGCGCTCGGGTGTTGCACTCTGAATATAGCAGATCTACAAGCTCACGCCAGGCCTTTAATCCTGATCATTTCCCGCTAGCCCAGCTCAGCAGTCTGTCGTCCTTGCCGGCGGCGGAGCGCACTGCCAGGGAGGTGGCCCTGCAGAGCAAGAGAGCCACCATGGAGGCCTGGCTCACCAGAGAGGCCACCACACTGCAGAAATACAGACTGGTAGGGAGCACACACACAGACACACAGACACACACACACACACACGCACGCACGCACGTTTTAATTTTTTATTGTTTTCTCTTTAAAAAAAATATATAGTTTATCCACGACTTTCCAACGCCCCATAGTGCATTGCGCAGACGCTGTACCGAGCTTCCGGCGCCGCAGCCGAGTGTGATTTACAAGCTCACAACGGGTTGCATCTGCGACGCGACGTGAGCTTGTATGTCTGCTGTTAAACCGGAAGTGTGGTCCAAACAGGTCCAAATAATCTCCAGTAAACTTCCGCGGAAACAGGTGGATAAAGCTTGGCGAGATAGGAAGTCATAAGAATGAGTTGACAATGCCCCTGGTGGATGAATTTGTTAATGCTCTATACCAGGGGTTCTCAAACCTTTTTAGGCCCTGACCCCCAAAATAAACATATTTGAACTGGGGACCCCCACCCTGACAAGCACTTGGAATTGTAGGTATTACATTTAATGTGACTCGGTTCCGCAGATAAATATTGTGAAAATAGCAGATCTACATGCTCACAACGCCTCGCGTTGCGAGGCGTCGTGAGCATGTAGATCGGCTATTTTCCCAATGTTCGCCTCTTGCTGACTCAATATTTGACAGTTTGGCCAGTCCTGTCGAATATTCGACTATTCGAATACTTTGAGATCGAATAATTTGAATACAAAAAATTACTATTCGTGAATGCCCTAACACACACACACACACAGTCACACACAGACACACATACACACACACACACACACACACACACACACACACACACACACACACACACACACATTTGCATATAGTCATTGTCCGACAGAAACCTTGTATCTCCAAGTTTCAGATCTGTACGTTATTGTCAAAATGAAAGCCCTACTTCATCATACAAGAGTGTCTCACAAAAGTAGAGACAATAGCAGATCTACAAGCACACAACGCGCGAGGCGTATGTTGCTTGTAGAACGGCTATTTTCACTAGTTTTAAATAATTTGAATATGTCCAAAACCTTCCCCTTTGATATTATTTTTAAAAACAATTTAAACGTGTGGTGTTGTGTGCGCTTGTAGATCTGCTATGTTCACTACTTTTGTGGAACGCTTTTGTATGATGAAGCAGGGCTTTACTTGCTACGAAAAAAGAAATCTAACTCAAGTTTGGTGTGTGTGTGTGTGTGTGTGTGCGTGCGTGCATGTGCATGTGTGCGTGTGTGTGCGCAACTGTGCATGCATGCAAGTACATTTCAAGGCTGCTCAACAGCACCTCTCTGGTCACCCAGCGGTACTCAGGCTGCATACAGACAGACAGACACGCATACACGCGTACACACACGGCCACATATAGGACACTGCTCACAAACATACAAGTTTGAAACTTGGAGATACAAGGTCTCTGCCCGACAGTGACGATATGCACTGGCTTGTAGACGCGAGGGGCACATAAACACAGACACAATGATAGAGTTTAGAATTTGGATCAGAAATATAGTTTTCTTTCCAAAAGAAAGAAAGAATTATTTATTTTGGAATGAAAGAATATTGGATGCACCATTTGAAAAGAGAACTCTGGAATGTTATTGAAGAACTCACACAATTATTACATTATGAAGTATTTGATAACAACAGAGTTATAGTTTTGGGATTAGCAGCATTAGGAAAATGCTCGATATACTGTACCTCTGAGGTTAGAAATGATGCCTATACGCGTGGGTAGAGGTTTTAATATTATGCTAGAGAGCCAGCTGTCATTATGTTATCGACAGACTGAATGACTGTCAAAGCTCTTGTTTAAAGTTAACCATGCGTGTCGTATTTTCGTTAAATAAACAATGTAGACCTGACCATAGGTTTGAGGTGAGGTCATTGATTAAGCCTATTGTAAATGTCTTATATTGTTGTATCATTGTATTTGCTATGTTGTCTGTACAGCACAGGGTGCTCAGAAACAAACACAATGAGACGTCAGAAGCTATTTTCATCATGTATTTGAAGTGGCATGCGTCAAATATTGTGCGAGTGAATGATTTATTTCGTATTCGTCCTTAAAGGAGTAGTTCACCACTTTTCAACCTGTCTTCATATAATAGGTCCTCACTAATGTTCATGATAAAATAGCACAATTTTTTTCTACTCAGTCCAAGTCTCCTAGGAGAGCTGTGGGAAGTTCAGAATCCATCGTCTTGTGACATCATCATTTTCCAAAAAAAAATTCTAATCAATATTTTTGAAAAAAATATTTTGATTTTTATTATCGCGAGAACAATGGCTTCCACTTTAAAATTGCAACTTTTCAGGAATAGAAAGCCTGCAGTTTCTATAAGCTGGATTGGCAATCGATGATGTCACAAGACGATGGGTTTTTGACCTGCCCACAGCCCTCCTCTGAGAAAAAAAAGAAAAAAAAAAAAGAAAAGCTATTTTTGAGTGAGGACCAATTATATGAACATAGGTTGAAAAGTGGTGGAGTGCCCCTTTAAACGTTTTTAACGCATCCAAAAGCACTGGGTTTGATTAAAAGAAATGACGCAACATCAGACGACAATTTCCAGAGCAGGTGTGCAAGAGGTCACAGAGAATCATGTGTGTGTTAGTTTTTTTCGTGTGTAAAATCGGGACTCTTCAGGTCAGGGTAGCAGTTAGGTTAACTCTTTCATAGCCTGGTCAGAAATGGCTTGTCTGTGGACTAGCCGGAAATTTCTAATATTGTATTATGATCTGATATTATGTTTATAAACATCAGCCCGCCCCCCCTCCTTCTTGGACGCAGTTTTTTCCTTCTTTTTTTCGATCCCACGGTCATAAACTCACCATAAATATCTGGATCTGCATTGGCATATAGTGGGGATTTTGGCCGAGTCGTCTTTCCACCCGTGCGTTTCACGTGCACGATCCCTGCACATCTATGTGGGTGCATGTGATCATCTCCGTGTGTACAATCCATGGAACATTTTTCATCAGCCTAGCCGCTAGGACAACGGCTATGCTAACGCTAACGTCTATACAGTAAGTCTATGGGAAAAGGCTAATCTGCCCCGGAAGCGATCAAAAGCACTTCCGGTTCATGCATAGAGAAGAATCATGCTATTGGTTAGACCGGTGGTGAGACAGAGAAGGGCTACCGATCGTTTTTTTCCGATCATTATCATTTATTTCACCTCTTTTGAAAAAGTGTGTAAAAATGAGATCTGGCTGAGAACACCTTAGCTATAATTGTGTAAAAGTGAGATCAGGCTGAGAGAGTTAAATTGAACAGGGACTGGTTAACAGCCATAGTTAGTTTTCTATAGAACAATATAGAATTGTGGGGCGAGAGAAGGATAGTGGAAATAGTGGAACAAAAATGATTCACCGACATGATTAGAGCAGATCCATTGATAATCTTTTCTACTCAAAGTGAAAGTGGAAACATGGTTGTTCAAAGAAAAAGATGATACTTGCATTCTCAAAGCGAAAGAGAACACGTGCGCAACTGCATACACAAAGCAAAAGAGGATGCATGCCAACTCAAAGCAAAAGATGATGCGAGTCTACAGAAAGCGAAAGAGTGATGTGTGTTTGACAGGAATCAACTGTCAAAGAAGGCAGCACACAGAGATGGAGGAGTGTTGATGGATTGCAGATATACAAGCTCACAGCCCGCGGCTGTGAGCTTGTAGATCTGCTATTCTTGAAAAATCGTGACCATTTATTTGTGCAAGTCTTTGAATATTTTCGACCCGAAAATAAGTGTCTTCTAAATCCTACATCTAAATCAGTGGTTCCCAAACCTTTTCATGTCAAGGACCCCCAAAATTACATGTATTTGCCCGCGGACCCCCATCTCAAAATAGTTGTTCCAGGAACTCCCAGTAGCAAAGATTTGAGTTAACAAAGGTTTGCACATCAGGCAAGATTTGCACATCATTTTCATGATTTTTCAAAAATGGCAGATATACAAGCTCGCAGCGCGGCACTCGGTGCCGCACTGTGAGCTTGTATATCTGCTATTTTTCAATAGTTAAAGCATTGAATATTTCTAGGCCTGCCGCCTATACTGTACTGTATGAACGAAAGCGTGAACGAACACATTTCAAGGATTTGAACGAATCGTTCACGAGTCTTGCTAAAGATTCGATTCCTATGAACGGATCACTCATGAACGACTCGTCACTACTGTGTGTGTGTGGTTGTTTCCAGGACCTGGCTGAGCAGCACCAGAAGACCCTGAACCTGCTGAGGAAGCAGCAGACGGTGATCCTGGACGAGGAGCTCATCCAGTGGAAGAGGAGGCAGCAGCTGGCCGGGAACGGAGGCCCGCCCGAGGGGGGGCTGGACGTCCTCCAGTCCTGGTAGGGTTTGGCAGGGGTGTGGATTTCCTCCACTAAAGCAGTGGTTCTCAACCCTTTTTCAGGCCGCGACCCCCAAAATAATCATGTGTTAACCGGGGACTGCCCCTCACCCTGACGAGCACTATGAGTTGAGGCATTACATTTTGAATAACACAGTTCTAATGTGAAAATAGCAGATCGAGGCGTTGTGAGCATGTAGATCGTCTATTTTCACAAATTTTGCCACTACTATTTGACGATCTGGGCAATGTTTAATTTGTCATTTAGAGGCATTAAAAAGGCCTTAAACTGTCACTTCAGAAATGTGCTATACACTTAAACTTAATGTTGTGAGAAAACAGTGTTGTACATTAAGTTAATCATGTGGGGACCCCCCCAAAATAATTTGGGGATCTCGACCCACAGGTTGAGAACCACTGCACCAAAACTATGGACGGAAACATTTTCTAACAGACTACCTTTTTTTCCACTGGCGAAAACTAAATCAAAACTAAATAAGCTATGATGAGTAAAACCAAGACTAAATGTATTGTACATTTTGTCAATAAATAAAAACTAGACTAAAATGTTAAAGGAGTAGTTCACCTCCATAATATTTTTGAACAGGTGAGATATTAGACTTTTGGGGCCATCAGGCCCGAGGCAGTGCGTCACTCTGCTACATACGGACATATTGATGACCCCTGCTCCCCCCCCCCCACCCATCAGGTGTGAGAAGCTGGCCGACCTGATCTGGCAGAACCGGCAGCAGATCCGCCGCTGCGAGCACCTGACCCAACAGCTGCCCCTGCCGGGCCCCATGGAAGAGCTGCTGAGCAAGCTCAACTCTGACATCACCGACATCATCTCTGCCCTCGTCACCAGGTGGGGGGAGTCTGTCTGCTTGTGTGTGGATGAAAAGGCAGCATGGCTTATTTTAACAGTTTGCCAGCCAAAATAGAATGGTTGTTGGTAGATTAGCCGTGAAACTTCTATTATTGTATTATGATCTGAGACGTAATATTATGTTTATAAACATGAGCCCGCCACCCCTCCTTCTTGGACGGCTCCGTTGTTTTTTTCTTTTTTTTCAATCCCCTGGTCGTTTGCTCACCGTGATTATCTGGATCTCCATTGACATAAAGTGGAGGTTTTGGCCAAGGCATCGTCTCTCCGTGCGTTTCGCGTGCGCGATCCGTGCGCATATAATCCAAGCATATGGTCCAGGTATGACTGAACGGTAGGCCTGGGGCGGTATGGACATTTTGTTACCGCGATTACCGTCTTCCCATTTACCGCCGGTACTGCGGTAATTACCGCACCCCCGTATCTATTAATTAAGGTTCGGCGATAAGACAAAATATTGCAATCATCTTCCCAAAAGTGAGAGGCGACACAGCCTGACTGCCCGAGTTATACTTCTCCGTACAGCACAGCGGGTCTGGCTTTCAAAGGAGCAGATCTACAAGCTCACAACACATCGCATCCGCGACGCGTTCTGAGCTTTTAGATCTGCACTGTCGGGTTACCATAGTAACGTAGGCTAGCTACTTGGGCTTTTCAGACACAAACAGCTGTGTGAACAAACCAGAAGAGGAAGGGTAGTCAGATCGTGTACAGTGATTCTGTAAACTCACGTCACGTCTCAACTCTCAAATCGCAGTGATTGAGTGCTGCTATATACAGGTTTTAGTTACAAGACTTGACAGAAAAGGTTATAAAATCGCCGCTGGACGGGGCACAACGTGCGACGCGGTGGAAAAAGTAAAATAGTTTCATTTTCGGTTTTAGTCCACGCGGCCCGCGCTCCGCCAGTAATCCGTATGAATAAAAAAAGATATGCCACAACACAAGGTATGTATTAACATCCTTGTGTCGAGTGGATTACAGAGAAAGTTTATGCTGCTCCGTCATAGAGTTGTGCTCCGTACTCTACTGCCCTGTGTGCACTGTGTGCAGGTCTGTGTCTGAGTGACGTATGTGGCTTCCAACGTGTGGTACACGGCCCAGAGCAGAGCGGCATGGAGCGCATGCGGTCCTCGCTTCTCCCCCGTTTTAAAACTCGCTTGTTTTCCAATAAAAAATAGACCTTTTTTTTTGTCTTTTTACCTCGGTATACCGCGGTACGGCGGTACGGCGGTTACCGCCTCCAACCCTACTGAACGGTCGATGTGAGCATTTTGGCTAGCTTAGCCCTTATCACTCCTGCTATGCTAATGTAATCGTCTAAACAGCAAACTCAAGCTCAGAAGTCCGGTATAAAACGGTTTTAATATTAAGAGGCTCCTCGTGGCTTGGAAAGGGTTAACCTAGGCCTAAAATTATTGAGCTTGTAGATCTGCTATTTTTGAAAACGTCATGAAAATGTGTGCAAAAATCTTTGGATATATGTATATTCAAAGCGAACGTTTGTAACTCAAATTTTGCTTCTGGGTGGTCCCTGGAACTAAATATTAAGAGATGCGGGTCCGTGGCCAAATAAATATCAGTTTGGGGGTCCTTCACATGAAAAGGTTTGAGAACCACTGACATAGTAGTCTCTCAAGAACAGACTAACTGAGCTCAATTTAAGTGAAAAGGACCTTTTCTTTGACGATGGCTGGCCAGATTGCTGACATAGAAACATAGGGTTTTCCAAAAAACCTTAGAGGGATTCAAAAGACACTTATAGAATCGGGTCAAAATTCTAATTTTCACGATTTTTCAAAAATAGCAGATCTACAAGCTCGCAGCGCGGCACTCAGTGCCGCGCTGTGAGCTTGTATATCTGCTATTTTTCAGTAGTTAAAGCATAAAATAATGATACACAATAATGTGTACCTGTTCTAAATGGGTTAAAATAAAATAAAATATAAAATGTGTTTTAGGTTAAAATTACCGGAGAGTGTTTTCTGCTGGTGTTTCAGTCCGAGTGTATCAAAGGGTGCGTTCGGAAATGCGCACCGGGTGTGTGCTCAGTGTAGTGAGTGCCTAAACCCAATCCTAACCCTAACCTCTGCAAAACTATGCCTAAACTCAACCCTAACCTTAACCTCAGTAAAACTATGCCTAAACCTAACCCTAACCACACCCGGTGCGCATTTCCGAACGCACCCTTTGATACACTCGGACTGAAACACCAGCAGAAAACACTCTCCCTTAAAATTACATTCTTCTTTGCAAACACAACAGGTTCTAAAACGGCATGGCTTCCCTGTGAGTCTCTGGTATGTTGATAACATTAGTCCTGCTTAGGGATCGCCAAATGGAGACCTTTTCTTAACTCATTGCATGCCAGGCCCGATAGTCCCGAGATTATTTCAATGTCCTTCCCCGCCAGGCCCGATTTTGGACCCCAAAATCTTTAGTAGGCATGATAGCAATCGCGAAATTGCATGTTTAACCCCCATATCAACCCCATCTTTCAAACATGGCAGCCATCTTTGTTTACATTTTAGGAAAACATAACGGCTGCTATCTCATGAATGCCTGAACGGATTTTTTTGTTTGAAAGCTGTGAGCAATGTGCAGACACGTGGTGCATTATCTAGGCATGGGTGTGCATGATCCGTGCACTATGAATTACATGGAAGTCTATGGAGACAGAGGCAGGGGAGAGTACGAAGGTATTGTTAAATGGCGGGGAATTTGTTAACCGGTCACTGTTGGGCCTTATCGGTTACATAACCGATAACCATTAAGCGAATGTGTTAAAAAATGTGCTATTTTTACCCATTTAAAAAAAGGAAAATACATTTCCCCCCATTATAAAGTGCCCTATTTACACATTAAAAACAACAATACAACAAGGCGGAGGATCGTTATGCTGCGTCTACCCTGCAGTGTGTCCCTAATTTACTCTGTGTAAAGACGGCTGGTTTAACGTTCCACAACCCACTCATCAACAAGCTCACTCGTCGCAGACTTGGGCTTGCAGATCGGATGTCATGTCATCAACACGTAACACTAGTAGAGTTGTGTTTTAAGCTCTTCCTTTCTCTTTAAAACGGGGGTCTGTTTCGGGAAATCCATTTGCTGTGTTTGTTTCCTGATGAATGAGCTTGTCAGGTTTTCCCTGTCAGCAGCGTGTGTGTCGCGGGCAGAACGACAGATGCATGCATGGTTACACATTGGTGACCGCACAGAAATGTGTGACTGCGGGGCGAATAGTTGCATGGGTGATGTTACACAGACATTGGTTTCAGGGGCTTTTGGTGTGACACACAACGCAGATTGACTTTTTTTCTTTTTAGCAGTCACCATTAACCGTTAGTGTTTACCGGTAACACATTTCTTAATGGTTAAAAGGTAACGGTTAACTGTTGGCGATCCCTAGTCCGATGGATTAGCCACGGGGACACAAAGACAGATGAACACTTCTTGAGGGCCTACCCCATAGGTGCCACGGCATAAATATATTCACAAAATGTGAAAGAATAATTTGGGGATTGACTTGCTTGGCTCACTTGGCTACGTGCACAATACATTTGGTACTGATCAGTGCAGTGCCTTGACCACTAGAAATCTGGGGTACTGTACAAGCGCAAACTTAAACCTCATAACATATGCTGTATATCTGTCAACATGGGCCTTATTTTACAGCTGCCGGAATGTCCGATGTTTCATGGTGTCTCACTTACCGCTGATGCATCCACTTCTAATGTTAAGAACGCACATGTTGGAGTCGCATAGTCCAGGGGTCTTCAACAGGGGGTCCGTGACCCCTTGGGGGTCCTAAGAGTTACTACAGAGGATCCTCCAAATCTTTGTGTGATAGAAGCTTTTTCTCCTTTTTTATATTAACCACTTGAACCCCAGCGTCCATATTCGGAGAACTTTAGCCAGAAATAGCATAGCAGATCTACAAGCTCACAACGCCTCGTGCTGCGAGGCGTTGTGAGCTTGTAGATCGGCTATTTTCGGCAAAGAGCTTTGGTGTATAGAGGAAAAAGAGCAGACTTGGTACAGAGTGAAAGGTCAAGTTTATTAAGTATTGACGGTTCAAGTGGTTAAATATCTGAAAACACAAATTGACATGAATCTAAAATACACTGACGATGCTGTCAAACAATGAAACTATATGGAATCTATGAACAGGTTGTGGTGGTCCGGCTGGTCCCTGCTTCATCTCTCTCTCAACTAAGTGGTCCTTGGCCTGAAAACATTGAAGACCCCTGGCATAGTCTGTGGATCTGTCCCAGGCTTCCCTGCTTGGCCGCTTTGCATCACCTTTGTGCAGATCGGTCATATGATAGTGGGTACTGCACTGGGTTGTCTGACATTAGGTATGGGCACTCTGGCAACAAGTACATAATTGCATAAACGGGTGGGGCATGCATTCCCAAATGCATCCTTCCTGACTTGCATTGACCCTGAGTAGGCCAACTGTAGTTAGTGCAAAAGGAAGCACGCAATAGAAGCAGCTTTATTCCTTGCAGTATTAGTATTGTAGCCAACTTTGAAACTTGGTAGTTTGATTTAGTTTTAGTCATAGAATAATATTTCATTTAGTTTTAATCATATCTTAGTCATCTGAAATGTTTTAGTTTTAGTCTATTTAGTAGACTAAATATCATAAGATTTTAGTCAACTAAATCTACAGTTGATTTTGGCAGGCCTTGATGGTGTCTGTTTTAAACCTGGTTGCATGCTGAAAATAGACAATCTACAAGCTCACAATGCATCTCCTTTTCAAAGTGCAACACCCAATCGCAAACAAACAAACATAAAATGACTTGTCTTTTAGTTCTTCTCCACTAGTCCCACATTTTTGTCTAGTTTTTATGTTTTCAAAATTGTCTACATATTTAGTCAATAGTTTTAGTCATCATAGCTTAATTTTTATTTAGTTTTTACTTCGTTTTCGTCAATGGAAAAAGGTATATATATATATATATATTTTTTTTGTCATAGCTTTGGTCGACGAAATCAACACTTGCTTTTTCACGTTTTTTCCCCCCCATTCTGAATTCCCATAGACTTTTTTTTTCTTCATATTGCGTCATATAAGAACTGTGTTCCAAACAGTTGCTTCTCAGATGTTAACCCTTGCATTGTGTTCAGGTGACTCTACAACACCAAAGAGACTACAATAAACTATTTCCAACTCCTTCAGACTGGCAGTTTGTGGCATTTAGTTGGCACTGACTAAGCACAAACTCTAGTCGGCAGAAAGAACAAGTGTGCTGCCATTATCAGCTACCTTAGGTCTTCCTGTAAAGTCGCTTGTAAATATTCCTAGTTGGGGGTTGCTTTAGTTTGTTTATTTTCCGAAGTGTAGTTGCTTATTTAGGTCTTGCTTTCAAGATTATATATAAAAAAAAAAAAAGCTGATGTAATGGGGCTAAAATGTGGCTTGTTTTCATAGACCAGTTTGCTTGTTTCACTCACATAATCTGTCAGATGTGGCAAGACACTTTCAACCTTGTTGGAAAACAAACAAGCATTTAGCGCTAGCTTTGCATTGGAGCTGATCGAATGGTATAGGAATTGAGAGTTGAGATTGATAATATGGGTATTTAGTTCAAATGTGCGACGGGAAAATGTTTCTGGCTTATTTAGGCTTGGTTCTGCAGCAGTATCAAACTAAACCCCCTAAAAAAAACGACCATATCAATAGCAGATATACAAGCTCACAGCGCGGCACCGAGTGCCGCGCTGCGAGCTTGTAGATCTGCTATTGATATGGTCGTTTTGACTGACCAGGTCCAGTCCTTCACGGCTCTTATCGACAAGCGTCTCTTGCCGACAACCTCCCGATGGCTCCCTGTCGGCGGTAGACGCTTTGCGCTTTCTTCCGTCGCCGATGTCGGAGCGGTTAAGAGCTGCCTTTAGAAACCCGCTTTGACACGTTTGTTGTTGGCAACACTTTTTTCCTCCCCGCATGCTGTAGGTTAGAGTTTATCATGATTGATTATGTATGACGTTATAGAGTAGATCATGTATTCATTGATTATATTAACTCATTTGCTGCGATGGCCGTGAATCCCGTAAAAATCCCGCTGTACGTCCCTGCCACGCCCGTGAATCCCGCCAATGTGCTTTTAAATTATGTAATGCTAAATTAGACTCTCCCACAGCTCCTCAAAAAGTTTTAGCCTTCTATCTTATAAGGAAACCAAAATATCACACATCAAAGTGAGTGTGTTTGAAAACAAGAGTGTAATAAATGTATAAATCTCAATAAAAGTGTATAATTATAATCAACAGTGAAGGAACAGTGCTGGCAACCGCTGCAGCCTCCAGCACACAGAATGCGTCTTTTTTTCCCCAGGCTCTTTTTTTTTTTTTTTTTTCCTCACTCCAACATGCATGCCATTCACACACACCCCCATTCCAACACCAATGCCCTTGCCCTACTATGGAAGTGTTGCCAGAAGTCAATCTGAATGGCACCATGTAGGAAGCCCCCCCAAGCGGAGGCTCTTTTTCTTTTTTTTTCTTTTTTTTTTTTTTCTCCTCACTCCAACATGCATGCCATTCACACACACCCCCATTCCAACACCAATGCCCTTGCCCTACAATGGAAGTGTTGCCAGAAGTCAATCTGAATGGCACCATGTAGGAAGCCCCCCAAGCGGAGGCTAGCCAGCCTAGCCTATAGCAACAACTAAACAGTTCAGCTCGATGAGACCGTTCTTCATAAATCAAACAAAATCCCGTGACATTTTCACTTCAAAAGCCATAATCTGCTATGGGCCTCCACAACCCACAGCTTCATAACCCCACACACCACACTATTGTCCAGATTTGCAGCCAACTAGAGAGAGTTGGAAGCATCTCTGCCTCATGACTGCCTGAACCAAAATAAACCATCACAACAAATAGATAACACATCTGCACCTCACCTCACGTCAGCGGGGGTCCCCTCGACTACATCCCGATCACAAGGCACTGCTCGCGGCAGAGTATATGTCCCCCCGTGTCCTGGACTCCTGGTCAAGCAACCATGTCGTGTCCGGAGGCTGATTTGACCACAAACAACATCTCTATTCGCGTCGGTAAAACTTATAAGACATCCTCGTCGAGCGTTAGCCTTGTCTTCTCCGTGTCTGCACGCTAACAGATGGATCCCACCGGGAACAGTGGAGTAAGCAATCGCGACGATTCATTGAAAGTAAGTTGCTTTGTTTTCATCCAAAGTTTCTGTGCTTCCCGTGTCGGTGTCCCGTTCCCTGCACGCAACGTGCAGACTGAAAAGAAAGTGAATATCGATCCATCGTGGGGATTCGTGGCGCTCCTGCATCTCCCCCTGAGTGTGATCAGCTGCAGCATGTGTATCGCACACAGCATTGTAATGTTGTAATGCGTTCTTCTTGATGTGATCAATAACTCTATGCTTGTGATCCGTTCTAATATCCGGTTATTTACACAATCACATACATAAACGTTTCCGCATCCGGTATAGAAACGGACCTGATCAGCAACTACATATGGCAACTGTACAGGGGCGTCAATTGGGTATGGCAGGGGTATGCAGCTGCCATGCCTTGGCTACAGGGGGAAATAATAAAATGTACTTTTCATTGTGCCTGTTGCTAAGGTATGGCAACATGTCATGTTGCCATACCTTACCTTTTTCTGAACTGACGCCACTGCAACTGCACACTAACGGATCCCAACAGATTCAATTCGGTGGAGCTTTATTGACATGAGAAAACGCAAGTGGTTTGTACTCGCCAAAGCAAGTGTCACAAATAAAATAAAAACATTTGAAAATGGGTAACATAATACAGTTGGAGGGGGTACCATTCCCACCTGCTTAGCAATATATATTTATATATATATATATAGATCTGCTATTATGTACATGTATGTGTATAGCCTACAGTATAGTTAGTGTGAGTGTGTGTGTGTGTGTGTGTGTGTGTGTGTGTGTGTGTGTGTGTGTGTGTGTGTGTGTGTGTGTGTGCGTGTGCGTGTGCGTGTGTGTGCATGTGTGTGTGAGGAGGTACTGCAGACCATCGTGGGCCAGTCCAATATAAAAAGCGTATTTCTCTTTGTGTGAAGTAAGACGCCCTAAGGGCAAGATGTGGCCTATTACAGCACTATTACACAATTCCAGTTATACACAATTACACTTATTACACTAGTACACTCATCTGATAAGTGCCTGAAGCCATAAAGACAGATATCAAGTGAGTTATTTCCTTGAAAAGAGAACATTCACAAAAACTTAAATAACTCCTTTTCATTTGATTTTCAAACTCGGAAAATCAAAAAACAAGGTTTTTGAAATGGCTATAACTATAGAATGGTACATCGTAAATGCAAGATTATATTTTTTCGTGAAACTACAGCTTGTCCTCTTCCATTTCCAGTAATGTATGACATGGTCGTGCAAACACAGAATTTAGGAAAAATCTAAATATAAAAAAAAATATTCATTATACAAAATGGCAGAAAAGCCATACAGTGCAATGTTAAAATGGCAGCAAATGAGTTAATATCCAGATGATATTAATACTTGATAGTTAGGAGTAGAGAGGCCTTCAGTGGGCCTCAGTAACTATTGTTTTGGTAAAGCCTACCTTGTTATGGTACAGCTCGTTCCAGAGGCCTTGAAGCCACAGTATAACTCTAGTGTTACAGAACTCTTTTACCACTGTCCAGAGTGTTAATTGTACTTCTGTCCATGATATCATGTTATATATAAACTTGACCACCACCACCTAATATAATTGTCTTGTCTCCTCATTTTCTCATGATCATTGATTGATCTGAATTCCACCACACCCACCTCACAGCTGACTCTCTCAAACATGTAAACTCATGTCAGACTTCTCCCTAACTCTCCCCCCCCAGTACCTTCATCATCGAGAAGCAGCCGCCCCAGGTGTTGAAGACGCAGACCAAGTTTGCCGCCACCGTGCGCCTGCTGGTGGGCGGCAAGCTCAACGTGCACATGAACCCGCCGCAGGTCAAGGCCGTCATCGTCAGCGAGCAGCAGGCCAAGGCCCTGCTGAAGAACGAGAGCACGCGCAAGTGAGCTAACGCTGCGCTCTCAAACCTGAAGATATGCTGCAGATTGTTTTCTAGATCCGGGGTTTTCAAAGTGGGTGACGGACGGGGCACCCTGGGGTGCCTTGACGGCAGTCCGGGAGTGCCGCGAGATCATTTGATAATATTTGGAATTTATTTGGACACTTGAAAAAATATTATTTTGTATAATTTTAAACTTGAAGTACAAGTTATTTTCAGTCAGTTCTAAACAAAATTATCTCTCAACGTTTTCCTCGCAACATAATCACTAAAATATTGTCACTTTCGGGCAGAAACCTTGTATCTCCGAGTTGTGTTCGTCTTTTGCCCTGCTTCATCATACAAGACCGTCGCACAAAACTAGTGAAAACAGCCGATCTACAAGCACACTTGTGTGCTTGTAGATCTGCTGTTTTCACTAGTTTAGTACATTTTATAGATGATAAATACAAAACAAACGGTTTTGGACATACAAGGTCTCCACCCGACAACAACGCTTGCTATAAATATAAGGTCCTGGGAGTGAAAGTTATAATTATAATGTAGGGTTGCCTCGGATTAAAAAAATATTCATGGGGTGCCCTGAGACAAAAAAGTTTGGGAACCCCTGTTCTAGATGCTTCAATCGCTTCACTTTGCCTCACTGGCAGGAATTCACCGTTTGTCAGCCTTCTGATTGGTCCATGAGACTCCCTGACTGGCCAACCAGAAAAATACATTCACTTTTTGCAAGCGGGGGTGGAGTTCTGCAGTCGGAGAAAGTGGGAGCCGTCTTTCACCGGCTGTCCGCACTGCGGAGCACGGCCAGGCCGCTCGCGACCATAGCGTTTGCGATCATTGTAATGAATAAGCTTCAACAGACTAGTTCACATGGACCTTATCAATGGTCTAACTTGTTACGTTTGGGTACATATATTTTAAATGGGCAGAATTACGAAAAGCCAGCCTATTATGTGAGGAGATGTTGGAGGAGAAGAGATTATAGTTCTCCTCTTCCTACCCAAGATGCAATGCGCGATTTCTATTCTCTCTGATCCAGAGGATTAAACTAATTAAAACATATATTTTCGGGGGAAAATTACTGTTTTGCTATGTAATTACTGTACCTTTTTCTTCCCTTTTTATTAATATCACGTAGATGTGTTTTTTTTGGTACTTTATATAGCTGTAATGAGGCTATGAAGGAAAAAAAAATCCCATCCACTTCCACTATAAAAGAATCTGCAATAGTGATTCTGTCCCACTGGGATTAAACAAATTAAAACATATATTTTCGGGGAAACCCCCTGTTTTGCAATGTAACTACTGTACCTTTGTCTTCCCTTTTTATTAATATCACCTAGATGTTTTTCCTTTGGTACTTTATATAGCTGTAATGAGGCTATGAAAAAATAAAAAATCCCATTCACTGCCACTATAAAAACAATCTGCCCAGGGTTAATGTCCCAGCCTAGTAACAGGGCAGAATGGGGCGGGATTTGCAAACTAGTGAATTGTTTCGCGTGTTACCGAGTTGTGTCTCTTTTGCAGTGAGAGCAGCGGAGAGATCCTCAACAACAACTGTGTGATGGAATATCACCAGGCCACAGGCACCCTCAGCGCACACTTCAGAAACATGGTAAATAATGGTACTTTTCATTGTGTTAATTTTGGCAAATTCTGATCTAGTCTTAGTCTTTTGAATAACACACATTTAGTTTTAGTCTTAGCCTTTTGAAATTGTTTAGTCTTAGTCAGTGGTGTGATATGGATTTTAGAAGTGGTTCCCCTCTAAATTCATGACGTCACGTGCGCGCGCACGTGCACGCGCATGTGTGCACGCATGCCTGCCGCTCGGTGCTAATACTGTATAACACAACATTTTTTATCTAATTATATTTCTTATTTAGTTACATTGTTAATTTGTTGTTTTTATTTTAGTTTCAATTAATAATATTAATTGAAACTAAAATATATATATTTTATATATATATATATATAAAACCTGAAGGAAAATATATTAATTTAATATATTTTCCTTCAGGTTTTATATAAAATAACTTAACATAGACTTTATAGACTCACCCACACACAGTAAAGTCTGCTAGATCCTTTCGGAAACCTCTCCCGAGTCCCTCCGCTATGCAGCTCTGACAAAATGAGTGATTTAAACTCATGGCATGAAGAGTGAGGAGCTGCATAGCAGAGGGAGAGGTTCCGAAAGCAGCTAAAAGTCTGCAAAGAATGCTAGGCGAGCGTAGGCTATATGCTGGCCGCATATACAAGTGTAAATGAGCCTGCCTACCAGAGTATTGTTATGCAAAGCAGACAGGTAGGGGATTGAAGTGTTGACCGAGCCGTCACACAACTTGACGACGTGCGTGCACGTGCGCGTGCGTGCGGGCATGTCGGGCGCGCGTGCGTACAGCTTGATAATAAGTGTGGGCTCGCCGAGCCCAACCGAGCCCACGGCATCTCACCCCTGGTCTTAGTCTAGTCTTAGCCGACTAAATATCAAAATCTTAGTCTTCTTGGTCTACAAAGTTAACACTGGTTTTAGCAGTAACTAGTGAATGTGTTAGCACCTTTAGCAGATATCTAACCAGTGGCCTTTCAAAGGGTGATACAGTGATTTTATAGGTTGTAGGATTCAATGGAATTGTGTGTGTGTGTGTGTGTGTGTGTGTGTGTGTGTGTGTGTGTGTGTGTGTGTGTGTGTGCGTGTGCGTGTGCGTGTGTGTGCGTGCGTGCGTGCGTGTTTACAGTCATTGAAACGGATCAAGCGCTCAGACCGTCGGGGAGCTGAGTCTGTGACCGAGGAGAAATTCACGGTCCTGTTTGAGTCCCAATTCAGCGTGGGGGGAAACGAACTGGTCTTCCATGTCAAAGTAAGCAATGCACCTCACATTTGCCACTCTCATTGCGCGCGCACACACCATCAGAGAATTCCTGTTTCAGAGCACGAGAGCACACGTCCCCATCGGTGTCTTGCTCTAGCGCAGTGTTTCTCAAACTTTCACATTTCACACTTCTCCCCTTAACTCTGACAGTGTACAAATGGAACCAAATGAACCCGTCACGGGTTCATTTGGTTCCTTTTTGTACACTGTCAGAGTTACAGACTTGTATGGGTCAATTTAGACTCTCCTCAAGCAGGGGTTGACACTAAGGTCTCAGAGGCACTTGCCCGTCGGGCAAGTACAGGTCATGTTCTACTTGCCCAAAGGTCATCCCCACTTGCCCGAAAAATAAATCGTCATTTATAAAATGATAGGTAAGATTTGAATTACCGCTCAATTTAACACTTATTTCTTTACTTTCTGGGGCTGTGATAAAAATGCTTAACAAATTCCTACATAGCTATGATTTAATATGTCTATAGTTTCACATTTTCAAGTGTAGCAACAGTAAAAACAGCACATTATAGGTAATCAGTGCTCTTATTTTACATTCAACAGACCAGAGGACAGAGCACATTCAGGTGTTTAGACAGATATCTGGTGTTGTGTTCATAGATGGTTGCGTCCCCTCTCAAATCAGCACTTGCCCGGTCGGAAAACCTGAAAGCAAACTACACCTGCCCGTAGGTTTTATTTACCTGCCGGGGGCAGGTGGGCAAGCCTTGGTGTCAATGCCTGCCTCAAGGAACACACAGAGTCCCTGGAATCCATTTTGAGAACCACTGCTCTAGCGCACTTTGACAGATGGCTTTGGCTACGGAATCTAACCTGTGACCTTGTCTTTTGTGTTTTTTCATTCTTTTTAAAGCTCTCAAAAAAGGCAACTTTCCGCAACAATCGCTATATTATTGAATTGATCAGAGTAGTCGACTAGCTCAGGACCTTTGCATACAAAGACCTTTACTCACAATTTAGAAATGTTTTGAGGACCAAGTCAAATATTTGTGTAAGGAATTTCACTCGCTCTTGCAGTCGTGTCACACCGTGGCTTTACACAATCATTTAACTGCTACACACAAATGCACCCACAATCAGTTGAATGTTTTGAATAGTTCCAGTACGTTCTTTTGCCACCTAACTCGTTAACTTACACTTGTATCTTTTCTTTTCTTCTTGTTTAACCACAAGACCTTATCACTGCCTGTGGTGGTGATAGTTCACGGTAGCCAAGACAACAATGCCACCGCAACGGTCTTGTGGGACAACGCTTTCGCAGAGCCGGTGAGTCATCGATACCTCGACAGGCACTTTGCATGATGCATTTTCATATCTCATCATGTCAGACGATGCCATTCAAAATAGTTTTTTTTTGCATACTACAATACATGAGGTCTTGCATAAGCATGGCTTATGTTAAAGTGATACCGAGTAGGACTTTTTGTGTGGTAGTTTGGCAATACCATGTGTTTGTTGCCTGGTGGTCACGTCACATGAAATGCATTTGATGTGCCTTATTTCCTGTGTGTGCGTGCACCATTTCCTATGTTAGCACAGAAGTTGTGTACTGTATGTGCCGGGAATGTAGGGGACAGACACTCCTAAATAAAAATAGTAAAACACATTTATGTGTAATTATAAGTTATATAAAAAAATTGCTTCTTGAAGATCCTACAAAGTATGACGTTAAGGCATTAAAAATAAATCCTCCTAATCTTTGTTATTGAAAATGTAACAAGGAAAACTACAGTACATTTTTAAACATTGTTTCCATGCCCTGGAAAATATATTGAATATTATAGTTTGGGAAAATGTGTGGAAATCAGGCGTAAAGTAGTCCCGAGATTATTTCAATGTCTTTCCCCGCCAGGCCCGATAATCCAGAGAAAAGAAAAAAAAAGAAAAAAAATTGGACCCCAAAAAATGTAGTAGGCATGATAGCAATCGCGAAATTGCATGTTTAACCCCCATAGCAACCCCATCTTTCAAACATGGCAGCCATCTTTGTTTACATTTTAGGAAAACATAATGGCTGCTATCTCATGAATGCCTGAACGGATTTCCATTCGGATTTTTTTGTTTGAAAGCTGTGAGCAATGTGGACACACGTGGTGCATTATCTAGGCATGGGTGTGCATGATCCATGCACTATGAATTACATGGAAGTCTATGGAGACAGGGGCAGGGGAGAGTACGAAGGTATTGTTAAATGGCGGGGAATGTGTTAAGTGGCACCACTGAAAGATTTTCTTTTTGGAAATTGTGTTGACCAATTAAGACCTGGAATGCATTATTATGCATTTTTTACTTTAATCATTATTTTATGCTTTAACTATTAAAAAATAGCCGATATACAAGCTCACAGCACGGCACTGCAAGCTTGTAGATTTGCTATTTTTGAAAAATATGCAAGTCTTTGAAACTTTTTGACCCGATTCTATATCCTTCTATGTTTCTACGTCAGCAGTTCTCAGACTTTCATGTCAAGGACCCCCAAAATTACATGTATTTGGCCGCCCCAGAAGGCCGCCCCATAAGCAAATATTTGTGTTACAAATGTTCTCTTTTAAAAATATATATTCAAAGATTTGCCAAAAGAAATTTGAATCAAAAATAGCAGATCTTCAAGCTCGCACTCCTCGCAGCCGCGCTGCGAGCTTGTATATCTGCAATCTTTGAATAGTTAAAGCATAAAACAATTGTCAAGATGATTCCATGTCTTGAATTTCTGTCCCCTCCTCAGGGCAGGGTGCCATTCATGGTACCAGACAAGGTGCTGTGGCCCCAGCTGTGCGAGGCCCTGGACATGAAGTACAAGGCGGAGATGCACAGCGGCCGCGGCCTGTCGGAGGACAACCTGGTCTTCCTGGCTCAGAAGGCCTTCAACAGCGGCAGCAACAACCCCGAGGACTACAACGCCATGACCATGTCCTGGGCTCAGTTCAACAGGGTGAGAGAGCAGCTCAACGTATTGACTCTGCCAGGATTCGCAGCGTTTTTTCACCAACCTTTGAAAGATCGCCGAATATTCTGCGTCGCTCCGATCCGGCCCACGGGAGCCCTCACAAGACGCTCACGGGTGTGCTAGAATGGGAAAATAATCCTGGTCCATAAGCGATACACCCACTCTCCCACCCACGTTAGTATTAGGTCTGCAGGACATTTAATAGGCCTTGATGGCAAAATCCAGATTCTCAGTCAAGGCGTTGGAGAGGATTAAACAGTCATAAGGCACTTACTCCTCATTTATTCACATCCAGCGAGAGACATAATCATACTGTTGCCTGCTTCTCTCCACTGCACACTCTCGGCTGAGTCAGAAATGCCATTAACTCTTTTTGCGCCGATCCCGAACTAGTTCGGCTTTATTTCGGCCTTTTGATCGTCCAGGGTGCGGATCCCGAACTAGTTCGGCTTTTTATATAAAATTATTTAAACACTCAGAGCCAGAGGCCTTACCGAAGCACCGGGCTACATTTTCGAGCCGGCCGCCGGCCGCGATTTGTTTACATCGGCCCGCGAGAGCGTTGCGCCGCCGATATTTGCCGTCCACTCCAATGCAATCCAGGATCTTTAGAGCTAATTTTCTCTGTTCCATGCATATCCATGAGGTGTGCAAGGTTTAATCACGGCTAAATCGCCGAAAATTGGGCTTCTAAAATGAGTGGTAGCCAATAGCTAACTTCAAGCTAACTTCATCCTGTTCCTGTCCATGACACAAAGGAAAGTGTTCAGGCGCGTCATGGCTGCGCACGGCTTGTGCATATACAGCGTATGTCTATGGTGGATTCTCTGGCCACTGGGCGCCCTCTAGTGGAGATTCCTGGCACTGGATGAGTTAAAGAACAGATTTTGAAGCTGGGCTTGCTTTTTCCGTGCAGGAGAGTTTGCCTGGACGCAGCTTCACCTTCTGGCAGTGGTTTGATGGAGTGGTGGAGTTGATGAAGAAACATCTCAAACCACACTGGAACGATGGGTAATGAGTGCAACACACACAACAAGTCCTACGTTATGATTATTTGAACTAGCTATGTATTAAATAACATTACCTTTTAAGGACACTATAGCAGGGGTCTTCAACAAGGGGTCCGGGACCCCTAGGGGGTCCTCAAAGTTACTACAGGGGGTCCTTTTTTCCTCCTTTTTTATATTAACCACTTGAACCAAATCCATATTCTGAGAACTTTAAGCCAAAAATAGCAGATCTACAAGCTCACAACGCCTCGCAGCGCGAGGCGCTGTGAGCTTGTAGATCGGCTATTTTTGGCAAAGAGCTTTGGTGTGTAGAGGGGTTAAAGAGCAGACCAAGTACAGAGTGAAAGGTCAAGTTTATTAAGTATTCACGTTCAAGTGGTTAAATGACGATTGTGCTGTCAAACAATGAAACTATATGGAATCTATGAAAAGGCTGTGGGGGTCCCTGCTTCATCTCTCTCTCAACTAAGGGGTCCTTGGCCTGAAAACATTGAAGATCCCTGCACTATAGTATTGTGTTGCGCGCATGCGTACGTATTTTTGCAGTGACTCAGGAGGTAGAGTGGCTGATACGGTAGCTTGGTGTCAAAGTGTCCTTGAGCAAGACCCTTACTGCTTCCAACTAGCAAATCCGCTGCTGGTGCATGAAAAATGTGAATGTAATGCACATTATAAATCGCTTTAGATAAGTCGCTATATAAATACACCATACATACTGTATAAAAAAACATGTTTTCACTATCCACTGCTTATGACTAGTTTGACGAGTTATAGTTATGTGTCCACTCTGCTTATGACGAGTATGATGAGTTTGAAAAAAAAGAAAAGTTTTTTTTTCTTTTTTCTTTTTCTTTTCAAAATTATTTTTGGACCCCATTAAATCTAGTAAACATGATCTGTGCATGGGCGTGCATGATCTGTACACTATAAATTACATGGAAGTCTATGGAGACTTATGGCGGGGAGATCCCAAAGAAGGCATATTTAAATGGCAGTAGATGAGTTAAGCGCTTATTCTTGACAGTGTTAATGCTATGTTATCATCTATAAGCTACATTAGAGAGTGCACAATTAAAGTGTGTGTGTGTGTGTGTGTGTGTGTGTGTGTGTGTGTGTGTGTGTGTGTGTGTGTGTGTGTGCGTGTGCGTGCGTGTGTTGTTTTCAGGGCCATCCTGGGCTTCGTGAACAAGCAGCAGGCCCAGGACATGCTGATGTCCAAACCCAATGGAACCTTCCTCCTGCGTTTCAGCGATTCGGAGATAGGTGGCATCACCATCGCCTGGGTTGCAGAGAACCCCAACAAAGCAGGTAACCCGGCCAGTGCAGCAATAATGACATGGGGTGTCACTGCCCAAAATGGGGGATTCTAGGTTGAAAGGGTGTCTGTGGCTTTTATGTAAGCCATTTACCATGAGAGGGAGTGGGTTGTTGGCTGATTTACCACTGTTTCAGGGTTGTGGCACGAGGCGAAGCGGTAAAAAAAATTGCTTTTCTACCACTTCTACCATATAAATGAAAGAAAACATAGTTGGGAGGCGCATTGATCTTGGAAATGTTACAACTGCAACACAACAGTGGGCGGGGTCCATGAGCCAACTCAAGGTTGTTGACTGATTTACCACTGTTTTAAGCCAATCAGAATCCAGTATCTGAACATGTGACCACAAAAAGTGGTAGAAAAATATTTAACCAGTGAAAATGATAAACAAGAGCTTGTGACTGTGACTGCTATTACAACCAGACATTTAGATGAACTGTAAACCCATGAAGTAACCTAGTTAGGGGCGTCACAAGGGAGGGAAAAGTGGGACTGAGTTACCAGGGCCCAAGGTGGAGGGGCCTTAATTATTGTATACTTTAGCCGTTGAAAAATAGCAGATATACAAGCTCGCAGCGCGGCACCGAGTTGCCGCGCTGCAAGCTTGTAGATCTGCTATTTTTGAAAAGTCGTGAAAATGTGTGCAAATCTTTGAATATATGTATTTTTTTAAGCGAACCTTTGTAACTCAAATTTTGCTTCTGGGGGGTCCCTGGAACTAAATATTTTGAGATGGTGGTCCGTGGCCAAATACATACCCTTCACAAGAAAAGGTTTGAAACAGGTCTTTCAAAAAACCTTAGAAGGATTTGCACAAATTTCCAAGATTTTTCAAAAATAGCAGATCTACAAGCTCGCAGCGCGGCACTCAGTGCCGCGCTGTGAGCTTGTAGATCTGCTATTTTTCAATAGCTAAAGCACACAATAATTGTGCGGGGGCCCGCAGCGAATCCTTGTACCCAGGGCCCAGAATGTTGTGCGACACCCCTGAACCTAGTTCTCTGTCTGCACCACCACTAGCTATTATAGTACAACACCACCCCCTGCTGGCAGTAAGGAGAACTTAAATAATGTACTTTTGGGTGCTCAAGAGTTCCATAACTTATGTTATCATCAAGCTTCTTGTTTTAATTTTGAATCCTTTACACGCAAGGGGCCAAACTCGTTCAGTAACAAGATAAGGCCACTAGGGGTCGCTCTGCCAAAAGGAGTTGTCTCGTTCCTCAACAAGACAACAAAGGGTTAACTGTGCAGCGTGCTGCGCGCATGTTGTGTTCCCTGTGAATGACCCTAGTCCATACGTCACACCGTGGCTCGCAGAGAGAGAAAATGGCGAGACTAGGCTGCATTGATTTCCATTCTAGGCTGAAACATAAAAAGGGCTTTATCTATGAATGAGGTGCAAAGAACGCCAGGGAAGCAGAGATCTGATTGTTTTCACGGCAATAACATGTGCATCTGAAGGACTACACTGGTCTTGTCTATTCACAGCTTTGGTCATCATAAATTGTATATAGACATACTGGCAGTGGTGGGAATGGTAGTGAAATATTTTACTTAGGTAAAAATATCAATACTGAAATGCAGAAATACTCAAAGTAAACGTCCGGAATTCAAAATTGACTTGAGTAAAAGTACAAAATGATTCGTATCAAAAAGTACTAAAAGTACCAAAAGTAGAAAGTAGTCATTATGCTAAAGGTCCCGTTTGACAACTTTTCAAATGTATAAAAATCTTTGGAAAATAACAGATTTACAAGCTCACAATGTGTCACATTATATGAGCTGGGGCTGATCGCTAACTTATGAAAAAAGCAATAAAAGAAAAAAATATGGGAAATACAATTGAGCAAACCATCGAATTCAGAAAAATACAGGATTGGCAGTAATTGAGTTAAGGTATGTTTTGTAATAATCTACAAAGTAAGTCTAAAGCTCCGTACAGACCGGCGAATTAGAGAAGCGTCGCGAATAAACGAACCAAAAAGGCGAAGTATTTGCGATTCGCCTTTTTCCATACACACCAAAAAGCGACGCTAATATGCATATAATATTCGCTTAATTCGCCTAAAAACTACTCGAGGGGGTGATATATGCCTGTAGTGTAGCCACAGGAGAAGCTAGGAGAAGAAAGGAGAGGAGAGAGGAGAACAGAGACAGGGAAACAAATAAAACAATGGAAACTACATCCTCAAGTGATGATGACCTGGTCGTGGTTGTTAGCCTATTAAATAAGAAAAGGAACAGAAGAGACAACATGCGTTCACCGTTCCCCCTCCCCTCAGCTCCGGGGGCAGAGTAGACACTAGACAGGCTCTATTGCGCAGACAGGCAGCAGCAGCAGCAGCAGCGGTGTAAAGTAACAAAGTAACTAATCCACTCATTTCGGATCCTACTGTATTTAATACCCAGCAATTTATTTTAAAACATTAGTCTTTTTGCAACCATGCTTTAACCAGTAAGACATTCGAGTACTTTTTCCAAGCAGCCACACAGACGAGAGACACGGAAAAGGAGAAAGAAACACCGTTCCCCTCAATGCAAAGGGAAGGTCCCTTGACCATTCTCTCTCTCTCTTTAAGTAGGTTAGAGGGAGCTTGCTTTGTTACAGAGAGAGAGAGGAGTTCACCAGCGAATGTTCGCTAAATTCGACACAAGGGCGAATACAAAACAGAGTAGACGCCATTTCGCTTTTTCGAAATTTGCGTTTGGTGTGGATGCTTCCATTGACTTTATAAGGTTTTAAACAAAAAGCGAATTATACGCTAATTCGCTCTTCGCCAATTCGCCGGACCTTAAAGTTTAGTTTAGTGGAGTGAGATGTAGTGGAGTAGAAGTAAAAGTACTGGAAACTGGAAATACTCCAGTAAAGTAAAAATATCTCAAAATTGTACAGTACTCAAGTACAGTACTTGAGTAAATATACTTAGTAGCGTTACACCACTGCATACCGGTAGTTGTTTTCCTGCTGCTAACGGCAGGTTTTATAGTAGGGCAGGAGAGAGGGGTCTACCAGCACCCCAATGACATGTTTTCGAAACCTGTTTTTTTTGGACCGTTATGATGTCTAGTTATGATTTCTGCTTGTTGCCGTCACCAACTAATACCCCATGGGGTTCATTTTTAACCTTTTCTCACAACTATTCCCAATCTGAACCATACAATGGTCATAACAGAAAATGCCATAACGCTTGATGTAAACAACCTACAGGGACAAATGAACACACTTTTCTATATGATTTTGACCCAGGGAATTCATTAAAGTGGTTATTTTTTACATTTAAGCACATCTTGACCCTATTTCAGGAGAGAAACGGCGAAGAATAACCCAAAAATGTTCAAAACACGTCTATACTTCTCTTTGTACAGATGAATTAAGGTGTATTCTTTTGATACCACAGGTTTTTTAGGACCCTTATGATGTCTAGTTATGATTTCTGCTTGTTGCCGTGGTCAACTAATGTCCCATGGGGTTAATTTTTAACCTTTTCTCACATATCCCCAATTAGTGTGGGGATTTAGGGGAGCAAATGCTAAATTCGTGCAATTTTGACTTAAAGCGCGAAATTTTGCACAGATGTAGCCCAGGGCTTGCTCTAATGATTTAGCTAGGGTGCCCGAGTCTGCGACCTTCGGGGTCTCCACAGCGGTCAAATCAAGTTGGGCTTCCATTGACTTTCTATACAGGAGGAAAATACCCAGAAAAAGATTTTTTTTCTGGGTATTTAAGGAGGATCTGAGGGGTCTAACTAGGGGTTTGTCATGATGCTGAATCCATTGCAGGCATTTGTTTTGCACAAAAAACATTCAGTGGGCTAGAAATGGCCTTAGAAAACAATACACGTATGGGTGAGTATTCATGTTAGTCGGAGGCCTTAGGGTTTTTTTTTCTCGTGCTAATCAGTCTAAAAGTTCAAGATTTTGCACAGATGTAGCTCAGGGCATGTTCTAATGATTTAACTAGGGCACCCGAGTCTGCGACATTCAGGGTTGCCACAGCGGCCAAATCAAGTTGGGCTCCCATCGACTTTAGTGATGAAAAGTGATGAGTCATCACTTTTCAGAGTTGTGTGGGTGCTGTGGCGACCCCGAAGGTCGCAGACTCGGGCGCCCTAGCTAAATCATTAGAACATGCCCTGAGCTACATCTGTGCAAAATTTTGAACTTTTAGACTGATTAGCACAAGAAAAAAAAACCCTAAGGCCTCCGACTAACATGAATACTCACCCATACGTGTATTGTTTTCTGAGGCCATTTCTAGCCCACAGAATGTTTTTTGTGCAAAACAAATGCCTGCAATGGATTCAGCATCATGACAAACCCCTAGTTAGACCCCTCAGATCCTCCTTAAATACCCAGAAAAAAAATCTTTTTCTGGGTATTTTCCTCCTGTATAGAAAGTCAATGGAAGCCCAACTTGATTTGACCGCTGTGGCGACCCCGAAGGTCGCAGACTCGGGCGCCCTAGCTAAATCATTAGAGCAAGCCCTGGGCTACATCTGTGCAAAATTTCGCGCTTTAAGTCAAAATTGCACGAAATTAGCATTTGCTCCCCTAAATCCCCACACTAATTGGGGATATGTGAGAAAAGGTTAAAAATGAACCCCATGGGACATTAGTTGACCACGGCAACAAGCAGAAATCATAACTAGACATCATAAGGGTCCTAAAAAACCTGTGGTATCAAAAGAATACACCTTAATTTATCTGTACAAAGAGAAGTATAGACGTGTTTTGAAAATTTTGGGGTTATTTTTCACCGTTTCTGTCCTGAAATAGGGTCAAGATGTGCATACATGTTAAAAATAACCACTTTAATGAATTCCCTGGGTCAAAATCATATAGAAAAGTGTGTTCATTTGTCCCTGTAGGTTGTTTACATCAAGCGTTATGGCATTTTCTGTTATGACCATTGTATGGTTCAGATCGGGAATAGTTGTGAGAAAAGGTTAAAAATGAACCCCATGGGGTATTAGTTGGCGACGGCAACAAGCAGAAATCATAACTAGACATCATAACGGTCCAAAAAAAACAGGTTTCGAAAACATGTCATTGGGGTGCTGGTAGACCCCTCTCTCCTGCCCTACTCCTTATTGAACGTAACTGAATAATTAAAGTGATCGTTGTCGTCTGCTGCCACAGGCGAGAGGCTGGTGTGGAACCTGTTGCCGTACACCACCAAAGACTTCTCCATCCGCTCCCTGGCCGACCGCATCAGTGACCTGAACCACCTGATCTTCCTGTACCCCGACCGGCCCAAGGACGAGGTGTTCTCCAAGTATTACACCCCACCGCTCTGTACGTGGCACTCTCTCTCTCTACCCAACTCACGTTGTCTGGGTCGTTGACATATTGCTGCTGTTGCGAAATTGTAGCATTTCATATCGTTGTTGTCGGGTGGAAACCTTGTATGTCCAAGACCGCTCGTTTTGTATTCATCATTTTAAAAATGAATTAAACTAGTGAAAATAGCAGATCTACAAGCACACAACGCCTCGCTCCGCGAGGCGTTGTGTGCTTGTAGATCGGCTGTTTTCACTACTTTTGTGAGACCGCCTTGTATGATGAAGCAAGGCTTTACTTGGTGAAAAAACGTACAAACTTGGAACTTGGAGATACGAGGTTTCTGCCCGACAGTGACAATATACAGTATATGCAACAAACAAAGACCCACGTTTATTATAGAAAGGCTACTTTCTTTTGAAACTCCACAAATTATATTGCAGTGTTTCAATGGCCCAATTGTTTTTTCAAGTGACGTTTGTAAAAGCATACATTCACTGGGTGAAAAAATGTGTTACAAAATCATGGGATAAACATTTTATGAGATATTGAAAAAGAGAAAACAAATACTTTCATTTCAAGTGAGAAAACCATCACAGGTCTAGTTATGTAGTTTGTACCCGACTACAGCAATGTGTCGTTCTGGTACTCTGGTATACTGTTCCAAATGCTAGTTATGCACAAAAAGGTGCTTGATGTTTCACGTGTAATTTAATTTCTGTTTGTTTGTTCTCACAGCAAAAGCAGTAGATGGCTATGTAAAACCACAGATCAAGCAAGTTGTGCCAGAGTAAGTTATTATCCAAACTATTTGACAAGTAACGAGTACGGTACCTGTGACAGGATGGATTGGTATTTGAATCCCATGTTGCAACTGTATATCCAAGCCCCACATAACACCCAAAAAAGATGGAAGAATTGCCTTTCAGAATGGTCTAGCCATGTCCTTAATATTCCATAAACGATTGCATTTTTTCTGACATGAAGGTATTTTAGGAAGATGGCTTTTGCGGTGAAACCCCAACATTTGTTAGACAACAGAAAGTGTTGAAAGAGAATATAATCAAAATCTCTCATCCAAAATAAGTCCACATTTAACCGAAGCAGTACCCTTTCCAGATACAAATGAAATGAATGTGTTTACATCCTTTGGAAATTGAATGGCAGTGTAATTTCAACTTCAGTTTTAACAACAGTTGATACTGTCTCTGTACAAAATGGTTGTCATTTACAAGTATTCAATTCAATCAATCAATCAAACATCAATGGTTCTCAAACCTTTTTTATTTTTTTGACCACGGACCCCAATCTGCAAATGTTTTGTGCCAGGGCAGGGATCCCCCTCAAGGACCCCTTGGGGTCATGTTTGGTTCCTCATAATTGGCTGGGGAAACTCCTTCATTGCCTTTTTTTTTTGTGTTCCGTTTTCTTCCATAGATTCACCAACCCTGAGCCTGCCGGGAACCTGACCTACATGGACCAGGCCGCCTCCCCCTCTGTGGGGGGGCACCCCAACAACTTCACCCAGATCTACCCCCCCATGTCAGTACGCGTAGGGCTGTCATAATTATTACACCAGTAAGACTCCCTAAATCGGGAGATAAGCGACCGTCAGGTCGCATACACAAACTTTGGAAAGCAATGGTAGCCAATCAGGCGGGAATATGGGAAATGGGACACATCCATGTTGATGACAGGACTGTGGGGCTGTTAAGTCTGACATCATTTTGTAGAGGAGAACTTTTGCCCCCCAAAAAAGCGAGTCTTTTTACTATTTTTACTATTTACTAATTTTTCTTCTCTTTGTTGTTGAAAGGAAAGTGGTAGACTTATACTTTAGTCGTTATTTTTGTCTCGGATCTGTTGAAATGGCGAGGGACAGATATTGACAATAAATCTGCTTGGAGGTCTGACTACAAAATGATGTCACGGCTTAAAAGCCCCGTAGAGATACTGTTTACCGCTCAGAGGCGCCGAGTTTTGTCCACGCCGTGGGGGGGCTGAAGCCATATCCAAATCTGTAGGAGCAGTGTCCAGAAATGTGTTTTTCAAAAATCGGCCAGATGGTGGCGCTAGATGGGACAGATGCATTTTGATGACATGACTTTAAAGATACTGTGTACCGGTTTGCGTGATTTTAGGGCAAAATCTGTAGGAGCAGTGTCCAAAAATGTGTCTTGCAAGAATCGGCCTCATGGTGGCGCTAGAAGAGGGGCATGTGAGAAATGGGGGGTGGGGGTAGTGGTTTGGCAGCCAAGTTTGGCATGGATTGGGGCAACGGTGGCGGAGATATGAGAAGGGCAAAAGTGTGACGTGTGACGACTGACTGACTGACTGACTGACTGACTGACTGACTGACAGCCGGTGAAGCCGGTGACCAAACGTGATCTGCCAACACTATTCATACTTTTACTCGAGTACATTCTGAATTCCCTGACTTTTTACTTGTAACAGAGTATTTTTACATTACAGTATTGATACTTTTACTTCTGTAAAACACTTGCATACTTTTTCCACCACTGGTGTGTATGTGGATAAAAGCCAGTAATTCCATTGGTCTGTGCTAGGCATGGGACGGTATGAAAACTTCATATCACGATTATTGTGACCAAAGAAATCGCGATTACGATATTATCGCGATAATCAAAATATCCCCAACATCCATTATCCTGGGGCGAAACATTTGCCGAAAAAAAGCAGATCTACAAGCTCTACTATTTTTTGGCAAAGAGATTTGGTAGAGAGTGAAAAAATAGATTGTATCAAGTATGTATATTAAAAGTACGTTTTACCAATATGGGGTTTTAAATGGTTCCGGATATGCAGCTCGGCAAATAAATTGATCCCAGTGCATAATGGAGGACGATTTCACGATAAATTAAATCTCCACGATTTTATTATTATGATTATTGTTCAGATATTTTCTAAATGTCCCTCTGAAAGGGACACTTCGATCTGATATTTAACTAAGTAATAACTCGCTCAGTGTCTTTATAGGTTTTTATTGATATAAAACAAACTATTGGGACCTTGAGGTTACAAGCAAAGGTCTTGTCCGTAGGTAATAATAAAAAGAGTTACAGTCACAGTGAAAACGAGAGGTTATTTAACCTGGAAATAGAAACAGAAAACACAAATACAGAGGTTTTAGAAACTACACACGCTAAACACTTGAAATGAATTTGTTAACTAATAGTTCTATTGGTTATACTTACAATAATAGCCTTATCAGATCGATGCAAATAAGATCAGAACGCGCAGTACGTCCGTACTGTCGTGGCACACGGCTTGACTAACGCGATTGCTAGCTGGGGGGTTGTTCTTGCCCGTAACAAAGACAGGAAGCCCCATTTGAACCGGAAGTATTATGAGTTGTAATGAGGATTTGTTTACCCACACACAGTAACTAAACGTTATAGTTAACAGGATTATGTGTATATGTATCATAGATCTTGACTGCACAAGCTATGAGTGGCATTGCTCTTTCTAAGCATGGCAAATGATGATGATTGAATATTCTAGCAACCTTTTTTCTATGCCGTTTGATATGTCAGGTGAACCACTAGGTGGCGCCATGAGACTAAAATACAGTTCATGCAGATTTAACCATGCAGGGATTCAAATAATTCCGACAATTATCGTGAGTGTTGGTGATTAGGTGGTGATTGGTCCTGTGTGGTGCAGAGGGAGTATATAAGGGAGACTTCAACCAGCGCCAGTGTCCTCTCTCTTCACTCCCAACATGGACTGCCAGCAACCTACAACTCATGTTCCACCAGTTTCAAGATTCAAGATTCATTTATTTTGTCCCGAAGGAAATTTGTCTTGGACATGCAGGCTGCTACATGACATACAACAGGACAAGACAGACAGAAAATAAATTACAACGAATAGTGCACAACACACAGTGCTGACATGCAGGTCAAGTGCATACATTACATTACATTACACTAGAGTCATCACACCCCACTAACGGCCTGAGTTTAGCAGAGTAACGGATATGGGAATGAATGAGTATTTGTATCTGTTCAAATGTCTTTTCTTGTTTTTAACTGGGACTCTATAACGTCTACCCGAGGGTAGCAGTTCATATTCTGAATGCAGAACATGAGAGGGGTCAGCAATTATTCTCTTAGCTTTCTTAACTACACTTTCCTCAAATATTGCTTGAAGGGTGGGGTGCTCCCTCACACCCATCACCTTCAATGCAATCCGAGCTAGTCTATTAATCTGTGCTTTTGACCTCACAGTCAAATTACCAAACCACACACAAATTGTATAACGGTTGTACTCATGTGTTTACTGATTTAACAGCCGGGTTTGATAAGGGTGGGGGGGATCCCTTTTGTTGAGTTCCCTTTTGATCTTTATGTTTTGGAGCTAGGAGTTAGTTCATTTCTTGTATTTTGAGTTACTTATGTGGGAGGGAGTTTAGTTAGGGTTATTGTGTAGAGGTTTGGTTTACTTTGATAACTATTCCCTCGCCCTTCAGAAAATTAATAAAAAAAAAACATTGTATGGCTGCAACCCTGCCTTGCTGGTGGTTCATTTGGGAGGTTCCAAGAGGGGGGTCCCACGTCGTCATGTTGCCCCCCCCAGTCCCCCTAGGCTGGGGTGTAACATGAATTGGGTGAACGATGAACGATAATATCGCTTATCGTCCCCATACCTAGTCTGTGCTCTCCTCCCAACAGGAGTGACACCATGCTGGACGCAGAAGGTGACTTTGACCTGGAGGACACCATGGACGTGGCGCGCCACGTGGAGGAGCTCTTGCGGCGGCCCATGGCCAACCAGTGGAGCGGTCAGCAGTCATGAACCTTGACCCCTCGCCCCCAACGCACCCCCAACGCAACAGTGACTCCATGCCCTCAGGACCGCAATGGTAACAGGAAATTACCTTCTTGTAAAAAAATAAGCCTCTAAGTTTTACCGGTTGCTTTTTGTGGCCGTCAACTGGGTCGGTTGGCCTAAAACAGTGGTTCTCGACCTTTTCAGGCCCCCCCCCAAATAATCATATTTTAACCGGGGACCCCCCACCCTACGAGCACTAAGAGTTGAGTCATTAATTTTTGTATAACATGGTTCTATTAGCCTAGTAAACGAACAACTTCCGCAAACAAATAAAATGGTTTCCGGAAGAGGCTGGTTTACGAGGATATGGTTCTATTTTGAATAGCCGTTCTACATGCTCACAACGCCTCGAAACGCAAGGCGTTGTGAGCATGTAGATCTGCTATTTTCACAATTTCTGCCTCTAATATTTGACAAATTGGCAAATATTTAATTTGTCATTTTAGAGGTATTAAAATGTCCTCAAATTGTCACTTAAGAAATGTGCAGATACCCTCTATAGTCTATACACTTAAACTTTATGTTGGTTTGTTTACTGTTGCGTAAGAAAACAATCTTTCATATCAGGTTAATCATCTGGGGACCCCCCAAAATAATTTGGGGACCCCCCCGGGGGTCCCGACCCACAGGTTGAGAACCACTGGCCTAAAACACAACCTGCGTAACTTGGACACATGGTTGACTGCCTGCCAAAGTGTCGTAGAGTATACCAACTTTTGCCAGTCAGTCAGGGAGGGAAGAACGTTTGGCTGTTCCAGTCAGACAAGTCATAAGTTTGTGCCGGGAAAAATCTGGTCTTAACCACCTAACGACTTAAGACCCTATTTACTTAACTGACCAGTGTCCCCCAGGGGTCTAGACTAGGTCTGCTCCTTTTTTCCCCATACTCCAAATCTCTTCGCCGAAAATAGTCATCTACAAACTCTCAAGCTTGTATATCGTCACTGTCAGAAACCTCGTATCTCCAAGTTTCAAATGTGTATGTTTTCTCGTAAAGTGAAGCCCTGCTTCATCATACAAGACTGTCGCACAAAACTAGTGAAAATAGCCGATCTACAAGAACTCAACGTCTCGCATCGTTGTGAGCTTTTACATTTTTAAAATGATGAATACAAAACGAACGGTTTTGGACATAGAAGGTTCCCACTCGACAACAACGATATGAGAATATGGATCATATGGTTCAAGTGGTTAAAAAAACCCACTTGAACTTTTGTTTGTTTTTGAAAAGTTGTTCCAACCAATCTTTCACATCTAATGACATGCCCAAATTAGGAATGCCCTGGTTGAAAGCAGTTAACACATCGGGTGCCCACGTGGTGTCTACGCGTCAATCTCTTTGATCTTTACGAGTGCCCAACGACGCGTTTGACGCGTTGTACAGTAAACTATACTGTACTGTAGCTACTGCACTTGGCTACCGCGGTGATGAAACAACTCCATTTCCCAACATGCAGCGCGCAATTACGTCACCCGGACGTGCTGTGTGTCTCGTTGACTTCCTGTCTAGTGGCTGCACAAAAGTGCTGTTTTCTCCGGATTCTCTTCCTTTTTTAATTTTTTTCTCAAAACGGCAGCCTCTTCTACATGCCGTAACACAAACACTGTGGCTTAGAAATGATAAAAAACGGTCCTGACTGAAAGAAAAGATTTTCGCGAAATAAACAGGACATACTCCGATTACATTTACTCGGATTACTTTTCTCGCCAGTACTCTCGCCGGTAGGTAAAATGACACGTTGCCATGGGCACGAATACATTAAGACGTCAGAGATCACGTGGGCATCCGATGTGTTAACTGTGCCATGTATTAGTCCACGGGTTTTCAGAGTGGGTGACGGGGCACCCTGGGGTGCCGCGACGGCAGTCCAGGGGTGCCGTGAGATAATTTGATAATATTTGGAATTTATTTGGACAGTTGAAAAAATATTTAATCTACAAGCACACAACGCCTCGCATCGCGAGGCGTTGTGTGCTTGTAGATCTGCTGTTTTCACTATTTTAGTACATTTTATAGATGATGAATACAAAACGGTTTTGGACATACATGGTTTCCACCCGACAACGACAATATACTATAAATATAAGGTGCTGGGAGTGAAAATGTAGGGGTGCCTCGGATTAAACAAATATTCATGGGGTGCCCTGAGACAAAAACGTTTGGGAACCCATGTATTAGTCACTCTGTCGTCTTGTACATGCATTCTTCAAGTTTCCCTTCTATATATTTAAAACTGTGAACTATGACGTGACTGACTGCACCGGCTTGTCTCCATACACCGCGGTTATGTGTCAAAATGTAGCCCTAATGGAATGATGTAATGGATCCAGTGTTTTATTTTGTAAAAGTACTGAAAATTCTATCGGATTTTGTTACTGTGATATTTGTTTTTTATGTCTTTGCGAAATGTATACATATTATTGCCAATATTAAGGCCATATTCTTGATGCTAATGCTATCCGTCACCAGCATTAATGTACTTGGAATACTTTGCCTTACGGTGCTTTGTGTTGGTCTGGGGTGAGATTTTGGCAACATAACAGTGTATAGCCTACGTTTTTCACACTTTGACCAACATTCTTTTGCAGAATGAGAAAAGAGAGGGTATAATTTAGTCCCCTTTTTGGGGGGAGGGGGGATGGCAGTTATCATGAAGCATCCTTGCACTTTTTATGTTGTCAAAATGGATCCGTAAATGTGAAGACTGTACAATCTCTGTCCTTGCCTTACAAACTAGGCTTACTCTAATATCTGAACAGGCCTCGTGCGAACATGCTTATACCTCATATCAGCCTTATACCGCCTTATACCTACAGTAATACTCTTCTTTCAAGATTATTGATGTTTCCTTTTACCGTATCTGACAGTACTGTAGGTCACAAACGTGTGCTTATTGTTTGATTAGGAATACCTGGTGAAGTGCTATTAGAGCGAACTACTACCTAACCACACACACACACACACACACACACACACACACACACACACACACACACACTAGGGATGGGACGATAAGCGATATTATCGTTTATCGTGATAAAAAACACTCGCGATAATCGTAGCGTGGAGATTTTCCGTCATGCACTGGGATCAATTCACCTTTTATTTGCCGAGCCGCATATCCGGTACCACTTAAACCCTCTATAATTGGTAAAAGGTACTTATTATATGCATTCTTTTTTTCACTCTCTATCAAATGTCTTTGCCAAAGAATAGACGGTCTCACAACGCGTTGCGTTGTGAGCTTGTAGATCGGCTATTTTTTGGCATATGTTCCGCCCCAGGATAATGGATGTGTGGGGGATATTTTGATTATCGCGATAATATCGTAAATCGCGATTTCTTTTGTCACAATAACCGTGATATGAAATGTTCATATCGTCCCATCCCTAAACACACACACACACACACACACACACACACACACACACACACACACACACACACACACACACACACACAATCCTATGTGTGCCTTATGATAGCGTAGTAAATTAGGTTTTAGCCGTTTTCCATTGTAGCACACTACTCAACTGAACAATGCCTCTTACCTTTAGCAATGACAACTATGATTCTCAATAGTGATTCAGTTTCTTCAGTCACACTGTGTAATGGATAACTATGATACTTGCAATCTCAGGAAAACGTTGTGAAATAAAGGTATCCATGGTTCACTTAAGGTTAGACCAAATAAAACAATAAAACGTTGGTATTAAATTGTACATAATACTTTGGATTTAAAGGTGCAACTTATCACAGTGTTTTAGCTTTTTGTGTTGAAGAGCTTGTCAAAGCATGCTGCAACAAAATGTTTCAAAATGTTTAAAACTGGCAAAAGTGAACGAGCACTTTTGCTTGAACCAGCATTTATTTGATGATATTGTTTGTTGATTTGGCAATATTATGCTCATAGTGTTTGAATCAAGTCAGTACTTAAATACTGTACAAAGTGTATTTTATGTGTAATTCAACTAGCTTAATATGATGTAAGCACACCGTGCAGATTGTCCTTGTTGGAAATTAATCATGTTTACTTACAGCCACATGCAGTACATTTTATGATGGGAATGTTGAAAAGGGAATTAAAGTTTTTATATAAAATCTGACTGAAAAAATAAATTGTTATTGTGTTATTACTGTCAGTTATCATACATCTAGAAAACAAATCCCTCTTCAGGAGGTTGGCCACTTCCCCTGTACGCCTAGACGGATACAGTTCCAGTGGGCAGCTAAACATTGTGGCCAGCTCACTGTTAAATAGGCATTTGTTTCCAATGTGTAAAAAAAACAATGAAGTATAATGAGATAAATGTGGGGAATAATGTAAAGTATCCGTGATTTTAACATGCATTGTGCATCATTATCATAGAGGGAAAAGTCAAACATTTTGTGATTATTAGAAGTGGAGACACATGTAAAAGGGTAAAAGTAAATGGTTGCCTTGCCAGAGCCATGAGTGATTTTATTATTATTATTATTATATTTCTTTTAAGAAGTTGAAAGAAAATTGGACTTTGGGCTCCAATTAAGTGAGCAAGATATGTAATGTCATGGCTGTGTCATTCAGAGTGCCATCCATGACAACACACATTATGCCTTGGTCTTCCTGATCAACTGGTTTTACTTTTGCTTTTGAATAAGACATGAAATTCTGTGTTTGTGTTTATGTATTTAAGATAGGCTTACTTGCTTGCACGTGTTAAGATTCAGAAGTCATTTGGGGGGAGGAATAAAACAATGGCAACGTTTTTTTGTTCTTTTTGTTACGTCCCTAAGCTTGTCTTTGCAACAATCTGCCTTTGATGAGACATTTTCACAGTGGACGGACTTTGACTACTCTGAAGCAACTGAGGAAACGAAATGCCAGTTCCATTCCAAGAGCTTCCTTGAAGACTTTTATTCAGAGACAACACTGGAGAAACTGAGTTAAGTCTTTTCATCAGGTAGGAATCACATTTGAAAAGGTTGAGGTTTTGAAAACGTCAGCCCATATGCCCAAAATAGGAACACCATGGTTGAACTGGGTAATAATAATCACGATAAAATATTATCGTTTAGCTCCCTATACCCCTGATGATTCTGTGCAATGATTGTCTCCTGAAGTAAGTATCTAAAACAAAGGGCATGGATATAGAGTTTAGAACCTCTTACTATGTATAATTGTAGAGAACTGTTGTACAGGTTATTGGCACTGTTATCAATATATATGTCACAGTTTGAGATTCAGTTAGATTTAGAACAGGAGTGCTCGTTTTGGGGCACAAATGTTGAGCAGGCGGTGCCTCCTTCGGGGAACTAGGAATAAGGGTTAGGTTTAGGCATAGTTTTACTGAGGTTAGGATTAGGGTTAGGTTTAGGCACAGTTTTACTGAGGTTAGGATTAGGGTTTGGTTTAGGCATAGTTTTACTGAGGTTAGGTTTAGGCATAGTAGCATTCACCAGGTTAGCATTCACCAGTGTGGGACTAATGCATTGGCTTCTTCCACATCCAGGTGAACTAAAACAAGCGCTCCTTTCCCAATCTAACTGGTTTCTCAAACTAACTAACATATATAAGTACAGTAAAGACCTGGAAGGCTGGTTTTCATTGTGTGATCACACTGGCATTGGAGAATGGTCTGTTTTCTATGGAAACCATTCCTGCTACAGAATGAATTAAAGTTGGGGGCTTTTATTTGCATTCAGTGGACACCAGGCACGTGCACACATAGACATCAAAGGGGGCTTGAGCCCCTGCCCTTTTATCTGTCTGTAAAAAGTGCCCTCTAGACCTTGAATGCAGTTTTCACTATGGAGAAAGAAATGCAAATGCCCCGTTTCCATGCTATACCTGAAGGCAGCATTCGAGAGAATTGCCTTGTCCAAACTCGAGCTTGGAGGTCTGCTATTTTCAATATCTTCACCAAAAGGCCCTTTGACATTTGCCCCCCCATTGAGCCAAATTTCCCATGTGTGACTAATGACTATAGTATCGTCATCAAATTTAAACAATTGTGCACCATTTTTCTGTTGCCTTACCACCAATATCCCACAATCTAATCAATGTAGATTGACTTAATCCTTGAAACATTTCCCAGAAATGGAGAAACCCAGTGCTCAATTTTCCCCTCATGTTGCAAATATTGGTTGTATTTGACTTCCAGGAAATTACAGTGGCTATAGACTGATCGACATAGGAACAGGACCCTCACTGCACAGTGTGATAAGCGCCAGTGATCACTATGACGGAATCACCGTGTCAGAATTTACCGATGACGGATGCCAGGAGATCCAGCTGTGGCTTGACAAAGACGAGAGACGTCTCTCAACCTGAGCTCTGCTGTCCAGTATGTGTCCACACTGGAGGACACATGGTCAGTAATATTCTGCTGTGAAAATGTGCAAGATTTGTGAGCTAAAACTAGGGTCTTCAACAGGGTCCGGGACCAGAGTTACTATAGGGGGTGCTCCAAATCTTTGTGTGTAAACGTCTTTCTTTTTTTATATTAACCACTTGAACCCTAGTGTCCTTATTCTGAGAACTTTAGCCAAAAATAGCCGGTTGTGAGGCGCTATGAGCTTGTAGATCGGCTATTTTTGGCAAAGAGCTTTGGTGTAGAGGGGGAAAAAGGAATGACTAATTACAGAGTGAAGTTTATTAAGTATTGACAGTTCAAGTGGTTAAAAATCTGAAAACACAAATTGACATGAATCCAAAATACACTGATGATTGTGCTGTCAAACGATAAAACTATACGGAATCTTTAAAAAGGCTGTGGGGGTCCCTGCTTTATCTCTCTCAACTAAGGGGTCCTTGGCCTGAAAACGTTGAAGACCCCTGAGCTAAAATATCTGTATGTCACGCACCAACACACACTTGTGAACCAGATCTGAACCACCTCTGACGGTCTTTAGACCTAGCCTATAATGTGAGTCATCACTTTTCACATTTTTGTGGGGGGCCATTTTAGCCCAAGGAATGTTTTTCGTGCAAAACAGATGCTTGCAATGGATTCAGAATCATGAAAACCCCATAGTTTGACCCCATATGCTACTTTAAGCATTTTTTGCCACCTTTCAGAGAGCGACATCTCGTATGGCCCATGGACTTAACAGTAACATTATGAGTGCCATGTCAACTCACCCGTCAAATAAGCAAAGCAAATGCCAGTGGTGTAAAGTAACTAAGTACATTTACTTAAGTACTGTACTTAAGTACACTTTTGAGTTATTTGTACTTTACTTGAGTAATTCCAATTTCCAATACTTTTACTTCCACTCCACTACATCTCGGATCCAAATATTGTACTTTTACTCCACTACATTTATTTCAAAACTTTAGTTACTAGTTACTTTGTAGATTGTTATTGTTAATACAAAACATACATTAACCACTTCAGCCGTATATACATTTTGGCCATTTGAAAATAGCCGATCTACAAGCTCACAATGCGTCGCGATGCGACGCATTGTGAGCTTGTAGATCGGCTATTTTCAAAATATTTTTATACAATAATGATAACTTGAAATGGGACATTCTGCACGATGAGTACTTTTACTTTTGGTACTTTTAGTACATTTTGATACCAATACTTTTGTACTTTTACTCAAGTAAATGTTGAATACCGGACTTCTACTTGTAACAGAGTACATCTACATTGCAGTATTGATACTTTTACTTAAGTAAAGAATGTAAGTACTTTTTACACCACTGGCAAATGCCATGTGTGATTGTGTACAACCTGAACTAGGAGCCCAGCGGAACTGGAGAGCCAGCTGAGGAGAAAGGTGAAACGCGTGCTGAAGAGTGACCTGAGAAAGGACAACCCTTTCCATCCACACCACGTAGAAACCGCCGACTGTGTGATGACCAGCGTTTGTCTGGGCGATCTCTACGGGGACTCCTATCTGTTTAACACCGTGTACAACGTGTCCACTCTACTGCGTCCCCAAGGTACGCTGGTGATTTTTGGTGTCATGGACACCAGAAGGGTGATGCTAAGGGATGGGCAGAGGACAGAAGTTATTGACCTAGGTGTAACCAGGAACTTTAGGGATATTCTGATCTCATTGTGGTTCCAAACTGAGGAGTTCCAGGTCTGGAACTCCTCAGGCCAAGAGTTCCTAAGGTTTATTATTGTTGCCAATAGAATTCCCATGTTTTAATTCACATTTCAGCTTCCAAAAGTAAAAACTTAACTAGAAATGAGTACAATGGAATGAGTCTGCATATTCTAGGATCATTTGATTACCTCTAAAGATAGAGCCAGACTGTAATGGACTATTTTCACATCATATAAAAACTCTTAAATTGTAAAATGAACAAATTGTAAATAAATCACTTCACTTTACTGTACTGTACGAAAAGCAGTTTTGTAATAGTTTAATTCGTTTTTTAAATAACATTTCCAGTAAGTGATACACCAGTATCACACACAGAAAATTGCAGATCTATATGCTCACAACGCATTGTGAGCTTTGGGAGCATATTGCCCCATAACTGGACATGGCTTCTGTAGGAAATTTGTGTTGGCATTAGGGCTGTCGCAATTATTACATAATCGTCTAATCGCAATTATTTGACATAATCGCAATTATTTGACAAGACATAATCGCAATTATTTTGTGATAATCGTCATAATCGTTGAAAAATGTTTCAAAAAAAAAAGTTCAATCATTAAAAAGAATAGTGGAAATAGCAGATCTACAAGTTCGAGCTTGTAGATCGGCTATTTCCACTATAAATGTTCTTTTTAAAGTGTAAAGAGTTGTCAAATATGTCCTTAATTTCTTTGTATATTTTGGTTATGTGTCTGCCATGTGCAACTTCAAAGCCTACAAGCCAAACAGAAATGTAATTGTCAACGAGAAAAACTCAATTAATCGTCATGTAAAATGTCATAATCGTGACTAGTTGGCAAAAACATTTATCTATGGCTCTGCATGTGACAATGTAGAGATCGCTTGTAACTGAAGATACTATCACACTCCTGGCACTGGTATGGTTTTTCACGTGTGTGTTTCCTCATATGTACTACGAGGTTGCCCTTCTGGGCAAATGTTTTTTGACATTCGTGGCACCGGTACGGCCTCTCTCCTGTGTGTGTCCTCGTGTGAGTGACGAGGTCAGACTTCTGGCAGAAGTTCCGTCCGCAAAACTGGCACCGATACGGTTTGTCCCCGCTGTGGATCTTGACATGTCTGATCAGCGTCTTAGTCAGGGAAAAGCACTTGCTGCAATGAGGACACTTGTAGGGTTTCTGTGACTTATTGCAGGCTTCAAACGTCCGGCTCCCCGGCCTTCTATTTGGCAAGATTCCTTTCATGTGGAGAAGTTTCAAGTCGGACAGCAACTCTCCACTCCTCACCTCTTCTTCACCTTCGCCTCGCTGGCCTGGAGTACCAGAACAGTCTGGGTTCATAGGAACAATACATTGATCAGTGGTGGGATCGGATACAATACATTGATTATCAGTGGTGGGGTCGGATACAACACCGAAGCCATTGGGTTCAGTTTTGATTCGATCTGCCGGTTCAATTTTGATTTGACTGGCTGTAAGGACAGTTGAGGTGTCTTTATCTATGTTATCGCCAGCGGTTTGGAGTTGGTAAAGGCACAAGGGCTGTAGAGATTCTTGGTTAAATTCACTTTTGTCATAGGGAGGAATAGTGAGTGGACATGTCTTGAAATCGCTTTCAAGGCCCTGAGAAGTTCTCTCACCCCCGCCGGACACGGGGTCTTGTTCCGTGTTGCTTTTAAGCGGCGAGGGTGGCGAGGACTTTTCCACGGCATGGTGGTGGGCGGCTTTTTCAGAGAACCACCCGTCGGTATCTCTGCACTGGCTTGGCATCTCCCCTGTGTGTTTTCTCATGTGAACAGCTAGATTCCACTCGTGGGCAAAGCACTCGTGACAGTCTGGGCACTCGTATGGATTCTCACTCGTGTGTATCCTGGTGTGATCGAGGAGGTCAGACTGGTGACGGAAATATCTGTCACAGAACTGGCACTGGTAGGATGACGATTCAGCATCGGTCAACGTCTCTTGATCACTCTTGCAGTTTTCACTCGGGGACGAGTCTGGGTTTCTTCTGCACAGGGTTGGGTGGTCATCTCTTTGCGCCGATCCAGCACTTTGGGGCCGTCCGTGCTGCAGACTGGGGTTCCATTGAGCCGCAGGCTGCTGCTGGTGCTCAGATGGGTCCTTCACTTCTGTAACAGTGAACACTAAAGGAAAGGAGAAGACACAATTGCAGAGTGATTTGCAATGCTTGTGTGGAAGAGATTTTGATAAAAAAAAAAGTATGCTGGCTGGCAGGGACAGTTGAGCTTTTGAGGAAACTGATCTACTGATTAGGAACTATACTTTCAAGCCAACCAGAAAGCACTTAATGTTGTTATTTTCTATTTAAAGGAGTAGTAGTTAACTCCCAAAATGACCTTTTTTCTATTGATTACTCATTATTGAACTTAAGTCTCCATTGCGTGATTAAGCCATTTTGAAGGTGAACCACTCCTTTAAGATACTGGTGTCCAGCGTTAATGCAGTTTTGCAGCTGCATGCAGTATGTTCCAGCCTTTTTCTTAATGTTTTGACATGGTTTACTCTAAATAAATTGGTTCACCCGGTCTTGTAAAACATTGTAAAGTAATGTTTAAATCACAAAAACGCTAATGACTCATGTTGTCCCTAAGCAAAACAGCGTGGTGACATTCATTTCTAGACGTGACTAAAAAAGATGGTTGGTAAAAACCTGTTGGTAAAGTGAGCGGCCAGTTGATCCACAAACCTGTTCTCGGAAACTCTTCCGCATCCAACAGTCTATGGCGACCGGCGTCCGCCACCCATTTAGAACGGGAAACCTCCTCCACAATAGTTCTCTCGACGATCCTAAAGATTTCCTCGGCGGCCACCGACAGACGCTCAGCGACCAGTGTTCTCAGCAGCTCCATGTTGGACATGGTTGAGCCGATGTCCACACTTCCAGTCCAGTGTGGCCTGGCTGGCAGTAGAGCTGTGTCACGATTACAAATTTAAATTGACGATTAATTGTCACACAAATAATTGCGGTTAACGATTGAATTGTTTGGGGCATTTGAGACTGTTTGCCATTTAGGCTTCATAATCACAAATTGCACAAGGCAGATTACTGACATATTAAATATTTTGTACACACTACCACCTAGAGCTGCACAATATCTTGTTATGGTATCGTTATCAAGGTATGACCATGCGCAATATCAGTATCGCGAAAGGCAACAATATCGCGATATATCGCCCTGGGCAATATATCATCCATATCGTTGCCCTTATCGCCTAATATCATTGCCCATATCATTACCTTTTGCCTTTTGCTACACTTCGAATATCAAAATAACAAGTGTGAGAACCCAAGAGTGATATTGACTTATCACACTGTTTTTCGAATAATGCGTAGTTTTCACTTTTGCAACACTTAAAATATTGAATATGAAATGTGTACGGTAATATCGTATATCCTATTGAGATATGAAATTTGGTCCATATCGTGCAGCCCTACACTACCACCCGATCTGACACTACACTACACACAAAATCTACAGATCTACAAGCTTACAACATGACACTTTGTAAGCTTGTAGATCAGCTATTTCTGTTGTTTTTCAATTTTTTCAATTACAATCATGCAAAATACTTTGCGATTAGAAGATTATGTAATAATTGTGACAGGCTTACCTGGCAGTGGCAATGGATGCAATTATTTCAAATTAGATCATGAGAGCTTGAGAGACGGCCATGTCAGGTCCAGAGCTCTACTATTGGGTTTTCTTGGTCCCAACCAGTAAGGATCCTCAAGACAGTGTTGTAGTCAGACCAGGTATAGTGGAGTGTTGTCCCTCTGAAGAGTAAACTGGAGGGGTCTGCAATACATATCAAACGTAACAGTGTGTTACTGTAATGTGTGTTGTGTTGTTCTAGATAGCAGGGACGTGCTGGGCCCCTGATTCAGCCCGGGGAAAAGAGTTGGAGAGGCCCTCATTGCACGCGCTGCTGCTACTCAAAGATTTGCCATTTCAGATCATGACAAGTGACAAGCCAGTGGGCCAATTACTGTACATGAGTTATATTTCGTCGTAGTCGGGTGGAAACCTTGTATGTCCAAAACCGTGAAAACCGTCAAAACCGTGCTGACCAATGGCCAGCACGTCCCTGCTAGATAGAGATAGACCTTTATTAATCCTAAGGGGGGAAATCAGTCGCCAAGAGGCAGCACAGCAGTTGGAGTTACAGACACAGAGTAAGAAAAGGACTCTGGGGAAGAAATGGCATACAGAAGCACCTTCAATGATGAACAACAGTACAATATATAGCCTACACCTGTAATACAACTAGCCTGCACTATGAAGTCGTTGATGTATGTTTTGTAACAATACTTATACATTATTGCAAAACATTGATTATTATTAATAATCTAAATCTAACTAGAAACTAAAGTTTTCAAATAAATGTAATGGAGTAAAAGTACAATATTTGCCTCTGAGATGTAAGTGGAGTAGAAGTAAAAGTAAATTCAAACTTGATCAGGCTAGACAAAGATGCAAATATGAGCTGTTTATTTTTATTTTATTATTATTTTATTTGTTTACAACACGCCAGTGGTGTAAAGTAACTAAGTACATTTACTCAAGTACTGTACTACAATTTTAGGTATTTGTAGTCTACTTTACTGAATTATTTCCAATTTTCAGTACTTTACATACACTTAACATTTCAACCATTTGAAAATAACAGATCTACAAGCTCACAATGCCTCGCGATGCATCATGCTTGTAGATCTGCTATTTTCAAACGATTTTTACACATTTGAATACTTGGAAAGGGACACGTGTGCATAATGAGTACTTTTACTTGTTTGTACATTTGTATGCCAATACTTTGTAAAAGTAGACTACTTTTACTCAAGTAGCCTACATTTTGATGTCCCCGACTTTAACTTGTAACTGAGTATTTCTACATTGCAGTATTGATAATTTTACTTAAGTAAAACATTTGAGTACTTTTCCACCACTGAAAGATAGCACACATTAATGCTACTGGGCTAACATGATGATGCCACCACAGCTGCACAGCCACATCAAGTGGCATAATTGCTAATGACATTCAAATCTAAACAGGTTAACGTTAAACGGCGAGTGCGCGAAGTCCTAATATTCAAGAGCACTTGGGGTACTTTTGTAGTCCGGAAGCATGTCTCTTAAAATCGATACCGTCGATCGCATCGCATCATCGAGTGTTTTGATTGGGACGTTTCAGAATTCAGATTGGTCTTGATTAGGTTCAGTTCCATGATGCGGGTTTGACGTTTTTACCTCGTCGCTCGGATCACATCATCGACTAGTCGGCAATCTCAGCCATGACATCTTGGATGTTGTTGTTGTTGTTGTCGTCCTTTTACGGCGGTTGGATTTCAACATTATGGTACAATACTGCCCCCTTCTGCTCCGGAGCCTGGATCACAAGTATTTGCTCACTAAAACACTGGTTCCCAAGCATTGGGTCGGGGATAATTTTTTCCCCCCTACATTTTGTTTTTAATTATTATTATTTCAAAACATTTAAAAGTCATTTCTAAGTAGTGAAAATAGAAAATAGAGTGTGACCCTCTGTCTGTGAGCTTCTGTCTGTGAGCTGCTGTTTTCACTAGTTTGAGTCCCGGGCAAACATCTAATTCCTCTTTTGGGTCACAAGCTAAAAAGTTTGGGAACCACTACACTAAAAAAATAACCACCAAACAAGAGTTTTGGTTTGGTTTGCAAGGCAATTATTATTTTAAGGATAATTTGTGCTTGATTCTACCTTGTCTGCTACAACCACCACATATAGTGTGTTAAAGCAGTGGTTCCCAAAGTGGGGTCCAGCAAAATCAGTTACTTAGTTACAGCAAAATTCAAATAACCACTTTAAACCTGTTATAGATCAGCTAGGCCTATTTAGACATTTTGAACATTTTGAATACTTTTGAATATTTATGAAATGCAAATCTTTTATCGGAATCCATTGTTTGTTTGATTAATTGATTATTTTATTAGACAAAAATGGAGAACAGAACAATGGTCAATACAATATAAATGTAGTACAGTACAAGTACAGTTAAACACCCTGCCTAAAAGGAACATCCCAAATAAGTCCTTTTACGGTATTTTTTTTATGTTGGAAGTCCTTGGTATTCAATTCATGGACATAACAAATAGCAATCAAAGAAAACATTCAATAATATCGTAGTTATTAAAAAACGGGAAATGGGGGAAACAAGGGGGTGGGGCTAAAGTAAGCGGGGGGGGGGGGGGGGGTTGGGGGGGGCTCACTTCTTGCCTGTCTATGGGAGAAGTACCTTGGCACCAAATATCTTCAGATGGCGTCTGCGGCCAAATACATATTAATTTGGAGATTCTTGACATGGAAAGGTTTGAGAACCTCTGTGTTAAAGCATCAGTCGAACAGTTCATTGATGATAAGCCTATTTCAGAGTCTTTAACTTGGGATCAACAACTATCTCGCAACTAGCAAAAGCAGACAAACACAACATTGCCCTTCCACACACACACACACACACACACACACACACACACACACACACACACACACACACACACACACACACACACACACACACACACCCTTTATATCACACTCGTGACCACATCATTGGACCAGATCCAATGGACTTGTCGACAGTTTTATCGACAGTGATTTACTCAAACACAAGAACACAAAAGCACAGCTGTTCTGCTCTGTACAGCTAGAGAGAGTTCAACATACTGTAACCTTGACACGGGTCTGTTCTATCAACACACACACACACACACACACACACACACACACACACACACACACACACACACACACACACACACACACACACACATTCTACAGCTTCCTGTAAAGTAGACCAGAGGTTTTCTAGCCTCTGAAACCCAGACTTTTAAGAGGTTTTCAAAGTGGGTTCACCCTGGGGTGCTGTGACGGCAGTCCAGGGGTACCGCGAGATAATTTGATAATATTTGGAATTTATTTGGACACTTAGGCTATCTCAACCTTTTCCTTGCAACATAATCGCTAAAATATGCCATAAATATAAGTTGCTGGGAGTGACAATTATGAATATAATGTGGATGAAACACATATTTATAGTATAGGGGTGCCCTGAGCCAAAAGAATATGGGAACCCCTGCTAGTACCCACAAGACAGAATCTGAGCATATAATGCATTAGCCTATATTAAGAATTGTCTTCAGGACATATCCATAACAAAAAAGTAAATTCGGGTCTATAATGACCCTACCCACCTCTTTCAGGGGACCTGGTCCCCTTAACTTAAAAAAAAAGAAAAAAGAAAAGAAAAATCAAAATAGTGTAGGCCTACACAAATTCATGTGTGCATATTTCCTAAAGAAACACCCCATTATATAGCCATGTTTAAACTTTAATGTGAATTCTTGTGTACCCTCTTCAACTCCGACCCCATTCTTGTTTCATCTCTGGTTACGTCTCCTTTCCTCTTTTAATATTACAATGATTGTTTATATATGATCGTATAAGCTGGACTTTCCATTATAACCTTTGTTGAATATTTGTATGTGGACAGTGTTCTACACCAGAGGGCACCATTTACCCATTATATCTGCGCAAAGGTAAGACACAATATTTTACACACTTTATCTCACATACTTTAAACAAATTTAGTAATGTTCAAAGCCATCAGGAGTTTATTTTTTATATAAATATATATATGATTTTTCTTCTTATAATTTTGTCAAAGATGCACCAGTGTGTCCAGATGCAGGCTACATGTCAATCTGTATGCAATTAATGCTCAAAGCTGTGTGCAAAATTGTTAATGCGACTCTGGAAAGTGTACAAAACACTCTCGGGGTTAAATGAACTGTCCGAATTTGACAGTGTAGTATTTGTTGCACGTGATGAATCTAAGTGCTTTGTGATGTAGGGAACATTGGCCCACTGACTGTGCCTGCCTGGCCTGCCCGTTCCTGTTGTTCTGGGTTGGGAGTTTCCAGCTATACAGCTCAGGGGAAGCACAGGATGTCCTTTTCCTGATTCCTCAATGATAGAATGACCGTGTGTGTGTGTGTGTGTGTGTGTGTGTGTGTGTGTGTGTGTGTGTGTGTGTGTGTGTGTGTGTGTGTGTGTGTGTGTGTGTGTGTGTGTGTGTGTGTGTGTGTGTGTGTGTGCGTGCGTGTGCAGGGGCGTCACAAGGGGTAGGAAAGTGGTACTGAGTTACCAGGGCCCAAGGTGGAGGGGCCCTAATAACTTTAGCTATTGAAAAATAGCAGATATACAAGCTCACACTCGGTGCCGCGCTGCGAACTTGTAGATCTGCTATTTTTGTGCGCAAATCTTTGAATATATGTATTTTTTAAGTGAACATTTGTAACTCAAATTTTGCTTCTGGGTCCCTGGAACTAAATATTTTGAGATGGGGGTCCATGGCCAAATTCACATCATTTTGGGGGTCCTTCACATGAAAAAGTTTGACCATCACTGACATGGAAATATAGGTTTCTTGCACACATTTTCAAAATCTTTCAAAAATAGCAGATCTACAAGCTCGCAGCGCGGCACTCGGTGCCGCGCTGTGAGCTTGTATATCTGCTATTTTTCAATAGTTAACATTCATGGGGGGCCCACAGTGAATGGTTGTACCCAGGGCCCAGAATTTGGTGTGACGCCCCTGTGTGTGTGTGTGTGTGTGTGTGTGTGTGTGTGCGTGCGCGTGTGTGTAGGCGTGCGTGTGGGTGGGGGTGCTTGCGCGCATGTTTCCATATCAACATTTAATAACAGTTTGCCCGCTGTCTTCCCAAAATATTGTTTTTGTCTCATTCCTTTGATTTCCTGTCCACACTCATCGCACAGCTTGAATCCAAATCCCTAAATCCACATCCTCGTGTTCAATTAATAAAAAAAAAAAAAAAAAAATCAAAGCGCCGGCCCCAATGAATCTACACCGTCCGCCCGCGCTGGCCAACCAAGATTCCCAGTTTTATCAGTGGCTGTTGTGAATGGAGATCCACTGATCCCATAGGCTGGCGCTACCAAGGAATGAGCGCGACAGCTGCTAGGGGAATCCTACTACACCGCTAAGGTCACATGGTCTGTCCCTCGCCCCTTAATACTGTGTACAGCAAGAGGGAGAGGGAGGGAGAAGGGGGAGGGGAAGAGGGGGGGGTGCGAGGAATGGTTGCGTCCGAGAGATAGAGAGGGGAAAAAGGGAGGGAGCCGCAAGCGAGAGGAGGAGGAGGAGGAGGAGGGACAGAGTGGTGTGTGTGAGTGTGTGTGAGCCCAGCTTACAGTGAGACAGAGAGTGGAGCTAGTAGGGAAGGAGAGGAACGTGGTGGAGAAACGGGGGCTATACATGTACGCTTGCTCTCTCGCCTTTGTCAGAAGAGGCAGGGGATTACACAGCCTGTTTGTGGCCTGTTAAAGAGACAGGGAGAGAGAGAGAGAGAGAGAGAGAAGAAGGGGGGGAAGAATAGGTGGTCCTCTATATATCAAGAACCAAGCCTATCATCGGTGACAGGAGCTGTCACAGGAGGAGCCAGAAGCAGGAGCTTCTGGGCAGGGAGGAGGGGGGGAAGAGGTGGCAGCCGTGGTGGTGGAGGTGTTCGGGAGGGGAAACCAACCGAGGAGGGCGATGTGTGCTGGAGCGCATGGCTTTGTGGCACCCTGGTGATATCCAGGAGTGTGTGCGCGTGTGTGTGCGTGTGTGCGCGCGTGTGTGTGTGTGTGTGTGTGTGAAGTGAATCCTCACCCCAGCAATATAGAAGTCATGTCACGGAGTGGGAGCCAGTCGGAGTCCTGCTGAGAACATCATGGCCCAGGTGAGCGAGCGTGCACACACACACGCGCACGCACGCACACACACGCACGCACGCACACACACACACACACACACACACACACACACACGCATGCACTCAGGAACACACACACTCGCATGACAAATAAGTAGGGGAGAAGAGGGAGAATCATGGTACAGTAGTGTCACACTGTCACAGACTTCAGTTCCCAACCAAAACACTTCATCTCTGTACAGTATGTATTTCTGTGTGTGTGTGTGTGTGTGTCTCTCTCTCTCTCTCTCTCTCTCTCTCTCTCTCTCTCTCTCTCAGACCATTAGGCCATGCAGTGTATGTATGTCAAAGAAATATGTGCCTTCACATGTGGGTGTGACCAAAGTTGTGTTTTCGGTTAACTTTTAGTTGTGCGCTCTAGGGGTGGGACCGTGGCTGCATGCTTGGGAGAGATGATCTGGAATCAAGAGCGGAGTATTTTGGGCTTGTCTCTGTGTGGAAGAGAGGGCATCACTCTCAGAGAAACCAGGCTGTATATTTTTAGCCAATCTCTGCTCAAGTGAGACAGTATATTCTTGGTGTGTGTGTGTGTGTGTGTGTGTGTGTGTGTGTGTGTGTGTGTGTGTGTGTGTGTGTGTGTGTGTGTGTGTGTGTGTGTGTGTGTGTGTGTGTGTGTGTGTGTGTGTGTGTGTGTGTGTGTGTGTGTGTGTGTGTGTGTGTGTGTGTGTGTGTGTGAGTGAGTGAGAGAGAGAGAACCAGTGGTCTCTGCAAAGTGCACACAACTTAAAATACCCAGTGTTAATGTATCCATTTGTAACTCAGCCTTTGTACAGCACGCATTTCTAAGTTCAATTGACACTGATGATTCTACTGTGTATCCAAGAGAAGGGAGACTTGTCTTTTCCTGTATGAGAGAAAGGGGACAGACAATGAGAGTGAAACGGCACTGTGCAGAGCTTGTAGAGAGTTGGGGTACAGAGTAGACTACAGACAGAAATGTGTTGTGAGAGATAGAGCATGCTTTGACCGAGAGAAGAAGGGAGAGTAGCGAACGAGCGGGACAGACCGTAACAGCGTATTCTGCCAAATATAATGGAGAAACCATGTACTCGGTCCAAGTGTGAAAGGTACATTGTGTTTTGGCCTGTGTATGTGTGTGTGTGTGTGTGTGTGTGTGTGTGTGTGTGTGTGTGTGTGTGTGTGTGTGTGTGTGTGTGTGTGCGTGTGCGTGTGTGTGTGCGCGCGCGTGTGTGTGTGCGCGCGTGCGCGTGCAACTTCAGGATATCCTGCTCTGGGCTACACTTCTGACAACCAAATGCATTTTCTGGAACGAATGTTTATGAGAGCGAGTTCAGATGACTTTAATCGTAGTTGCTTTTATTTTTAAGTCAACGTCTGACTGTTCTTTCCTTCCAGAGGGACAAATCTACCAACATAAAACTTACGTCCACATTCATCCAAAGCACTCTAGCGTAGGCAACCACAACAAACATATCTCTGCTGTCGGACCGAAACCTCCTAACTCCAACATTTTTATTTCCAGGAAAATGAGCTCAATTGGAGTTAGGAGGTTTTGACCGAAGGGCTTTTTACCTTTTCATTGGTTCAATATTATTTTAACCAACACACAGACGTAAAGGGTGTTCAATATCCCTGATTTATACCAAAAGATCAAAAACCTCAAAAATGGAGTTAAGAGGTTTTGGCCAGACAGTGACGAATACTCCTCAAAGGCAGTGTGGTGAAAAAAAAAGAACAGATCTGTGTGAGAATGTGAGTAAACAGTGATCATTGTGCTGAAAATGAGCACGGATGTTCAAAATGCTACCACGAATGAAGTGTTTTATTAATTGATGTGTGTCTGAATGAGTATAGAGATTGTAGTTACATTGCAATGACACCTGAATAAAAAAGGCTTCAGTGTCAATCTCTTCCAGCAAGTGTACACATTCCTTTTGTGCACTCTCAGAGTTAAATGAACTCTAAAGATTTTACAGGGTAGTCAACTATGCAGCATCCTTGTTACAGGACCTCAGGGCCTCTCCTTGCATGTCTTCCCCCTTCATATCGTCTCCCTGTTCTGTCTACTCGTGTTCACTAATGGGTTGTGTGCGTGTGTGTGTGCGTGTGCGTGTGCGTGTGTGTGTGTGTGTGTGTGTGCCGTGCGTGCGTGCGTGCATGCGCAGCGCTCATATCCCTGAAAACGGCGAGCTTATACTCAGCCAGCTGAATTTGGGTGTAGCTCTTACAAAAAGGACATAAAGAGTAGAGAAAGATGACAAGAGTGGAGTTTGGATAGATGAGCCTTTGTGTGTGTACGTGTACGTGTACGTACAATCATTTCATTGTTGTACTTAGTGAAGAATAGTTTGAGTTCGATGTTCAAGCAGTTTGGTCCTGTTGTGGTTGTGACTCTGGGGACAACCTGGTGGTCCTCCCTTTCAAAATGGTCTGGTTTATTAAAATAGCTGATCTGCAAGCTCACAACGCATCAGGATGCAATACATTGTGAGCTTGTAGATAAGTTACCTTTCTTGTGCGCCATCATTTGACAACGTATAATAATTTCTTATTTTTTTCGTCCCTATCATGTCTTTTTGTCATGTGGTGGCACAGCCGAATCGCACAAAAGACTATAGAAATGCTACCCAATGCTTACCTGCATCAAGGGTTGGATTGGGGGTGGGTCCCTGCAATACAAGTATAACCCTGGACACAGGCACGTGCACACATAGACGTCAAAGGGGGCTTGAGCCCTTGCCCTTTTATCTGTCTGTAAAAAGTGCCCTCTCCAGTACATGAATGCAGTTTTTACTGCGGTGAAAGAAACGAAAATTCTCTCTTTCCATGCCATACCTGAAGGCAGCATTCAAGAGAATTGCCTTGTCCAAAGTCTCCTGAACTTGAATGCAGCATCTTATGTTGAAATAATTGCCCTCCCTCTGTAGAAATGTTGCCAAAAATAGCCGATCTACAAGCTCACAACGATCTGCTATTTATGGCTACAGTTCTCAGAATATGGAAGTTAGGGTTCAAGTGGTTAATATACAAAAGGAGAAAAAGGTTTCTATCACACAAAGATTTGGAGGACCCCCTGTAGAAACTCTGAGGACCCCCTAGGGGTCCCGGACCCCCTGATGAAGACCCGTGGTGTAGAGGGAAAAAAGTCCAGAGCCTTGGGGTCCCCGGTTAATGAAGTATATAGGTTTTGAGTGGTTCCTGTTATACGTTACATATTGTTATGGCATCACACATTATAATATCCCTGCTGGAGTGGATGTTCTTTGAACTACTAAGAATTGGAACAAATACTGTATTAGGGCTGTCACAATTATTACATAATCGTCTAATCGTGATTATTTTTCATAATCGTCATAATCGTTTCCAGTCAAAAATAGTGGAAATAGCAGATCTACAAGCTCACAACGCGTCGCATCGCGTAGATCGGCTATTTCCACTATCAATGTTCTTTTTTTAATTATAAAGTTGTCAAATATGTCAGTCATTTCTTTGTATATTTAGGTTATGTGTCATATCTACCATGTACAACTTCAAAACCTAAAAGCCAAACAGAAATGTAATTATCAACGACAAAAACACAATTAAATCGTTAATCGTCAATTATTTGAGTGACAATTAATCGTCATGTAAAATGTCATATCGTGACAGCCCTAGTATACCCTACAAAGAAGAACACAGAACTCGATTTTGTCACGAGCCGTGGATGTGCACACAAAAGGGCCATATATATACCGCAAAACAGAGACATTATGAAGTGCGACACAAAAGACATTGCTAGCTGTATTCTTACATCCTGACTTGTAATCCGCGTCGGCCATTGGACGCGAACGTTATCAGTTCACAGCAGAAGAGGCGGGAGGAGGGGGGGAAGGGGGAATAAGAGGGAGAGGAAAGGAAGAGAGGAGTGGATGGAAGGGAGTCGGGTGGGATGGGGTCACGGGGGGAGTGTGGTGAAAGAAAGGAAGAAAGAAGGAAAGGAAGGAAGAGAAAGAAATGGAGTTGAAGGGAGAGATACAGAATGAAAGGAGTGTAAAAATAGAGAGATTGACAGTGGAACCGTGAGCGCGGAGGACTGATGTAGACTGGGCTTTGATGAAGAGGAGAGCGCGCGTAGAGCAGTGGTTTTCAAAGTGGGTGACGGGGCACCATGGGGTGCCGCGACGGCAGTCCAGGCAGGGGTGCCGCGAGATGATTTGATAATATTTGGAATTTATTTGGACACTTGAAAAAATATTTAGTATCATTTTAAACTTGAAGTAATTTTCAGTTCTAACCAAAATGGCTATTATCTCAACGTTTTCCTCGCGACATAATCACTAGAATATCGTCACTGTCGGGCAGAAACCTCGTATCTCCAAGATTCAAATGTGTACGTATTTTGATAATCTTACAAGACCGTCGCGCAAAATTAGTGAAAACAGCAGATCTACAAGCACACAACGCCTCGCATATAGTACGTTTTTTACATGATAAATAGAAATCGAAAGGTTTTTGGACATAGAAGTTTCCACCCGACAACGACGATATACTTTAAATATAAGGTGCTGGGAGTGAAAATTATAATGTAGGGGTGCCTCGGATTAAAAAAAAATATTTATGGGGTGCCCTGAGACAAAAAGGTTTGGGAACCCCTGGTGTAGAGGACTGCAGTTAAGAGGAGTGAGCCTGGCACTGGCTGGCAGACGGCAATAACGTGGAGAGTGTGTGTAGAGTGGACCGCAATAAAGAGGAGAGTGTGTGTTGTAACACACTTAATGGGGACAGCATCTCAGGGAAGGAGGGACAGAGAGAGAGTTGAGCGAGAGCGGAGAAAGTGAGAGAGCTTGTCAGACAGAAAAGAGAAAGGCACGCGCGTCCTATCAAGCTGCAGGGACGTGCAGAGAACGTTAGAGAGGCAGGGGCTGACATTTCTAAAAGGGCCTGTTGGTTAAAATATTGAAAATAGCAGACCTCCAAGCTCACAACGCGTCGCGCTGCGACGCGTTGTGAGCTTGGAGGTCGGCTATTTTCAGTACTTGATAACACACTAAACTAAGCATGGTCAAGTCGATACTGGAGATGTGGCGTACGGCATGGATTTCTACACAGTGAGGGCAATTCTTTCAACATAAGATGCTGCATTCATGTTCAGGAGAGTTAGGACAAGGCAATTGTCTTGAATGCTGCCTTCAGGTATGGCATGGAAAGAGGGCATTTTGCATTTCTTTCACCATAGTAAAATAAAAACTGCATTCCTGGTCTGGAGAGGGCACTTTCTTACAGACGGATAAAAGGGCAGGGGCTCAAGCCCCCTTTCTGTGTCTGCACATGCCTGCCAAGCTGAGGTGCCGAACCACTGCAAAGAATATGAAAATAGAAAACAACTGTGCCCATGCCGTGAAGCTCCCTTCAATAGGGTGATATGTCGAACTGCGCAGCTCTTCTTTATTAAAAGTGTATTTTTAGATGGACTAGCGCCACCCTAAATGTCTGAGTTGCTGTGCCTCCTCAACAACTCTGCTGTACCGTAGGTCATGAACTGTACATCATTGGTTCTTCGGGGACCCCCTGGGGGTCCTTGGGGTGAGTTCCAGTGGGTCCCTTACGAAATGACAGTTCTCAAAGTGGGGTCCGGGGACCCCCACTGGTCCTTGGAGCTGTTCCAGGGGGTCCCTAGCTAAATGATAGTTAGGACAAAATGAGTTACAGACCCACTGTAACTCAGACCCATAAGAAAATGGTTCCATTTGTACACTTTCCGAGTTAAATTAATATTTACTAAAAAGTGGGGTTTAAATGGAGGGTCAGTAGCCTAATGCAAAGCCAAACTGGGGGTCCTTGAAACTAAGAAGGTTGTGAATCACTGCTAAATCTTCTCTTATGGGGGTTCGCGGGCCAAAACGTGTCAATTTGGACGTCCTTGATATGAAAAAGTTTGAGAACCACTGCTGTAGATCCTTTCAACCAGCTGCTTCAATGGTCCCGTGAAGATGGTAGAAGTAAAAGTGTGACTTTTAACCAATCTGTTAAAGGCCCCTTCGTCAACTCTGGTTGTTATTAAATGTGATTTATGGATCAAACTGACTTGACTTGAACAACATTGTGAGAGAATCTTGAAAGAAAGTAAGAGATGAGGGAAGTCATGCTATCAGGTGTACCACGGAATTTGTTTTATATTTGGCCTTTAAATCGCAAACACGAGCTCCCGTCGATTTCGAGTGCAGCATTCTTAAATGTCCGCTGACACGCCCCGAAATTATAATAGTATTATACAGTAGGTCACGTGGTCTCTCTGAAAACGCTCTGAAATAGTCTGAAACTCATGTCACAGTGTAATCTGCCCTCCTCGCCCCCCAACAACAGCTGACCACTACAGTAAGTAGTCTAAGTACAGTCAATTAATTTGATTGGCTTATAATTGTGCATTCTCACAATGACATCATAAAAATATTAACTTATCCACGGCTTTCCAACGCCCCATAGTGCATTGCGCAGACGTTGTACCGAGCTTCCGGAGTGTGATTTACAAGCTCACAACGGGCTGCATCTGCAACGCGACGTGAGCTTGTATGTCTGCTGTTAAACCGGAAGTGTGGTCCAAATAATCTCCAGTAAACTCCCGCGGAAAGAGGTGGATATTTTAAGATGACTTCTTAAGGTGACAGTACCCCTTTAGGTGACAGTACCCCTAAATAATTCGCTAATGTCCTGAAGAAGCACAGTGGCCTAGGGGATCGCGATGTTAATTTCTTTCAAGAAAACTCTTGGAGTGTGGGCAACCGTATTGTGGAGAAATGGAAATAGTCCAGTCTGAAAGGGAGGATTGCGTCATAATTCAGCGGCTCGTTAAGATGGATATTCTTACAGTGCAATGGTGGCCGAAACCGTCAATGGCTAAACATAGTCTTTGGAGTCCTTTACTGTAGCTGGCCATTAGGATAGCGTGCGTGCGTGTGTGTGTGTGTGTGTGTGTGTGTGTGTGTGTGTGTGTGTGTGTGTGTGT